>NC_034414.1:15717427-16077361 GCF_002078875.1 Numida meleagris | reverse complement strand
CCGGCCCCCGCCCGCCCCCGCCCGGCCCATGGTACGCTCCGCGGGGCCGGGCCATCAGGGCAGTGTCGGGGCGCACGTAGGCGGTGCGCGGCGGGGGGTGGGGGGGAACCGTTGGCCGCACGTTCTGCCCGGCCCCCCCCTCAAGGAGGGGCAGGTGAGGGCACTCTGTGCCATCCTCCACCCAACGTTTGAACCTACTCCTGTGCATCCATCACCAGCCCAGCATACCGTGCATGTTCCCCCAAACGTGTCCAATGGGTTTCCAAAAGAAGACCTTACACACAAGGGTTGCAACGCGTCGCTCCATATAATAGCCTTCACTCTGAGAACCGGTACCCTGACGAATTTGCTGAGCAGAAGGAAGTGCTTTATGCACGGGCATGCTGCTGTCCTCTGAAAGATGGGCTGCGTGTCAGGCGCCCAGCCAGCTTCACCTGCCATGGCCACGGCCTTCCTTCAACAGCAGGAACTGGGGGGACATGTGGGCATGTGAGACCTCAGGGAGCTGTAAAGCATGGGATGGGTGGGGAAAGGGCTGAGGCACTGTGCCATGCTGTTCCCTGCCCCTGCAGGATGCAGGCTGCGTTGGTAAGCTTGTGGCTTGCCCATACTACTGAGATTGAGACCTATAAGCAGTAGGACCACGTTAAACACATGCGCCTGCTATCCAGCAAAGGGCACCAGCTCTACATCCCTTTCAGAAACTTCCTTGACAGCAGCTTCTTCAAGCTGGGGGTGTTCTATTCCCCCAGCACCTCCCTCGGTCCCACTGCAGTGCCTTGCACAGTGGCCTGCCCACTGCACATCCCCATTCCGGGGTTCATCAGTCACTTGTGAAATGTAAAAGCAAACCTCACTCCCCAGTAGCTGCTGGCAGAGGATTGCTGGCTACAGTCCTACACCCAGTTTCCCTACATGTTTTTACTGGAGCACCACAAGTCACTCTGCTTTCTGGTACGTTGCTGGTGGGGGAGGACAGGGGACAGCCCCCCTCCTGCGTGACAGCCTGCAGAATGACAGCCTCTGTTGTGCTGTGTGTGCGTTATGTGGGGGTTTTGTTTCCACCCAGCAGCTGGAGGGAATAAGTCACGTATTTGATGTCCCTCCGGAACAGGGCTTGCACCCAGGCACAAGCAGTGCTCCCCAGGAGTGTGTTCGCAGTGATGCTCACACAGCTGTCTGCAGTCAAGCCCTGCGCGCTGCTCAGACCTCCCAGTGCTGTGTCAAATCACCCCATGTGGAGCAGGGCCTGGAGCTGTGCCAGTGGCTGCAGCCGGCAGACAGCTCCAGCGCAGCCCTGTAGAAAGTGGGACGGGCGCTGGCTCGAGTGTTGCCATGCTTTGTGTGCGTGTGACCCGTGAGGCTGCCTGGACTCAGAGGACGGTCTGCTGCTGATGTTGCCCCTGCAAGCCTCCAGGCCCGGGGGCTCTCCAGAATCGGTGGCAGTGCTGCTTGCCCTGAGCCCCGCTCCCCCCTCCAGCTTCAAACAACACTGTTCAGCTAGTGGCTCAGCCCTTAATCTCTGGGATGAAATTTCCTGCTGACATCAATGGTGCTGCTGGGCAGGCTGCTGGAAGAGCCCCTGCTTATCCTGGCTGGGAAGCTCTTCCCTTTGTTCCCAGCCAGCTTCAAGCTCCAGCAGACACACAGCACCACCAAAAAGAGGATGCCAGCTGCACTGGGTTCTATGCCCTCGGATAACGAGGGGAAGTGTCCCTTCCTCTCCTGCTAAAGGGTGCCTGGGGCCTGGGCCCGGGATCAGTGGAGAAAGCAAGTCCCGAGCAGGCAGCGTTGGCACAGGTTTTGCTCCAGAAAACAAGGAAAAGAAGGAAAAGGCCCTTGTATTCCGCCCCAGCCCCCTGTCTGCCCTCTGACAATGCCCCGAGTGTTCGCGAGGAGCACGCGCAGCCCTTGGTCCTCACTCCCCGCAGACAGCTGAGCCTGGAGCAGAGCACGGTGCCTGGTGGAACAGCGCTGCACGAGGGGAAAGCCGTCCTGTACGTGCGTGCGATCACCCGGAGGAATGGGAACATTTGGGCTGGGATCAGCCAGTTAGAAGAAGGAAAAAAAAAAGCAGTCTTAAAGAGGCATTTAACATGCTGTGTCCTCGCATGCCACGCAGGGCACGTGCCTGCCTTCAGGCTCGGCTCTGCCTCCAGCCCTCAGAGACAGATGCACCCGTGGGCCTCTGGGCTTGGTGGCATCCATGGCCCAACGCCTGGGACAGCTGGCAGTAGGGACACGGGAATGGGGACGGCCACCAGCCTGGGCCCTGTGGGACAGCGGAAGCGTCCTATGCCGGCGCCACGGCTCTGGGGCACAAAGAAAGCAGGGATGGATGTGGCGACTACCTCACTCCTTTCCCTCACTTTTTCTTAACGAGCGCTTTCCCACCTCCCCGCGCTGCCCTGGCAGCTGGAAACCCCCCCTGTGGGGCGCTCCGCACCGCCCCCCGCAGTTCCGCAGCGGCACAGCCACCGCCCCCCTCCTCGCGATGGTTCGGTCTCCCCCCCGCGCCGCGCGTGGTTCACCCCGCCGCCTCGCTCCTTCCTCCCCCGGCACTCAGCAGTGGTTAAGTCCCGCGGCCGGGCCCACTGGCGGCGTGACCCGGAAGTTCTCCCGCAGCGCTTCCGGCGCACTGTCCGCTGCGCGGCCCTGCCTGGTGATGTGAGCGCGGTTCGGCGCTGGAGCCTTCTCCTTGCGTGAGTGCCGGGGCTGGGGCCCGTCAGCGGCGGACGGATGGGGGGAATCCTCGCGGGCACGGGGCCGTCTGTGGGACGGGGGGCGGTCGCCGCGTTCGCCGGGAGCGCGGAATCGAGCCGAGCAGCCGCGGCCTGGCCCGGCCCTCCTGCCGCAGCGGGCATCGGCGCGTCGCTGAAGTGCTTGTGGGTCGGAAATTCGGCCAGCAGCGGGTGCTTCCGCGCTCGGAGCCGTGTGACCGGTGCCCTTCGGTGGCCGCCCGTGTAGCGGGAGCCAGGAGTTCGCGCTGTGACCCCTCGCAGGTGGGTTTCCTCCTTGAGGGCCGGCAGCTCTTTGTTAGGGCTGCACAAAAAGCTTACAGATATGCATATCTTATCCTTCCTGTGCTCGCGAACAGCTGGGGAAGCTGTAGTTAGGCTTCATAGGGATGATGTGAAAAACGTGCTGTAAGAGAGCTCGTGTTGTGATAGATGTGCAGTACCAGACGATGTGGGTTGCTGCAAACGGAGTCAGCGGGCTCAGCATCGGGGCAGGAATGACACTGAGCGTGCTGCTCCCACACTGAGGTCCTGCACACTCGATGCCAGAAGTGCATCTGCAAAGGCTGCGTGTTGCTTTGTTTGTGTTACAGAGCGCCCCAGCCGCGAGCTGCAAGACTTTGATGGACAGTATTGGTGCGGGATTTGGGCTTCCTCAATTTGGAGCAGGGCCAAAGGGAAACTCCTCATTTCCCCACCTGTCCCGAGGTTGATTTTTTTTCTGTGCTTTATCTATAGTGCTGTTAGGAGCTTCAGTGATTCAAGTCGTCACATGGATGGTTCTGATAACAGTATTTAAGAGTTAATTTTTTGTAACTTAAACAGGGGAATGTCCAATCTAAATTTAGATCTAGAGGGCTTTTCTAAGGCTCTGTGTGCACGTTAGATTGGCACTGTGCAGTGGGAGTCTCTGAGTCTGAATACTTCCCCCACATAGTTCCCCTGACTTCTACATTTAGAGCGTGGTGGTGGCAGTACCAGGTGCACCATGAACAGATTACTTCCAGCTTTGTACACGAATGATTTTTGCAGCTCTTGTTTTTTACATTTAATGTAACATATGAAATGGAAAGCCTTTGGCTTTAATTCCAAATGTGTGATGGTCAGTTTGAGGAAGAAAAGAGTGCATGCCATAGTGAGGCTCCTGGTGGCTGGGAGACTGCACTTATCACCTGGTAGGATTAAAATACCAATTTGTGTTCATGCGTAAGGATCTCAGTTCAGTAAACGTTTTGAAGTGCTTGTTTGGTAAAAGTGTGTTTTGAAAGAAGCACTTACTCTTCCTAGTTAACAGAAAACCCTGTTGCTAATACAGCTTCATGAAAGCTCTTGTAATTGCTGTTTGATTGTTTGGTTGACGTGACTTAATGTGGCCCAATGTGAGAATGTAATCTGTCTAGGAAGCAAAGCATGGCCTCGCTATTTGTACTGTAGGTCAGCCCGTGGTGTGACAGACACACAGCACTCAGTGCAAGCCGGACTTGGGCCTGGTGAGACTGTGCCTTGGTTGGGGGAACCTCAGGCTAGGGGAGAAGCACTGATGCGTATAATGTGAGATAACACCTGCACTGCGCTCATGTCAATATTTTAATGTTTTATTAAGGTATTGTGAGGCTCTGTTAAATGGGAAGTTAGGAACACGGAGTGCTGGGTGGGTGCTTGGCATCTGCCTTTAGCAGCATCTCTCCCTCGTGTGCAACCTGCAGTTTAAGGGCTGCATTTGCTGTGTGCAGCCTGCAGATGTGTGCATGGTGTCCCTGTCTATGGGACTGCAGTGGGTTTCACTGGAAGCAGTGATGCTGGGCATTTATGGAACTGAATCCGAGGACAAGGGATCTTTTGCCAGATCACCTTGCTCCTGATGTTCACGAGCTGCATGCACATCCCAGCTCGCTCCTGTTTGCAAGGAGCCTTCAGAAGGAGATGCAAAAGAGAGGATCTGCAGATGTGACAAGCTCAACTGCCTCAGGGCTTTTGACAGAGTAATGCACACCAGGGGCTTTGCCAGCCAGCGGTGGGGCCATGCACAAGGTGGTGAGGGCGTCCAGTGCTCCAAAGCTGGGGGCAGCTATTGTTGCTTCAGTCAAATGGCTTCAGGGATAGCTGCTTGATTTTCAGCAGCCCTGGCTTTTATGTTAGAGGTGCACAGCTAAAGTTTGCCTCAGAGAAGTGAATACAATCCCCTTCTTCACCAAACTTCTAATTTTCCATAATAATAATAATAATGTGTATGTGCTGGTTCCAACTCCGGGGGAGATGGGGAGGATAGGAAAAATTTGGATGCGGTAACTGCTTGAAGGACAGCTGGGCCTTTATGCAGGGGGGTGGGCCCCGAAGTGTGTCACAGATCTGTTTCACAGTGATAATTTGTTTGAAATATCTCCCATGGAAAGACAAACTGGAAAATGCTGCTCTTAAAAAACATGAGGACAAGTGATCATAGTAAGTGCACGGTCCACTTCGGTTTCCTTTTTCTGAAGAGCAGCCGCCCAGTTCTGAAAAGCTTGTTCATGCAGCGAGGTTTGTATTTGCACTTTTAGATGCATGAAGTCCCGCTGCAGCCGTCAGGAGGAGGTGTGCCACTGCCCTGCCCTCACTGGGGCTCTGCCCTCATGTTCCCTGGCCACAGCATTGCTGCTCAGTCTGCCTTACCTGCTAGCATGGTGCTTGGGAGGTTGTTACATAATCAAGTTTCTATTTGAATAATTCATATGTACACGCTGCTGAAACATAAAAATTCCTGGTGGAAACTGGTGGTTCTGTTGGCTTTTTTTGTGTGTGTGTTACATCATGCAGGGACTGGATTTTGATGAATCTGCATGTTTTCAGCCAGCATGAATCATTTTTCAACGCTCATGTCATAACAGCCACAAATTTAGTTGGAAGTTTTGTCATTTCTTTAGGCAAGAATTTCACCAAAGTTGGGAGTTGTCCTGACCAAGAGCCTGGTTGTCGTGAAGCATAATCTTTCTAGCTTTTTTTTTTTTTTTTTCCCTGAGCATTAAAGACTCCATTTATAACTCAGTCTGGCTCTGTGAAGGATGCATTCTGAAGGCTCTGAAAAGCAGTTGTGCTATGTGGCTGGGAAAGGGAGTGAACGAGTGAAGATCTGCCTCAAGAGCACTTGAATAAAACATACTGTTTTGTTCCAAAAAAATATTTCAGTATGCAAGCTATGTAATGCAGTGTTGAGAGTGGGAGAAGAACACCCAACTGGATTCTTGTACAAATGTAGTGAAGAAGTTTCAGCCTCTTTTTCTCATTCAGATATGACAGCTATCTTTGTAAATGTAATTTAATGGCATTAATCCGTGATTTGTTTATGGAACAACCAATCCTTACAGTGATCTTTCTTTCTTAATGCTTTGTAGCATTGTATATTAAAAGCTGTGCTTTGATCATTGTTATGAGTTTGGATCATGAGATGTCTCTCAGTATCTGTCAGCTTTATTGCCAGTCTCTGCTAATGCACAGCAACTGATTTGATTGCATTCATATGCGCCCAATGAAGTCCCCTCCTTTCTGTGGTTGTGTGCTCTGAATTTTCCTATTCCTTGACAGAGCTGTGAAAAGGCCTTTTTAGAAAAAGACCTAAAATCCATCGTCTTTATTCTTGCTTTGTTTGAATGGAGCATTTTGGTTGGAAACACGTACCTGTCATCCTGTTAGGCCTCGTTCAGAGGGCGAGCAAACCTCTGGCTCCTTTTGATACTGCTCTTCACAAGTAGTACACAGGATGGTTTTACTGTTGGTAGGCTTTCTTTTCCTACTTTCATTGGGTTATGCTATTTTCAGTCATCCAGGAGTCCAAGGTAATGCTAAATCTTTCACCTGAACAGAGTTGTACGTGGAGCTGGCTTCAGCTAGCACTGAAACATCACTCAGTGATGAATGCTTACTGGAAGCACCTCTGATTTGAAATTGGGAACGCTAATCAGTGGCTTTCTTCCTCCTACTCTGGCTAAGGACTGCTACAAGGAGTGTTTGTGGTAGCACCGTGTCCTTTTTACTGTTCACAGCTCTGCAAGCACATTTGCTGGCTGCTCTTTGCTGCACTGTTGTTTGCTGTGCTTATTCAGTAGTGCACGGCCTCACTGATGTCTGCTTTCTTGCAGGGAGTGGATCCCCAATGTCCTGCCATGGATGATGATAGCCAGGATGAACTGATAAATAAGAATGCTGCACTAGGCAAGGGCAAAAGGCAGAGTCTAGCACTCCTCAGTGAAACAGGTAAATGTAGCCTTTGTGTGCACATTTCTAGTTCTCGGGCTGAGAACCCCTTTTTTAACCTTCAAAAAGAATTAAAGGTATATCTGTGACCATTTGTTTCTCTTTACCTGAGAAGTTTTGCGTTTCACTTTCTGAATGCTGTATCTCGGACTCCTATCATGCTTCCTTTGAGTTGCTCAGATCTGCTAGCTTTGACACTGCTGAGAATGTCACTGAGGAAATCTGGGTTTATGCTTTTTTGTATAACATCCCAAGCAGGAATTGCAGTGTGTCCTTCACTGTTCTGTCCATCCCCCAGGTTCTCACATATTAAATAGGTATTTCCCCTTTTTTCTCCTTAAGAAAGCAATGGTGGAAACAGTTGTGAGTCAGAAGGTGATACTGGAAGTGAGGAGGAAGAAGATGACACTGAGGAAGAAGGAGTTGAGGTGGACAAGGAAGAAAGTGAAGATGAAGAATTAGAAGGTAGGTCTGTTCATGTGCATAACAAATTTTTTTTTTTTCAATAATTGGAGGAAGAGCAGGATGAAAGATTTTCTTCCTGAAAGTACCCATGAAATCTAAATCCACAGATGCTTCTGTGTCATGGTGCTGCCCAATGCATCCAGTCATAAACAAATAAGTGATATTCCCCAATATCTAGGTCTGTAAAGCGTTTGTATGTTTGAAAACTATCTGCTAGCCAAAATGATGTCGTTACAGTCAGTAGGAGTGACTGACAGTGATGGATTCCCAGAATGAGTAGAAAAAACCTGAAATTACAGCAATGGCTCTTACTATTTTTTCCAGTTATAAAAAGTATGCTTGCTTTAGTTTGCTTTGGCATGGAGCTTTAAAGTGAATTTTGTAATGGGGAATCTTGGAAATAAGTTATGATTGCTCCTAATGCTTGGGAGGAGGGAAGAAGACAACTAATTTTTCTTAATAAATGAGTGGGGATGTTACTTGAATGTATTAATTTTACTGAAAACGTCGTGTGTGGATACATATGCTTCTGAAACTGCTTCACTCAAATTACCATTTGGATAGACAAAAACAATTTTTCATCACATCTTGAAACTTATCAAGAAGGCGAGAGCACGGTTTTCCAAGTTATTAGTTGATCAGACTAGTTCTGAAAAGTTGATGCTCGGTGCCAAAAAGCTTTACTAATTCATTTTTTAGAATAATCTCTCCTGTTTTCAACCAGGAGAAGCCATAGAAAACAGAAGGACCCTGTTTTATTTTTTTGTTTGCTTGTTTTTTCAAGTTTTCTACATAACTTCTCACTGCTTCTTGAAAATGGCTACTTCCCAGGTTTTAGGGAAAGACATATCTGTATTTTGTACTAAAAACACAAACACCTCTCAGTAATGTCTGAGTGTTTAAAATGAATTTCACTCAAACTCAAGTTTATTTAAGCAGTCTCCAGCTAGATATCCTAATTCCCTTGATCATTATTTATTTATGAAATCTTTAACCTATTCTGCAGGTAAGGATATTGCTGCTGCTCATTCTCTGGAGTGTCTGTTAACCAAAAGAAAAGTTGCGTGCATGATAATTGTGCTTTTAACTTCTGTGTTCTTTGGTATCCTGAAGCATCTCACTCTCTTGGCATTGTGATCATCTCTTGTTTTTCTGCTGTCTGTCCTTCCAACCTCTTGCAAGGCTAGTCATGTTATCAGGCTTTTTTTTTTTTTTTCTTCCAGGGTAATATATTCCTTTTTAGTGGTGGGATTTAGGGAGAAAAAAGAATAGAAAACAGCAAAAACCATTACCTTGAACTAGGAAGGCTGTACTTTGTCCTTGACATACCAGGAATTCTCTGTAGAGTAACATTCCCCAAATGTGCCCTGGCCCTTGTTCTCTCTTGCTGAAGCCCCACAGCATGTGAAAGCTGTTCTTCGTCTCTTACTTTTAAGACTGTGAAGATGATGATGAAGAGGAAGAGGAGGAAGAAGCTGAGGCTGCTGTGGGGAGAACGACCAATCCTCTCAAATTAAAGCCCCACATGAATGGAGTGAACATCTCCTCTGATGAGGACGGTGAAAACTGCCCTATTTGCCTCAACACATTTAGGGATCAGGCTGTTGGGACTCCTGAGAACTGTTCCCATTACTTCTGCTTGGACTGCATAGTGGAGTGGTCAAAGGTGAGCTGTTCCGTACTTGATTTCCTGTGTCCTTCTGATGTGTTCTTATCTCTCTTATTTTCTGCTTTAATGAGAACAGATTGTGTAATACTTGCTTTCTTGAGCTTTTTCCACATAGGAAACTATTTTTCTACATAGATTACTGCTTTATTTGTTAGGATTCATAGTTGTGAAACATGGATCTGTTTTTTGCATCCATTCTGATCTGTTCTGTTCTCTGAAAGCTGCGATAGCATGAGCAAGTGCATTTCTAGGCATCTGAAATTCTTGTTTTTAAGTGAAGACTCCAGTAGTATCAATTTCTGTGTTTGTAAAAATACTTTTTCATATATATGTATATATACATATATACATTTATATGTAGACATACATTTCTCTCGTTAAATTCCGTGCTGTGGCTGCAGGATCAGGGTTTCTTGCAACAGTGAGCACTTAAAGGAAAGACATAAAAGATGGCTAAATGAGCAGTTTGCTATGAATTCAGTCTTTTTCAGTAGTTACATGCCACCTGTGTAGTTTCAGTAATCGAAGTCCAATAATTAAAAAAAAAAAAAATCACTTACTAAATAAATAGGTTTAGAAGTAATTTTGTGTTGCTTATTCTTCTGAAAGAAATAGTGTCCTAAAACGTGAACCGTGTTTCAAGGCCATGTTTGGAAGAACTGTGATGTTCCTTTAGCAATTGAATACTAATTAAATGACTTCAGTTGCATAATAAAAGCTTTGCTGAAAGTGCAAGTTTTCTCTGATACAAGTTTGTATGTAAACCAGATAAGTTTGATTTATGTGCTTCAAGTGCTTACTGCATTCATTTAATGCTTATTACATGAATAATTGAAAATTTGCTTTCTAGAAATTGATTCAAGATTTGTTTATTAATCGTATGGTGAAAATGTTTGTGGTTTTTTTTTTTCTGTCTAGAATGCAAACTCTTGTCCAGTGGATCGAATCCTCTTTAAGTACATCAGCATTCGGGCGCATTTTGGTGGTAAAGTCTTAAAAAAGGTAAGCTTTCTATTATAGTAAACCAAAAAAAAGTCACTTTGCATAGGGGAGATGCCCAGCTTAGTTCGAGTACTGCTGTAATACAGATAGGATCGATGTACGTTAAACGTGATTGATCTGTTCTTTGTCTTCCTACCAGCTCTATTGTGTAGCAGTTGGCTTTGTAAGGGGAGAGAGGAGCCTGCAGTCAAACTCTTAAAGGCACAGGTTGAGTGTGGTGATGGTCACTCGCAAAAGAATATTGAGGAGTTGTTGTTGCCTTATCATTAATCAATATCTGAAACATACTGGTATTTAGAGGACATCTGTGAGTTTGTTCTGTTTTCATAAACCGATGGTTTATTGTTTTTCATGTTTTAACAAAAGCACACGTTGCCACTTAAATAAATCTCAGTAGTTTAGGGGCAAAAAAAGGTAACTTTGCTCTCATTTGTTTTCTCTTTGGATTCATTTTGTTTGTTTGTTTGACTACTTTTGATCTTATTTGGCAATTTTGATTTCACTTCTTAAAATAGTTTTCTGTGATTGTCAGTGTCTGACAATAGACAGTTCAATAGTTCTCTTCTAGTATTCAGTGTGCTCAGTGAACTTAATTGAAGGTTCAGGTATGTAGCAGCCATTTTGGTTAATTCACTTGTAGATTTTGCTGGTGTTACTGCTAATGTGACAATGGATATTAAAAGTGGCATGTTCTGCATTTAATTTGAATTTCTCTTTTATTTAGATTCCCGTTGAGAACACAAAAACTCAGGGTAGTGAAGGAGAGGATGATCCAACCTTTTGTGAAGTATGTGGCAGAAGTGACCGAGAGGATCGCCTGCTGCTGTGTGATGGCTGTGATGCAGGGTAAGGTATATTGAAATGAATACAGCAGGGCTTGCCAGTGTTTGGTCACAAGGCACTATCTGGTCTGTGGGCTGCCCCTTGCTGCTCTCCTCAACCTCGTCCTGTGGCCAGACTTACATCTGTATGTTTGTCGCACAGACATCCCCACGATGTGATGAATCCTTCTCTGGTCACATTGTGGAGGGAGCAGGTTGTCCTGCATGGATGATGTAGATGTGGTCACTTGTTTTTGTGTCCGCAGTTGTATGACCTGATCTGCTGTCAAGTGATTGAAGGTATTTGTGTTCATCCACGCAGTGCAAGAGTGCATGAGGGAATGAACACCTACATCATTTATGCCTCCTTGAGAGGGCACCTGACTTGTTCCTTTTGAGTGGCTTTAGTGCTGTGTGTAACAGCTCAAGATTTATAGTTTTCATTCCATTTTGAGGTCTTTTCTTTGTAGGCACAGCTATTAAATTATTATGTTGTTCTTGCTTCTGTGTCTACCTGACAGAGGCTTGGATGTAACTTTGGGCCTACAATCTTCTACTAGAATTTAAACTTGTTACACCGTTTGAATCAGTCTTGCAGCATTGTCAGCTTGGTGTCAGAAGTCACCTATTGAACAAAATGACATACTTTGTTTGAATGAATAGG
The DNA here is from genome assembly GCF_002078875.1 of Numida meleagris. Taxonomy (NCBI): domain Eukaryota; kingdom Metazoa; phylum Chordata; class Aves; order Galliformes; family Numididae; genus Numida; species Numida meleagris. Next base: position 16,065,772 of record NC_034414.1, on the reverse strand, counting down.
TGAAATAAGCTCTTAAAAATCATTTTTACCAAGCTTGCTAGATAACTTGTGGGAGCTAAATGAGCAGTTGTATTCTCTCTGCAGGTTTTTTTTTGTGTTGCTACAGGATGTGATTAGAGCATCAAGTGGATGCTCCTTCCCTTTTCTTTGTCCTGTGGCCAGGAATTGCAGTGTATTATCAGACAGTGAATTTTGGTATGGGAGGTGAAGCAGAAAACTTCATCCTTTGTACTTTGAGATTCTATATCATACTAGATCAGAAGTAATATGAAGTTTCCCTGGTTTATAAAAAATGCTTAGAAATGCTTCCAGTAGAAGCTGAAGCTCTTGCTTGAAGGCTATGGTCTTGCAGTGTTCCTTGGCTAGGGAACTTGGTCTAAGCACTTGGTTTTCATGGGAAGCATCTCATCTATTGGGAAGTTTTCAGCAGCGTGATTTGAACATGAGTTGCTTCAGAACTTCTGTGCTACTGATGTGTGTTGCTTTGTGTGGTTTGTTTTTTTTAATTGCCTAAAAACAGGATTGAACAAATTAAGGAATCAAAGTTCGGGGTAATATTAAGAAGCTTTCCTGGACACCTTCTCTTTAAGTGGTTGACGAGGCTAGTTGCTCAGCCTGTTGGGTAGAGAACGCTTCAGAATGCCCAAGGAAGCATTACACTCTCTTCTTTCCATTTTGAGATTTGTTGAGAGTGAGCATAGTCCTCTGTAAGACAGCATTTCAGAGTCAGGTGGTTAGTTTCCAATCCACAAGTGGCAGTATGGAGCCACATGACTGAGCAACAACTTCATGCGGTTATAGAGAAATTCTTATCACTAGTTGTTTCCTTAATCAACCGAGATGTATGTGGAGTGGAATGCATCTATTCAACGTAAGGCATTGCCGTTGACCTGTGGTTAGTCATGCAAAGTAGAAAGTTCAAAAATACCAGTGGTAATAACACATTGATTCTCAGGAAATTGATGTTGTTTCCAGATTGTCTATCTTGTCACTGCTTCAGTGACATCTTTCCTTTCTCTTCACCGTGTCCAGTTTTAGCTCTGATTGCACGTTTGTTGCAGCCTGTGTTCACATAGCAAGTAATATTCTACACGGTGAGGGAAAGGCTCTTTTCTGAATGTTTTTGAGCCTAAAGTGTTCAGAACACAATCTGGAATTAAAGACCATCATGCAGCTAGGAGGTAGCATTGTTTCTCTGGAGACTGATAGAAGCAGATATGTAGACCATAGTATCAAACTTGGGAAATTGTATCTACACTTAGAGTTATTGCCTTATCTAGCATGTGGATAGACATAAAAAGCTCTTGTCACTTGGTAAGGAGCACATTGTTTTATTTATTATTTTTTTTTCAAGGTATCATATGGAATGCCTTAATCCACCTCTGAGTGAAGTCCCTGTAGATGAATGGTTCTGTCCAGCCTGTGTTCCCATGGGTGCCAGTGCTTCAGCAGGTAAGGATTTGATATTGTTCAGTAATAGTAAATGTTTTCCTGCTGTTTTAAATGCCATGAGGCATGTGGCCTTTTGAAGTGATGTTTAACTCCTGGATTGATGTACTTGAAAACAATTGTTAGGCATTCTTTCCTTGAAACTGTTGATTGAGAAGGGGTTCTTGTAACTGTAGATCAAAATCTTACGAAACTCCACAGATCATATATTATAAGCAATCTCCAACCTTCCTGAGGCTAGCCCAGGGCTTTGGTGCAATTGTGTTGTATTACATTGAAAGTAATTTATTAGCACCCTGACCTGAGATTGCTAAAGGAGCAGTGCTTTCTGTCACCTAGAAAACCTTGTTTCTTTATAACAATCTGAAGCAGCGTTGGTGTTGTCCGTGTTCATTTCTCTTTGAGAGGATCACACCCATGTTTGAAAGCAATTGATTTAGGAAAGGGAATACAGATATTTTTTTGGTCCAAGATTCTGGAAATGCTTTCACCTGTAGGAAGAGAAGTGACATGGACATCTTTTCTTTCAAGATACAGATCATGTGAGTGAAGAAGAGGTTGCTGCCCTCGTGGCTGATGTTGTTCCTACCACTAGCAGGCTACGTCCTCATGTCCGAACCCGAGCTATAGCCAGGACTCGGCAGAGTGAACGAGTTAGGGCAACAGTGAATAGAAACCGAATAACAACTGCACAGCAAATTCAGGTATTTAGAAATACTTGCTTTTGAGTATCTGGAAGAATTTTGTGGAAGAGCTGAAATAAGTCCCCACCTTAAGTAGCTAATCTGTCTGAGTGTTGCCTGTCCATAGCAAAATGATCAGGAGCTGTGGAGTCTTGGGAGGGGGTGTTTTTTTTTCTTGTTTGTTTTAAATTTATCATTAAAATCGTTATAATAGTAGGAGAGAAATTGATAGCAAAACCCAAATTACCTGAATTAGAGCTCTAAATAGTCTGAAGTAGGTGCCCTAGGTTTTTATCATATCCATTCCATCATTGTAGTTGAAAGAAGAGCAGGGTTAAGGATGTTTTAGGGATATGGTTGGCATAGGTATGGCCAGCGTAATGTTGCTATTCAGAAAAACCTGCTCAACCTCTTTCCAACCAAAGAAAGGAACTGATGCTTCAGAATGCATACACTTCAAGTGTGCTTAAGTGTGGTTGACCGTTAGTCTAGAGAAGAGGAATTTGAAACCATGTAGGAATGGCCCTTGCTTATCACTAGGAAGTGGTCCTCTCTGAAGGTGGACTCGCACCTGCCATTTCAGTGAGTTCTCTGAGGAGGGAGTTTGAAATGCTGCTGCTAATGGTACTGCCTCTGGACACATTTATCAGAGAATTAAAGAATGAGGACTTTAAGATGGGGGACCCATACTGTGTTGACTTTCAGTATTTGCTCATCATGCTTTGTTGTATGATGAGCCAGAGATCAGTTCAGTGGACTTGGAGATTCTTCTGTGTGGCTCTACACTCTTCACAAAGTTGATGTTTGGATAGCCATGACCTGTAGCGATGAAGGAGTCAGAAGGGCAAGGTCAGGTTCTCCTTAATGCAGCAGTCAGTAGGTGAGAAAAGTGACGTCAGTGCTTTGCTGACAGTTTAGTTTTTTGTGTTTCTCATTTGAATCTCAGATTGCTTTTGCAACCAACTTGCTGCTGATCTTAAGATACCTGTATCATGTAACTTCTGATCTCACACACAGCACGTGCCGAGGTACCTCATGTCCTCTCTTCTGGATGAAACAATTGAGGCAGTTGTAGCAGGCCTAAACACAGCCATCTACCAGCGTCCTCTTACACTGCGGGCTCCTGCTAGACAGAAGAGAAAAACAGGTAAGAGCATCAGGAGGCTGCTATGGCTCCCATCTGCAAGAATAAAAACTTGAGGGGAAAAAAGCTTGAATCGTACAAAATACGTTAGAGCAGCTGTATGCTATCACACCTGTGCACATATATACACGGCTTTTTATTTAAAAGCATCCTTTAAAATGAATTCTAATGATTTCATTTCTTCTGTTTTATGCTGTTGCAGCGTAGTGTAGATCACTTTGAGCTTCTTTGTATACTATGGGAGTATGAGAAGGGGGGTACAGGGAACAATGCAGCACCAGCACTTAGCCAGATGCTTGGTTGTCTTGTGTCCCATCAGGTAGGAGGAGAAAAGCAGCAGGCAAGAAAAGAACTCAGACAAAATCTTCTGTTGGGAAGAAAACGTCAGGGACACAGGTGAAGAGACGCAAGCGTTTAATGAAGAAGAGAAGAGGGAAAAAGATAAGAGTAAGAGCGTGTGTGAGTTTCTGCCAGTATCGGAATCTGCTGATTTTTCTGCCACTTGATTTATAAAAGCATTACAACATGGTATTAAGTGGAAAAATACTGTCTTGTAACAATAGCCAGTAGATTTTTTTTTTCTGCTGGAAATATCTTTAGGATGTGTACTTCAGAAAAGTGGTTTTACCTAAAAATGAACTGCAACTTCTAAGCAGGTCTGCTGGATTTGCTGACAAATCCTGTTACCTGAACTGCAGGGATCACACTAAAGGATGTCCCACAGGCTTTGCCTTATGCTCTTACCATTAAGCTGTAGTGTCTTATCAGTACTGATGCAAGCTCAGTTAAATTTTCACCACCCATTCTTTTTGACAGGCTATAGATATTTGTGCCTACGTTGTTGCAAATCCAGTTATTCAGTTGTAAGGGCTCTCAGCATCCCTTTCAGTTATGGTCAGTGTCCCGGCAGGAACTACACTGAATGCTCTGCCACAACTCAACTTCTGTCCTCCACCATCATAGTGAGAACTTACATCTTATGTACAGAGCTGACAATTTTCAGTGACAGTCTCGAAGAAATTTAACTTGTCTAGTTATTGAAGTTAATATGTGCAAACTGTGTACTACTGACAGTAGTAACCTAATCACTGTACTTTGGTGAAGAATTTGTACCTGCCTTTAACATTCAAATAACCTATCTTTGCATCTGTGCAGGTAAAAAATGAGGTTACCGCTCGCTCCCGCATTGCAAGAACACTTGGTCTTAGTAAACCTGTGCGTGGGGCCTCAATTCCTTCCATGTACAAACCAATGGAGCCCTCTCTTGGTCTGATGAGAGCAGATATTGGTGCAGCTTCTCTATCTGTGTTTGGAGATCCATATGAATTGGATCCTTATGAAGGGTAAGGCATCAGGTCCTTGACTGTAATCCAAAGATAACTTTGCAAGTCTTGAGTTGTTTGTACGTATGCATGCATGTATTCGTTTATTCATGAATATTTGAAACCTGGGGTATTTTGAGACTTAAACAGTTAAAGTACTGGGTTATATTTTGGAAAAGAGCTTGTGACTTGGTGCTAAGAGTGTAAATCTCACATCTGAAAATAGCTTTGGATACACAGTTTACAATAATGTAATGCTGTACTTGTTCTTTCTTCCCTCCTTGGCCAAGTTGCTGAGCTCTTAAAGAATCAGCCTTCTTTAAGCAGGTTTGCTGAAATGGTAAGCCTCATGAAAATCTTTCATAAGGTCTTCGGATTCCAGCCTTCAAGTAATTTCATAAGAGTCAGGTGCTAATAATTGTTTGTTTACTCAAAGATAGCAGCGTTTTTGTTATACAGTAAACAGTAATTCCATGTAGAATTAGGTGGACCTGTGAAATTTTCAGTGTTTCTTCTTTCCCTGCGTTCCCTTCTCCAGGTGCTTTAAATTCAGGAGAAGTCTTACTGTGCTATAGTTTGTATCAGTGTTAAGCTCTGGATTTTGGCGAGGGGCCATCTGAAGTATTGCTGATTAAATTGAATTTTCTACTGAGCAAACCTTTTTGACAGCCTTTTAGAAGGAAACTACACATTTACCATCTTAAAAATAAAAACCTACGTTTGAATCTCTGTTACACGGTTCTGCTCAGCCACAGAAAACAGATATATTGCACAGATCTTTATGTATCATAATAAAACAACTAATACTCTCTAACCATATATGTTCTAATTGTGTTATCTACTTCATCCATTTGACAGTAATTTCGGGGTTTGTATGTGTTTGATTTACTCACAGTAATGAAGAGGTTCCAGCAAATCCAGATTCACCACTGAGTGCCAAAAGGAGAGTTCTCTCCCAGTCAGCACTGAGGTCTCACCGTCCTGTAGCTAGACCTGTTTCAGTGGGACTTCCCAGGTAAAATTCCAGCACGTGGTTTTTATTTTGTTCTTTTTTTTTTAATTGTGCAATGACCCTATCAACAAATAATCACCCTGATTTAACATTTTTCTTACCATGTGTATTTTGAAAGTCTGTATGCCCGTGCACACACGTGTAAATAAATAACCACGGCGTTTTACACAAGAATTAAGGTTTATATGTTGAAGGCCCCACATTTATTTTTTTGTGTAATAGCACTTAAAGCTCTTAACTTTCCACCAAAATTTCAAATTGATATTTTCACCCTGGTCTGTCTCTTACTTTGAAGTTCAGATTTAAAACAATCACTCCCTTATTTAAGAGGGCAGAGAAAATTAGCTGCACATCCAAGGGAGAGAATAGGAGAGTATGAGGGATGTACTCACATCACCCAATTCCTGTGCTGTTTCTTGGAGCTCAGAAAACTGGAAGAACCTGTTTGAATCTGCAATTTAACAGGTTCCATTAAATTATTCTGCTCTGCATTACTGTCTGACTTGTGTTTTATTTCCTATGCATGTGTACGTGCATGCACACATGTGCATATGTTTTCCACTACTAGCCCCAGCGGGGTTTCAAGACTGGGGCACAGAATGCAGTGCAGAAGGGTAGGGGAAAAGGAGCAGGAGCATGACGAGAAGAAAAGGGATGAGGTAAATGCCTGGAACAGATACCAGCTGAGTCACAGAAAACTGCAAATCTGAGGGAGTTGGAGATCAGGAGAAAATGAAGCTCATCCTAAATGGTTAAATGTTATAAGAGGTTTACATGGCTGTCTTCTAATTCATCTGACTTAAGGCAAAGATTTGTTCTTTGGGATTAAGATGGTATATTTCTATGATAGCTTGAAGTACTTCTCTCTTTCCCATCTCTGTCCTGAAAAAAGCCTTTCAGGAAGCTTTGCGTGTCTGCTGAGATAGTTTAAAGTAGTATGTTGTTTAGAAGGTAAGAATGTTCAGCTGAAATCCAGTTTTTCCAAAGGCTTGATTTACCTGAACTACAGTGAGTTTTTTTGTCTTTTTTTCTTCGTTTTTTTTAAATCTTAAATAAGAAACAAACAACAACAATACCAAACCACCATAAGCACTAAAACCTTTTAAGTCCTTAAAGAGCGACTTAAATAAACAAAAATGAATCCATTGAACTTCAGTAAAATCGTGTGTTAAACCCAGAGGAGTTGCAGCTAAAACTATTTTCTTAAGACCGTGTAGTGCATAAAGAGGAATGTTATCCCATGTGTGGGAGTAATGCTGTTCTTCAGTGCGATTCTTCCTTTGCTATGCTCCTAGCTACCCTACCAGTAGGCACCTACATGTATTCTAACAACTGATGGTAGACACTGGTTTAAGCTTTATAAAGGTTTTTTACATAGTAGCTTAGGTTTGAGGAGTATGCTTCTGGTCCTGTTTTGGTGGGAAGAAGAGAGACAGCTGGGATGAAAGTATCTCTGTGAAGTGCGGAACAGTGGCTTATGCTTCACAAATGCATCTTAAATGCTCTAAAAGTTAAATCACGATACATAACTTAAAAAGCATCATCCTTAAATAAGATCAAAAGTATTTGCTTACCAGAGGTCTGTGTTATGGTGACGTGCTTCCTATCTGGTGATATCCCTGTGGGGATACTCCTCTTTGTCAGAGAGAGATGGGAGCTGAATTACTCTAGTGAAGCCAAAGCTTTAAATGAACTTCTCTGGCTGACCCCTGTTTATGCCCTTGATTTTGGTTTCTTTTTAATGTAATGTGTGTGTGTGTATAGAACAAGTGCTGTAAGAGTAAAGGAAATGTAACCCCTCTGAAACATGCAGAAGCAGTGTACCTGCCTTGAGTCCTGATCAAGAAGCAGAAGCTGCCCCTGTGCCTGATCTGTTGGGTAGTATCCTGTCTGGACAGAGCATCCTCATGATGAGTAGTTCTGATGTGGTTATCAACAGAGACGGTTCTCTGACAGCAAAGAAAGCAGGTAAGGGTTTGGCACTTGATATTGTAATTAGCCTGTTTGTTTTATCCATGTCTGCCCTGATCTTGTTTCAGAAGCACGTGCTTCTGAAACGTCTTATGCTCTGTAATAAAAAGTAGAGAATTGGGTAGAGCAGAGCTGTCTGATCTTTTGTCGTTTGTGATGCACTGCTGCCATGCCTGTGAACTGTACTTCAGTTTGAAGAGCACAAGGAGGGCATTGGCAAGAAGTTTATTTTCAAAAGTATAGAACAAATACTCTGCAGCTGTGTCTTCCATTGCCATGCAGTTATTTAGCAATACTTTTCAAACTGAATTTGAGAGCATTATTTTTTAAAATTACTACTGATCATTATAATGATAACTGTTACAGTCAATCGACAACTACAGGATGATAAACAAAAATCTAGAGCAGAAGAATTTATGTCCTAAATATTAGCAGTTACCTCAAGGGTGCCATTGTCTGACGTTAAACCTTGATCATCTGAGCTAATCAGACTGCCTTCTTCCCATGTGATATATCTACAAACTGAAGTGGAACTTAGAATAATTAGCTCTATATTTCTTTTCGTGGTGGGGAAAAATTGCAAAATGTATCCTGAAAAGCTTAATTGTTTGCTTCTGTGCCATAGCTCCGCTTCACAGAAAATCAGTAAAAGACTCACGGGTGGATGATGGTTCAGGACATAACCCCCAGCTGAGTACAGTGCACTCAGGGACCATGACAGGCAGCTCCATTGCTGGACCTTCAGTTTCCTCGGGGCTGAATGCTCGCACTAGACCCACCTCATCCAGCTTGTTTTCATCACCTTCACCGAGCAGGACTGAGCCTGCAGCAACCCCTGCACAGACTACATCAGAAAAGGCAACTGTAAAATCAGAGTATTCCGTGACACCCAGAGCTGTTCAGACTCACAGCGTAGCTAGTCTGAACAGACATGGCTCCAAGTTAGATGAAATGCCCAGATTTAATGGAAACTCTAAAAACTCTGCACGTACTGATTCATCTTCAAAGCCCCTGTGCTGTAACTTGAATTCTGGTTCAAAAGCTGTAACTGTGAGGCAACCATTGAAACCACCTCCCAGAAGAATTGACATATTTGAGCTTCCCAGGATACCAAAGATTAAAAAGGAAACCAGCAGCAAGCAGGTGGATTCAGAACCCACAGGAAGCCAAAGCTGTGACATTCCCAGCTCCTGTATTACCCAGCTGACTGGCAAAGAGAGCACTAATCAGCTGGGAAAGGGTAGCAAGATGGAAAGTCAGAAGTCAAATGCCAGGGAATCTCAGCAACAAACACGTACAAGCGGGGTATCTTTTTCTACCAATGCAGGCATGTATAGCAGTTCTTCGCTACTGGGCACTTCAAGAAGCAAAGGCTCAAGTTCTTTTGAGAGTTTTAAAATTAATATTCCTGGAAACACGGGACATTCCAGCAGACTGTCTAACCCAGGATTCTGTAACACCTTCCGCCCTGTGGATGACAAGGTGCAACAGAAAGAGAATCCTTCACCTCTTTTCTCAGTTAAGAAGAAACAAGTCAAAAGTGAAATATATGATCCCTTTGAGCCAACAGGGTCAGACTCAAGTTCAGCAAGCAGCAGTCCAGAAAGGCTTGGCTTGGGGATCCCGCTAACCAATATTACCAGGACTATTTCCATTGAAAATCCAAAAGTTCAAACGTTTCAAACTGTTCGTCGTTTTACCCCTTACACAGTAGAAAACATATTTGGATCCGGGGCTGAATCTGATGTCCCATCTAGTAATACGGAGTCTCATGATGATGTGCCAGTAGAAAGTAGGATCGTAGAACAGATTTCTGATACAGAGGAACGAGACGATATGGATGAGGAAGACTTTCTAAGCAGTCCTTGCACTTCATCTGTTGTTAAGCAAGTTTCTAATGCAGAGCACTTAAAGGAGGAAGGTAGAGAGAGCCCCAATGTGTTCTTTAATTCTGAAGAATTAATTAGACCTCATATTAGTGTGAAACTCGAACCAGATAGTTCATCAAAGAATGACGGGCAGCAAAAAGTCCAGAAGACAGAACAAACAGAGCGGCGATCACGTTCCAGATCCTGTTCAAACTCCAGCTCCCGAAGCAGGAAGAAGGCTAAAAGGAAAAAGGCACTTGTCAAAGAGCGGAAGAGATCCCGATCAGGGTCTAGGGGCAGAGCACACTCGAGGGACCGAAGCTCCAGGTCTACCTCTTGTTCAGGTGGAGAGGAGAGCAGTAAAATACACACACTGAAATCCAAGAGCAGGAGGTCTTCTACTGACCGTTCCAGCAGTCACGAGCGATCTAAGAAAAAGAAAATGAAGGATAAAACTAAGGATAAAAAGGCAAAATCTTCTTGGTCTAGGGAGAGAAGGAAATCTAGGTCACGTTCAGGTAGTCCTGGAAGTACTTCTGAGTTTTATGAAAATAGGAAAAAGAAAAGACGGTCTCGATCCAGGTCAAGACGAAGGGGTCGTTCCCGATCAAACAGTATTGAGAGGACAAAGAGGCGAAAACACAGGAGAGACAAAAGCTATGAGAGGTATGATAAAGATAGTAGCTTGAGGTCAAGAGACAGAAAGAGATCGAGATCCAGGTCTCGGGAGAAGAGAAAGTGGAGGTCTCGGTCTCGGTCTGCATCTCGATCGCAGGAGCACAAAAGCAGCAAATCAAAAGAAAAAAGACCACGATCGAGATCACGTTCTAAAGAAAGAAAACGTAAATCAAAGGAAACCTCGCTTCCTCCTCCACCAGAAAAGGATCAAAAGCCTCCAGCTGAAGATGTACCCAGCTGTCCAGAGCAATCCCATTCCTTCAAACAAGAGCCGGAGGATGAGGTGGTACTAGAACAGCTTTCCATAACCATCCAGCCAAGTGTCAAACTTGAGGAAATGCAGACTGAGACCCCAATTCAACAGAGAGAGGCCCAAGAAACTGCAAAGGCGGAGGCCACCTGTGAGGAAGTGGCAAGTGAAACTGCATTCCCTGCGCCAGAGATCACAAACGTTTGTGTTCCCATTGATAATATGGATTCTTTTGCTGAAACAGAATTAATGAATACTAGTGATCCAGGACTGCCTGGTAGCTGTAGCAATACAAACCTTGAGATTACAGTTAAAATAGAAAATACTGCGGTATGTCCACCTCTGGTGGAATCACCTCCAAAGAAAGAGGTTATGATGCACGCTCAGACCGAGGCTGTACCAGTTCAGAGCTCCTCTAAAACAGCAGATTGTGTGAGAGAGGTTAAAGATGAGTGCCTTGCGTCAAATGAGAAGACTGGTAGTTTCAGTCAGCCTGAACTGGAGGTAGTATCTCAGGGTCCTGTGTTGAAATCTAAAGCACCTGTGAAAAGAGTGACCTGGAATCTTCAAGAGGAAGGAAGTGGTGTGTTGTCTGCCGGAAGAGCTCCAAGTAAGTCCCTCTGGGAAAGCAAACAGCAGTTGAAGTGGGCTGTGTAAGGCTTAGGGCTTGGGTGCCTGTGGTCTGAACTGGGATGATCCTCAATCCTGAAAGCCTTGTATTTTATACTAGTTAAAATCACAAAGCGAATCATGTTAATGAATCAGAGATGACATGCTGTCACTTCCAGAGCTTGTCTAGCCGGTGGCAACTTGGTTGGCTTTGAAGCACATATTGCAACCTGATCTCTGAACTGACAGTCTGCATTCTATGCTTTTTATAGTCAACTAGAATGATTTTCCTTCAGAATTCGGTAAGACTTCTCGAAACAGAGTAGTGTGGCACATCTGTAGCTCGCTCCTGTGAGCAGTGATAAGCCAAAGCTGCTAAGAACAGTCCGACTTGGCTGCCCGTGCTGTGTGTATTGACAAAGCTGTGTGGTTCCTGTGGAAACCCACTAAAAAGCAATTGCACAAGTCCTCTATTATCAGAAGCTTTAAAATGTTAATGATTGCTAAACCAAGTCTTTATATACAGCCTTGTTAGATCCTTCATTGGTTTTGGTGGAGTTTTGGGATGTTTTTTGTTTAATGTACAATTGCTTTGAATCTTTGACCCATTGGGTTGATTTTGTTCTCTCTTTTTTTTTTTTTTTTTTTCCTCTTTTTCTGTTTTCTCTTTTCTTTTTCCCCTTCTTCTGGGGAACCTAGGGATGCCATTTTACAAACTTCAGCGAGCAAAAGAAGGGGCCTGGAAAGCAGAGGACTTGAACCAAACATTAAATCAGGTGCAGTTAAATGAGCCTCCTCCAACCAATTATATGATTCCTGAGCCTATGTTTCCTGATCTAGATTCCTCTCAGGTTGGTTCCTATTCTGACAGCCAAGTGTCATGGAAGGCATCCCACCTCATCTGTGCCCTCGTTGTGCAACACCCACCACTCATGACAGAGTTGGCCTTCCTCTGTGCATAGCGCATTTCATAAAGCCCATGCTCCTCAGCAATCCTCTAATCATTTTATCTTTTAGGTGGTTCTTACATTTGAAGAAACGCGTTTTCCTTTCATTCCGCACTATATGTGCAACTTCTGCTTTCAGCACTTACTTGATCAGCAGTTATGTTGTTGGAGAAGCTGTCAGCATCTCACTGATCGTGGTCGTAAAAATTGGCCAGTTGGCATTAGTCTGTGCCATCAGTCTTTGCCTCTATGCTCTCTATCAGTGACATGCTGAGTGGGGCTTTTGCTAGTTCCTGGTGCGCAGAGACCTAGCTGAGGGGTGGACTGTAGCTTTCCTGATTTAAACTAATAATTTCCTGCCTATTCCAGTGGATAAAAGGTACTCTGAAAATCCTGATCTGATGCTCCCTCTCGTAAGTACGTGCATTAATGGAATTGTATCTGGTTCACAGGTGTACTGTCAAAATATACCTTTGACGCCACCTCTGCCCTCAAGCCTTCCCCCCTACGCACCTGTCAGCCAGCCCACAGTTCAGTTCATCATGCAGGGCAGTCTTCCTGCGCTGGGCTGTGTGGCAGGCCAGAGCCTGACTCCAGAGCCGGGCAGCCTGGCTACTGCATCTGAACCAGGAATTCAAGCTGCTTCTGTTGGAAATGAAGAAGAAAAAATCAAACCACCGAAACCTGAAGTGGATAAAACGAAGAATGAGGAAGTGAGTGGATGCTATCAAGTAGCAAATGCGTAACTAGAATTGCACATGCAACCTACAATCCTGTTACTTGAAGCATTAGCCATTATTTAGAAACTAGAAGCAGCACACTACTGAGCTGTTTATTTGAACTTATTTCATAACTCTTATAAAATCTTGGTTTTTAAAGTATCTAATACGTTCTCGCAGTGCTGAAACGTTCTTGTGTGAATGTTTGGAAGTCCCTTTCAGAAAACCAGGCTTCTCCAAACACCTGTTTGTTTGTTTGTTTTTTAATTCTCTCCTTCAGTTCTGAAGTAAACATCAATATGGAGAGGCAGGACTGTACCCTGCTGCTAATGAGCACTGAAAATGCCGAGATTGTAAAATACTTTGGAGGTTTTGCAAGTGCTAGTCCTTTGCTGTTGAGTTTTGGATTTGCTATACAGACTGTCTGCTCTAAGCTCTCAGTGGATGCTAACATAAAAACGGTTATTTTGCCAGGTATTTTATTTTCTGCTATAAAGTTAAACTGGTGAAGAGAGATCCCCCACTGAACCTCCATTTCTGAACAGCAGTTTTTAGGAACTTTTTTTTGAATAAGTTTTGATGCCATCTCTAATCCTTAATTTCTAAGCAACTCCGTAATTTTTAGAGCAATTTTAGAGATACCTGCGGCTTCCCATGTGTGGCTATGACTTGCTACTTTTAAATTCTGCTAGTATTTTGATGGATAGATGTTTACTTCAGAGCTGATGGAAGGGGAGAAAGAGATGAAGATTACTAAGTGGATGTTACGTTCACCTGTTAAAACCTGTTTTTACACGAAACAAGGATTCCTCGTAGCATGAAGTGTGGTTTGTTTCAAGATTGTGATTTACAGTAAAGCAGATCCTTTGAGACCGATTCTTACCTGTTTTTTTGAAAGGTGAAATGAGTATTTTCATTGTTCAAGCACTTCTAAGAAAAGTAGATTCAGAAAGTTTCTCTAACACATGGTAACAAACTTTTCTTTGGCTTGCAGTACATGAAGAAGCTTCACATGCAGGAGAGGGCTGTAGAAGAAGTGAAACTTGCTATCAAACCCTTTTACCAAAAGAGGGAGATTACAAAGGAGGAGTACAAGAACATTCTTCGAAAAGCCGTGCAAAAGGTAAGGTGACAGCAAGGGGGAGGAGCTGTGTAGATAATGAAACAGGTGGCAGTACTATCAATTGCACTTGCAAGCTTCAGTGACTGTGCTTAATTAATGTGTGTAATTAAAATAGCAGATCTTTGGACTCTGACGTGGTCTCCACAGTGCTGTGGTAACGCACTAGTTGTTTTAAGCAAGACTGAGCAGTGCTGTTGAGAGTTATCAGACTGTTCCTTTTAAAAAAGATATTTTCAGTGGCATGGATCAGGTAGGTTAAGCTGCCTCAGCTGAAGTGTTGCATGTCATGTATCTTGAGTGGAAAGTGTTAAATCTCTTTCATTAATAACTTCATCCAAAATTGTCAAGCTGCTTCTCATAAAGTTAAAAAATACTTTTGTGTGTTAATTCCTTGGGCATCTGTGATGTCCCTGGACTTTAGAAGAGGGCCTGGCAATTTGGCTGACATTGACTTTTGCCTCAAAACTTAGTGCTGACCAGATTGTGGCTGGAAAAATAGTACCTTATCACTAGAAAAATGCATGCTGTCTTGTGAAAGCAATTAATGTTGAGGCAGTTAAATGATACCCTGGAGAGCTGTATTCTCTCTCTGCCCTGCCTCCCTGATACCGCTGGAAAATTCTGTCGTAAATCAAAATTCCTGAGATAATGACTGCAGTTCCACATCTCCTGCATGACCTGTATGAAACACAGATCCAGTTTGTGGAAGACCTGAGCAAAACCCGTTGCTGACAAAGTCACTGAACGCTTCTCTGAACAATGATTGAGTTTTTAGTTCTTTGGGTGAGAGGGAACAGATGCTACATGCCTCAGAACGGGTCCTCAGAACTGACACATTCTTTCTCTCTGAGCATTGCTTCCTCTAAATCATCAAAAAAATGGGAAGTTAACACTTACTTACCACGTATTGTGTAGAATTTGCTGGACAACGGCAGTGCAGTTTGCTATGTTAATTAGAAACCACAGGAAAGCCCTGCATTAAAAGTGACTAATTCTACCTGCGGAGACACTTCTGCATTCAGTTAGTGCTCAGTAGATAAGTGCTGGGGTGATCTCTGGGATCCTTAAGGTAGAATCTTGCCAGTGAGCACTGTTCCACCTATTGCGGTGGCAGAGGTGTGAAAGCACAACTGCGTCCATCTCTTGGGGCTAAATATTACTTGTGCAGAAGAGACAAGCTGGGGTTACAGGGCATGGCTGGTTTTGAGGACTTCTTAGCTAGTCTTTGAGCAAGCATAACTACTGTAGTGGTGTTCTAATACAGTTCTTGTGGGCGTAGTGATACACATCTCTGTGGAAGTCGTTAGCCTAGGCTCTTGTGCCAGGTTATTCTGACACTTGGATATATCTGCTCAGGAAGTTTCATTGTTACAGAGCAGAGACTGAACTGTTCGAGACAGGACAGGAATGGCAGCACTCATCACAGATAGGAGTTTGATATGACGTGCTTGGGTGCATTTAGACCAAGATATGTTGTGCATTTTACAAATAGCTATAGAGGATAGACCTAACCTGATGTTGGTGAGAACTTTTTAATCCTTGTTGTCTACTTTACGTGCCCTGGCATGAGGCTCTAGAGCCTTTGTAGGAGTTGGTCCTTCTGGGAAGCTTAGTGTTTCCTGATCACTTGTCTTCCTGAGCTGCTGTAATACCTTTCACTGACTGAATACCTTTTCTAATCCCTTGTAGATCTGCCACAGCAAAAGTGGAGAGATCAACCCTGTGAAGGTAGCTAATCTGGTGAAGGCGTATGTGGAAAAGTACAAACATATGAGGAAACATAAGAAGTCCGATGGTGAAGATGCTCGTGAAATGGAAAACTGAGAGCAAGCTTGCAGCCAATGTGACTTGACTTGAACTTTTTCTGGCTGAGAACATTGTTCCAGAAGGAATAACAGATCTGCAGTAACATCTCATCAAAAACAAATTGCAGAGAAGCAAGATTATAATAGGATTTATCTGCTGAACCTGCTTTTGAATTGTTTCCATATGGGAATGAGCTTGGAGTTTTGTTGTTTTTTTTTTATTACCTATAGATGTAGAACTCGATAACAATCAAATGCCTCAGACCAGCAGAGTAATTCCAGGAGAAACAAAGAAGAGATTTGCATTTAGGACTCCCGGATTGCTACCGTTTTCAGGGTTACTTTGATCACATTTTTGGGCTGTGCACCTGTCTTGCTAAAAGTTTGAAACTGGACACCACTTTTCATATACAGTATATTGAGAGCTGTATACTGTTTCCCTTGTGTTTATTTATCGAAATATGGATCGTCTTTAGAAATTTCTGATTTAATACTTGAAATGTGGTATTTTTAGCCTGCTCGATGGTGAGCGATGCTTTACTCGCTCTGTCGTTTGGGGATTGCAGAAATGAGCTAACCTTTATAAATTGACTTCAGAAACACTGCTCAAGATGTGGTGTTTATTTTCATTCTGTTGGAAGTATCTCGTTAGTGAAAAGTTTGATTTTGGGGAGGGAGATTATGTTGCACTTCTGTAAATAACGCACTGATGGCTGGTTTTGTGTCTGCCTTTCAGGAAAACTGAAACAAAAAGCAAACGTTGTGAATTTTCAGTAACAAGCTTGAGGAACAAGATTGAACTGATGTACAAAGCAGAAATGTGACAGAATTTATAAAGTTATTTTGAATGGTTTTAGTCCCATAGCAGGTCTCATTTGTTTGCCTCTTTCTCTGGCGGTTCTGTATAAAAATGCACGCATAAGGAATGCTCTGTTTCTAGAAGATTGGAGTTGGATAAGTGATTGTTCCTCCTAGGGAGGAGGAGGACTGCTTTTCTTCTCAAGAAGCAGGGAGTCTTGCATGTGTAATGACTTCAACTTGCTTTCTTTAAAAGCACCCCTTGTTCCCGTGAGCAGAACTGCAGAGCAACCAATGCTTGAAGTGATCGTTTGAAATAGTTAGAAATATATTCAGCACTTTTGAATCTGACACAAACACCTTTCTCCTTTTGCCTGCCTTAGGCATTTAACAAGCTGAAGGGAGGAGCTGGCTGTTTCTTTCAATGGGAACTGAACATAGCTGGTTTGCTGGAACAGTTAGCAGTAAATCTGAGTGCACATGGGAACTACCTTCTTTGAAGGTAGTCCTGCTGCTTATCTTAAAGAGTAAACAGTTAGGCTCTCCGGGATGATTTTTTTATCAAACAACTTTTCAGCCTGTATTTTTCCTGATGAGCATGGGATTAGCTCACAAAATAATAGCAAGGCTCCCGATCTGTTGCTGATATACCTGACTTTTCAGTGAGCTCTGATCTTCTGACCTCTATCTTGAGGCTTCTGAGGGGTTTCTGTCTGCATACTTGCATCCTATGATTTTGACTGTGGCTGAGTTTAGGCCTTTTTATTCTTTTTCCCCAGTCTGGCCTAGCGAAACACCTCACTGCCATGATTCATCATCCAAGCGATGTGCTGCTGACAGGCCCAGAGCATTCTGGAGTTGGTTTTCCCTGCTCTGTTCTTCAGATCAAAGTATAAATGGAGTATAAACAAAGAGTTGGGAAGTTCTGGGTTCCTTTGAAAATTTTGGAATGAATCCTCTTTTTAGGCATACTATGGAAGAGCACCTGGAAGAGAAGACTTTGTTTTAAAGCTACACTTTCAGCTACAATATACACCTAACTGGTAGGTATGGGATTGTAAATAGAAATGCTTCTTATAGAATTCTTGACAAGATAAAGTTCAGAAACCTTTGTGGTATTGTTGATACCGGAGGAGAGCCTGATCTAGGTTGTGAATATACTGAAGCTGAAAATGAAACACCTTTGGATTGTCGTAGGTATGATTCTGGAATAACCCATATACACAAAGAAGGATAGCTGGTTTGAAAAATGAAGTTTGGTTAAATAATGGAAGCAACTATGTTGTTGACCAGAAAGACCATAACAAACAGTCTGGTTTCTTCTCAGACTGATTTTCTACATTCAATTTTTGGTTGATCCTAGCCTTAAATTAGCAGTAAAGATTATAGCCTGGCACAAGATATAGCAGAAGTGTATATACTGTTAGCGCTGTTATATTTTAATTACATCTGCACCTGCATTGCCTAGAGGAGCACTGAAGCTGAAAAACCCATCCTGGAAGTGGTTACCCCTTAAGTTACACGAGGAAGAAGTTCTGTGTATTGAATGCATGCTGCAGTTGGGTGGTAGTGTAGCCTGTGGATGTCCTTTCCCTGCTCCACAACTGTAGTAACACCAAAGTGGAGGTTGACTTGAGACCCGCTCCTACGTGATCTTCATCACATAGATGACCTCTAGAGTGGCTTTGGAAGAGATCTTTATAGGAATAAGTTCTCTGGTTTTTATGTAGTAGCACTGAAACAGAGTGGTGTCCTTGCAGAAGCGAAGATCTGTCTTATGCAAGGCCCTGCAGACAGCACTGGGGGGCCAGGGACTTGGGGGGGCTGGTCATTTCTGTGTGGGACATGCTTCCTCATTATCAAGCAGTACATGTTGGTAGAGGAGCCTTACCTTGCTCCACCATGAGGATTTAAGAACAATTAAGTTGCTATGCAGTTTTGCTGTTTTCTACCTGATAAGCGTAGGAAAAGAAAATGCAAATAGTGGAGGGCCTGAGAAGGGGTCAGCTCCCAAGTCCTGCAAATTCCAGGCATTTGGAGATAGGAGACTGGAATCCCTTTCTCTTGGTACTTCAGCATGGTGAATGAGGGCTTGGTTTCCAGCCAGGGGTGCTTGGGTTGTTAGGAGCTGCCCTGGGGATGGATGGAGAAAGAGGGTGGGGTTCCCAGACAGAGCACGGGGAGGCGGGGAGCCAGACAACAGGAGGAAATGAAAAGGGGAGACTGAGCGAACAGAGGATCCAGCTGGTGCCACGCTACAGGGCCATGGCCCAGCCCAGAGCCTGTGAGTAGCTGCCCAGAGCTTTGTGCTGCTCACAGGGCCTGGGTCGGGGGGCGGGGGGGGATCCTGGGGCTTATCTTTCTGGAGGAAATGGCAGAGAGGTGCTTGGAAGTGGGTCAGAGCTTGCTTTCCAGGAGGGCTGGTTGCATGCTTCAGATTTAGCTGGTGGTGATGAAAGCCGGCAAGTCATTCCTGAGCAGGGCATCTTGCACAAGGGAGTTACATGCTTGACATCAACTAGCAAGGAAGTGAAACGAGAGGAGAGCGAGTTCAACCATGTTTTGTTCTGATGTTGTGTCATCCTCATCCCCTCACCCTAACTCTCCCCACGTGCAAATCATTTTTCTCTAAGTAGCCCCTCCTGGGACTGCCTGTAGCCCATTTGCAGCTCCCTTTGCCTGTTCCCTATTCTCTGAGAGACCTTCGCTGCCTCTGCGTTATTGCCCAGCATCAGGCTGGCAGCTGCAGCAATTCGGGGAATTGCAGCACCCATCTGGAGGGTGAGGATGTGAGAGAGGAAGTGTCTGTGCTCACCAGCCCTGGCCTCAGCACGTCCCCCGGCTGCAGGCTGGAGCTGGGGCTGGGCGGCAGTGCGACAGCGAGTTATTTGGAGAGCAGCAATCCTCCACGTGGCATCTCTGTCCTGCTGGCCCACAGCTGAGATTAGGGTAGATGCATCTACTGCTGAAGTTCTTGTAGTGAGAGCAAAGCTGTTTATGTGGCTCTTGGGTTCCTGGTCAAAGTCTGGTGGGCAACGTTTCTTCTATGGCTTCCTGTGTCTTCAGGCCCAGACAAGATCCTCTTGCTGTGGTTGTGCTGTTCAGGCGGCTCTTGTGTTTTGCTTCTGCTTTTCCATGCTGGGCTAAATTAATGTTTTGCCAAGCTCGAGGTCTCAAGGGACCCGATGACCTGCAGCCTTAAGTGAAAGTCTCTCTTCCAACCGGTCCTTAACCACCCTTGCTGTCCCATATGCCAGGGCAGGAGCAGGACTGTTTGCGGGAGGTGACGCTCTCCACCCAAAGGCTGCGCGTGCTGCCTCCAGCAGTCCTCAGTAACCCCAGCCTGGAAAGCCTTGACCTCGACAGGAACAAACTCAGGAGCATCACCGGCATTTCTAAACTTGGCAACCTGAAGAAGCTCATCGTATCCAAGAACGAGATTGTGGACTTTCCCAATGAAATCCAGAGCCTGGTCTATTTAGAGAAGCTTGAACTGAATCAGAACCAAATCCGGGTCATCCCAGAGGGCATTTTCTGCCATCTCCCCAGGCTTAAACACTTGCGGCTGAACAACAACCGTCTCAGTGCTCTTCCCAAGGACCTGGCAGCTTGTGGAGGCAGCCTCCAGTACCTCAACATCTCCAACAACCTGTTCCGAACCTTCCCCCAGCCGGTCCTGCAGCTGACGAACCTACAGGAGCTCCATGTGCAGAACAATGCCCTTCGCCAGCTCCCCAGGGAGCTGTTCCAGGGACAATCCCTGAAAATGTTCAAGGCCAACGGGAACCCGCTCAGGGAGCCACCCAGTGAGGTGTGTGCAGGTGGTGTCCAGCAGATCCTGAATTATTTCAACCAGCTTCAACATGGTTCAGGGCAGGAGGACAAGAGGATCAAGGCCATGTTCCTGGGGGCCTCGCTGGCTGGGAAATCTACCATCTGCAAAAGCCTGAAGCAGAGGCAAGCCAAACTGGTGCCCAAGGAAGAGCGAACAGTTGGGATAGAGATCAGTGAGTTTCGGATTGAGGACTTCACCTTTCTCTTCTGGGACTTTGCTGGCCAGCTGGAGTATTACATGACACACCACGTGTTCATCACGCCACAGGCACTTGTCATCCTCGTCATCAACCTTCACATGTAAGAGCTGAATTCAGGGGAAAGTGGGAAAAGGAAAATGTATCTTGAGTGGGTAACTTTTCCCCTTCTGTTTCCATTGTTGATGCCATTTCCATTGCATCTAGGTAAGTGCTCTTTTCTCAGCAGCACTAACTAGCTCTCTGTCTCCCTCTTTTTGTAGATCATACATTTTATTAAAGCACCTTAACAAATTCCTCTATTTTGAGACATCAGGTGTATCTTAGCTTCTGACAAGATAATCTAAGTGGTCACCAGCTTTGCTTTCTGCCTTGGCAATACCTCTACAAGGCTTCTGGTGCACCCTGAAAATTGAGAGCGCATCAGGGTTGAGCTTTTCGGTACAGACGAATCCTGCTCCCATCCACAACAGGGAAGGGCTCTGCTACGGCACCCAGCTTTAAATGGCTTAGACTAAGGATGGGCAACTTAAGGATGGGCTTGGGTATGGTCCATGACAACTTAGGACATCTGAATTCTTCTATAGAAAGTCCCTGGGACAGCACAGAGTGCATGGTTAGGCCTGTGCTTATGGAAAAGCACTAGATGTGAACTTGGGCTTTTCTTTCTTTTCCTCCCTAGGTACCAAACTAATGATGATGCTTTCAAGGACCTTGTTGGTTTCTGGATCAACAACCTGTTCATGCGAGTCCCAAACTCGGTGGTGCTTCCTGTGGGAACACACGTGGACTGTTGTCAGAAGCAAGAGGTGGAGGAGAAGAGGTCCAACATCATGGCCAAGATCACGGCCATGCTGGCAGAGAGGAAGAGCAACCTCACTCACTTCATCAACAATCTGGAGGAGAGTGAGGAGCCTGAGGTTTATGTGGACCAGTGGGAGAGGCTGAAGGAGATGGAGAGTTGCACGTTAACCGTAGGGCTGAGATTACTGTGGATTTACTGCAGCTGTTAGGGAAACTAGGCAAGCTTGCAGGATTTGGGCTTGCTCACATGGGCAGGTTTAGTAGGGTGGCTGATGCAGAGGTGGTATGTCATGGACTGGCTTCACCTAGCACAGCGTCCTAATAGGGATGGTTACCCACTGCTGACAAATCAGGCAGTTAGTTACTGCAGCAGCTGCATGGGGTTGGGATCAAGGTGGCAACATTTCATACGAACCACAGGGCCGTAACTGCTGACTGTGACCCTCTGGTTCCTTCTCGCTGCTCTCTGATGGACATCTCTGCTCATGGCTTGTAGCAAGGGCCTGGGGAGGAGTGTGAGGCAACTGCATGTTGTATGAAGACATATCCACTTTGTTTTTTTCAGCCTAGTCCTCCACTCCTTCAAAAGGGGGGGGAAATAGGACAAAGAAATTTATTTTGCAAATATCGTGGTGCAGGCGGATGGTTTTCTGGGGACAGCTGCAATACAGAGACAGAGCTGTAATCCTAGAATCACAGAATGGATTGGGTAGGAGAGGACCTTAAAGACCATCCAGCCCCAACCCCCTGCCATGGGCAGGGCTGTCACCTACCAGATCAGACTGCCCAAGGCTCCATTCGACCTGGCCTTGAACACCTCCAGGGATGAGGCATCCACAGCTCCTCCGAGCAGCCTCACTGCCCTCATGGCAAAGGTGATGGAGGTGCCCTCTCCATGGAAGGGGTGCTTTGCCCGTCTGTACAGGCTGCCCTGTCCTTGTTGTAGAGTGGCAGGGGAGGCCAGGTTGGAAGGAACTTCGGGATGTGTCTGAAGCCAAACTCTTACTGAAGCTGGGCCAGGCACTTGCTCAGCATGTTGTCTGTATAGTGTGGCAACCATCCAAGAATATCGAGCATCGCTGGGCAAACAGATAGCTGCTTGGCTTTCCTCAGCAGGGTATCTAGCATTTTGCTTAATGCTTACTGGCATACACCTTGCTCCACCTCCTTGGTGGCCTCTAAAGCATTAGGTCACCCTGTCACCTCACTGGCCATCATCACGGTGGCCTCTGCTGGCTTTGCTTTTGGCAGGTATGTGCTTTCTGTCTTTCAGATCTTAGACCTGGTTGCTGTCAACTGCACAGATCACCATGATATCAAAAAGCTCGAAGCCACAATTCTGGAACATGTGAGGAACAATGAGCTATTCCCTGAAGTTGTCCGTGTGCTGCCACCCGTCTACCGGGAGGTGGAAGCTGCCATCGTGGATATCACCCAGAGTGAGGAGATGGCAGACCACGGTGAGCGCTTCCTCATTCTTCACTTTACCGCTGTTCTGAGAGGGACAGGCTCTCTGAGGTCCCTCTTTGTAGGCTGCTGAAGATCTTGTAAGGAGCAGCCATTGTCATTGCCTGGCTTTGTCTGATGTAGAATGGTTTGAGTTGGAAAGGACCTCAAAGATCACCTAGTTCCAAACCCCTGCCATAGGCAGAGACACTTCCAACAGGCCAGGATGCCCAAAGCCCCAAGCAACCTGGCCTTGAATGCTTCCAGGGATGGGGTGTTTGCAGCTTCCATGGTCAGCCTGTTCCAGTGCCCTGATCCTCAAAGGAGGGAGGAATTTCTAATATCTATCCTATTGCTAGCATCTGACTCTGTGGCCTAAGGAAAAGCAAGGGAAAAGGGCAAGTTCTTCTTCACATGAAGGCTCTGCCAGCATCTGTCAGCCTGTGGATGGAGGAGCTTTCAACTGGCAGCATAGTCTGTAATGTTGCTCTTTCTCCTCTTTGCCCTGTATAAACACTTTAAATTCATGGTGTCTTCCAGGAGGAAGAGGGATAGTTTTAATGCTTCTCTTTGGCTTCCAAACCTATGTCTTGCAAACTTTATTTAATGCATAGCTCATTGGTCTCAACTGCTACTTAGGGACAGGGTGACATTGGGCCCTGCTGGTGCTTGTTGGCCCTGAAAAGCAGCCTTTGACTGCTGGCTTGGCAGCTGTGCTATGAGATGGGTGCGCTGAGCACCTACGTCTCCCTCTAGGCATGATGGACCTCCAGTACCTGCTCAGTGAACTCTCCCAGCGGGAGCGCCTGGCCAACCTGGACAGAGAGCTTCTCCAGGATATCTTGCGCTACCTGCACCGCATCGGCCTTATTGTGTGGTATGAAGAAATCAAGCACCTGGAAAGCACTGTCTTTCTACAGCCCACCTTCCTAATAACTACGTTCAAGGTGAGCATGGGGAATAGGACTCTGCAGGGCCCAAGCTTTGCCACGGTCCTCTCACCACAGCCTCTCATTTCCCTCTCTTCTTGCCTAGCTCCTCGTGAGGGACCGCCTGGTCCAGCAGCTGGAGAGCATCTCTGTGGACGCGTTGATTGCCGAACACGCCACCATCAGGGACAGGTCCAACTGGGTGTGTGCCTTCAAGTCCAAGGCAATGCTGTGCCACCAGGCAGTGCGTGCTTTGGTGAAGTACCAGCTCTGTTCGGAAGGGATGCAGGACATCTTTGAAGAGATCATGGGGGACAAGACCCGCATGGGGAAAGGGAAGCTCTTTAGCCTCCTGCAGCACTTTGAGCTCTGCCTGGAGGTGAGGCAAGCCAAGGCACTCAATCCTCTGGCCAGTGAGTTTGTGCCTGGGAAGACATGGGAGACAACACCCGGCCAAGGCGACTCCTGGTACTTGTTCCCAACCTACCTGAACCAGACTGAAGAGGTCACTAACGTGTGGGGAGGAGATCACCGTGATGACCTCCACATTCGTACCTACTTCTCACCTGAGATACCTGAGGGCTTCTTCCACAGGTGAGCAGTGTTGTCCAGCTCCTGGCCGAGGCGTCTGGCAGGCCCCTCACTGGGGTTGGTTGGGCGCAGAGCAGGTACGACTATCAGCAAGCCCTCAGCTGTTGAGGCCGTGACAGCTGAGGCATGAAGCCAGGACTCAGGAGACCAGGGTGCAGTCTTAGCTCTGCCCCGGACTTGGGGAGCCCTGGATGGATCACTGTGATGTCCCCTGTCCAGATGCAAGGATAATGTTCCTTCTGCATCACCTGCCATGTGGAGTGGGTTTTGGCAGTTCATTGAGCTAGTTTGTGCCTATCCAGGCAGTTGGAAGTAATATCATAGAATCACAGAATGGAGTGGGTTCCAGTTCCAACCCGTTGCCATGGGCAGCTCTGCCACCCACCAGATCAGGCTGCCCAAGGCCCCGTCCAACCCAGCCTTGAATGCCTCCAGGTCTCACAGTCCCACTACAGCAGGGTGTGGAGGAAGGCCCGTTTTCCTCTGGGACTAGACCACTTTCCACTGGGCCTCTTTCAGTTTCTGAAAGGCCTCCTATCATTGTAGGGTTCTTGACTTGTATCTAGGGTTTTATAAGGCAACCAAACCTGGAAGCAGCTCTTGCTTTAACAGGCTGCTCCTGCTGCTTGAGCCATGGTCCTCATTCAGCTTCTAGCTCTATTTTGGCTCTGTTTTCATACTGAAACTGTTTTCATATTTTTCAGGTCAACCCATTGCCACATTTTCTCCCACTGTGGGATATAAGTAAGTGGAGGGGAGGGTGGTTAAAGCCACAGGCAATCTCTTTGCAGGTTCCTTGTGAAAGCTTGCTCCTTCTACTCCACGTACTGGGTGGCCAAGGCGACCTGCCTGCTCGTATGCAATGGCAAACCTCTGCTGCTCAAAGAGAACAACCAGCGAGCATACAGCTACCTGGAGCTGCGGTACAGGAAGCCAGAAGGAACAACAGGTGAGGAGCACCAAGGAATAGGCAAAGGGCCATGTGAGGGAAGTAACTCTCTCAGCGCATCTTTAAGTTGCCCTTGAAGGCTACCATGCTTTGGTTAAGATGACAAACTGTGCTGGTACGCCTGTTCTGGTGGTGGTTGGCCACAACAGGGCTGGAAGCAAGTTGTGTGGCTCCCAGGCCCCTGTAGGGCTGCTGTGGGTAACAGTGCCTCTCTTCTTTTGTCTGGAAGGATTCCAGTTTGCCTGGGACTTCCTCATGGCGGTTGTGTTCATCATCCAGAAGCTCTCCGAAGAGTGGCCAGGGCTGCACATGTGCGTGAAGACCCCTTGCCGCACGGACGGCTGTCCCGCAGAGCTCATCTGGCCAGACATGGACAGCAAGATCCCCGTGTATGTATGCGCTCGCTCAGCACTGTAGGGCTGGAGCCTGACGGGTGCTGTTGCAATGCCCATTGGGCTGAGCAGCTCTTTCTTAGCTTTTTCCTTTACAGCACAAAGGAAGATGTTAAAACCTGTGGAACGTGCGGGCATCGGTTTGGTGCAGAGCTGCTCTTACCCAAAGGTGAGCCTGGTGGTGGTGGAGCAGAGCCCTGGCCCGAGGGAGGCATGTGATGGTGGTGTCCTGTCTTTGCCTACATGGGAAGGCAGAGCCACAGCGTGATCTGACCAGAAGCAGGGAATTGAATGGGCTGCACAGAGATGAAGGGACGTATCTAGTGACTCTAAGTGGTGAGGAGCTCGTGTCTGGTGGAAAATGCCAGCTCCCCTCCTGGAAACAGGTACTCTAAGCACGCACTTCCTCTCCCTGGGGCCAAAGAGGTTGACAATGGCTGTCCTGACACCAGCAGGGCTTCCTGCTTATTTTTAGGGGAAAACAGCTCAACTGCTGGGTATGCTGCAGCTGAGTTGTTTAAGAGCTGAGGGTCCCCTCCTCCATCCCCACAGTGCCCAGGCAGCCGGAAGCAGCCCCAGCACAGCCCCCTGTCCACTACTACGTGACCAGCTACGGCACCACCACCTTCGGGCCCAGCAGCATCCATGTCACCCGGCAGGTACCATGTCCCCTCCCCTTGCCTCTGCCCCCCTCCCTGTGCCACCCTCCTCAGCTCCACACTGCAGCCCATCCCAGGGATGGCCTTTGTCTTGTAAGCACTTTGTTTTTTTCCAGAACATCTCCAGTGAGTAACTGCAGGCCAGTGGGGAAGGAGGCTTGCATGGAAGACAAAAGAATTGTTTTAAGCTGAAGGAAAGCTGCTTTAAGCATGCTGAGCTTACAAGTACTACTTGCATCATTACTACATGGCAATAAATGCATAAATATAGGTGCTGACTTGTGATGCATAAAGGATACATTGAGAGGGCAATGCAACACATGGGAGGGGGAAGCACTTTATATACATATATATTTAAACTTACAAAACTTCAGAAAAGTAAACGTGTGAAGAACCACAATCCCCAAGAACTCCGGATAGCTGTTAAAAAAGCCACATGCCAGCTCCAGGGCTGCAGGAAGTGTCCTTGGGGCGAAGGAGGAAGGACTCCCACTATTCACCATGCTGGGGCTGTGAGGTTGAAGTGCTGTGCAGTCAGAGGAAAAGGCTTTCCCAACCACCAAGCTTTTTGCATCAACTTTTGGAAGAGGGGAGAGCTCCCGTGCTGGGGCTGGTTGGCACGGCCCTACTGCTGGCTGCCCCCATGGTGTGTTGACCCTCAGCCAGCACCTGTAGCCAGAGCAGGGTTGCAAGACGTGCCGGGGGAGTGGATGCAAATGCTGCTCTTTTCTCCTCTGTAACAGTGAAATCAGCCCCATCCTCACCCAACAGTGCCAGAAAGCTCTTTGCAAGACAGCAGAGGCCAGGGAGGGAACAGACAAACAGAGTGTTAGTCTGTCTGCATGTGGTACTGCTCGATGAGCTCAAAGAGGTTGAAGGAGTCAGAGAGCTGCAGGCTGACATTGCCACTGTTGAGGGAGGAGGCTCCTTCCCGCTGCACCTGCTCGTACCAGTACTCGCAGAATTTGGGCACCAGCTGCAACAGCACATGGGCACAGCTTTGGATGGAGTTTTGGGCAGCTGCCATGCTTCCCCATGCAGCCCTGTCCCTCCATAAGACAAAGAATGGGGTGCACAGGACAATCCATCTTCCCAGGTTGTGAGAGTCCCAGTCTCCCATAGTATCCATCTCCCTCCGCCTCTGAGGCCACATCGGGGCCACTCACCTTCACCAGGATGAGCTTGGACTCCTTGGGCCTCCTGCTGGAGAAGCTCTGCCCAAAGCAGAGGAAGATGGTGAAATCGGGGGAGCGCTCCCTGCGCCTGTCGCGGAAGTCCCGGAGCTCTGTAAGGAGAGGCAGGGCTTGGACTTTGGGCAGGCCCCAGCGAGGGCGGTGGGGTCAAGCAGTAGGGTACGTAGGTTAGGTGCTCCTCACCACCTCAACCCCAAACCGGGATGGGAGGGGGCCCTACCCACCTGTGCAAAACACATTGAAGTCAAAGATGGTGGTCTCCTTCTCCCGCTGGAGCAGATTGGTAGGGGGTTCCCCACCCTCAAGCTGCTGTGACAAGGCCCAGAAGACCTTGCACTTCTTCAGGCGAGTGGCCAGGAGCTGGCCAGCCCGCTGCTCCAGCCGCAGCCCCACCACCCCCAGCAGGTCCTCAGTGTAGTGCCGCTGCCTAGGGTCGGCCAGGTCCGCAGGGCTAGGGAAAAGCACCAGCCGCTGCTCGGCCACCGCCGGGTCCAGGGGCTGGTAGGCCAGCACGCACGGGCTGTCGCCCACCAGTTCCTGGTGGACTGTCTTTCCTCGGTAGTAGATGGTGATATCCAGGATGAGGGGCAGCTCTCCTGCATGAAGCAGCTGTCAGTGATGATGGCCCCAAAAACCCCTCATCCCCACAGAGGGACCTTCAGCTGTGTCCCCATAGAGGGACTCTTACCTGTGTCGCCTGCTGGGGGTGGAGGTGCAGGGTTGGCAGGCTGGAAGAGCAGCTCATTACTCAGGGATGGCGCAGGGATGACACATTCCTCCCTTGCAGCGAAGTTCCCGGCCCCATTCTGCCCGCAGCCCCCACCTGGAAGGGGCTGGTCCCCCAGCAGCAGGGGCTCTGGGAGGCTGCAGGTGGCCTGATCTTCCAGGTGCCCCCACTCTTGGAACGGTGGCACAGGGTGGCAGCTGCCTGGGCCAGGAAGGAGCAGAGCATCCCCGGGCAAGGCATCCCCTACAGAAGCATTATGGGTGGGTGGGGGTTACCCTAATCTGTGCCCCCCCCAGAACGAGTGGGCCTGGTCTCACCTCCATTTGCCCAGGGGGCAGGCTGGGGGGCAAGGGCAGAGATGTTGCAGTGCTGCAGTACTGACTGCAGGATGTCCAAATCCTCCTGCGTCAGGGCTGGTGCAGCAGCACCATCTGCACTGTCTGTGGGGCACAGCAGGGGAGTCATCAGGCATCAGCAAAGCCAAACCCAACCCCCAGCATGGCTTGGTCTTAGGACAAACCCACCTCGATCCCACACCCAAACTGAGGACTCGGGCCTACCTGTGGGGGTGGTTTCTGAGGCCACATCATGGTGGTTGAGCAACAGCTGCAGAGGAAAGCGAGACAGGGCTGCACCATCGGAGCTGTGGGTCCATGCTGAGGGTGAGGGCTGCAATGCCCAAGCAGCAGCAGCACTACCAGGCCCACTCCCCTTCTGCTATGCTTATCCCCTTACCTGCGGCTGCTGCAGCTGGGTGTCCATCACAGGGCCCCCAAAACCTCTGTCACTGGGGACGGCTGGAAGGAGAACAGGGTGAGTAGGGTGCCCCAAGCTCAGCCCCGACCTCATTGCTCCCTCCAGGTCTGGGCTCACCTGGATCAACTGCATAGACCTTGTGTGGGTCATCGTTGCACTTGGAGCGGTCCTCCAGCAGCATGAACATGTGGGTGCTCCTCAGGGCGCAGCGGAAGTTGGTCTTCCATTTGGCTGGATCCTCAGAGCTCTCCTCGTACCTTCCGCTGGCCTTCGCCCAGGCCTGGTGGGCATGGAGAGGTGAGCACGGGGACCCCAGGAACATGGGCGTGGAGGTTTGGAAGAGGCCCTGATTATCCCATCTCATCCATACTGAAGGCCTTGAGGTCATTGCTGGTCACCCCTTGTCACATACACTTTGAAGACCTTGGGGTCACTGCTAGCCACCCCCCTACAGAATCACAGAGTGGCAGGATGGCTGAGGCGGCAGGGCCCTCTGGGTCCATCAGGCCCAGCCTTTGCACAAGCAGGGACATCCAGCGTGGGGTGCTGCCATTCCCACCCGCCTTGAAGACCACAGACCTCCAGTCACCCCTATCCCACCTTAAAGACCTTGGAGTCACCACTGATGACCGTCCCATTCCCAACCACCTTGAAGACCTCAGGTTGCTGCTGTTGACCCCCCTAATCTCCCCCACCCTGAAGACCCCTGGGTCACCACTCGCCACCTCCATCCCACTCGCCTTCGAGGCAGACCATCGGGTTGCCACCAGTCGCTGACCTCAACGGCCCCACCTTACTGCTGGCGATACCCCAACCCACCCTGAAGACCACTCATCTCCAAGTCCCCACCGGCCACCCCCAGGCCCCCCACCTTGAAGATCTCGACATCGCTGCTGGTGACGTCCTTCCTGGCATTGTGCTTCCAGGGGATGCGGAAGACACGGCGGGCCGGGTTGATCCAGCAGAGGCCCTGGTACAGCCCACTGCTGACGGCATCCAGCAGCCAGGGCCCAAAGCGCAGCTTCTGGGTGTCCCTGCGGGGCGGTACGGTCAGCTCCCGGGCTCCACGGATACCCAGCAAGCACCCAGCCATGCTGCTTACCCCTCACTATGCAGCGCTGCCATGGCTCCGCAGCCTCCGCACAGCAGTGCGCTACGATGGGACGGAGCCACCCCAGGGCTGGGCTCTTATAGAGAGGGGAAGGCTTTCCTGGAAATCACGTGGGGAAACAAAACCGAAACCGCTGCAGCAGGCGGGAGCGGCTGGGCTGCAGCTGCGGGGACCCCAGTTCCTAGCCCTGGGCCTCTCGCTCCCCCACGGGCCCCAGAAGAGCGCTGGGGGCACTGGGAATATCCACACTACGTAGCGCGGGTCGAAGGACACCTGGGAACGCTGCCAGAGGGGTTTTCCGCGTCGGCGCGAAGCTGCAACCTTGGGGCTGGAAAGTCCAGCAGGCTTTAAAATTATTTCTACAATTTATTAATTCTTGTCTTAACGCTGAAGGCAGCGCAGAGAACCAGCCCTGGAGGGCAGCAGGCAGCCGTGGCCCCACACAGAGCCTGCTCCTGGGTTTCATACGCAAATAATACAAAAAGAGGGGAAATCAGCCCTGGGGGCTGCTGCCAGCCCTTGGGGTGAGCCCCTGCCTCCCAAAAATCCTCTCCTTCCTTGCCCCTTACTCCCCCCTACTGCATTCTAGGAAATTCCCCTATTACTTCCCCGGGACTTCTCCATAATTTCCCAGGAAATTTCCGCACTGCTTGTTAGGAAACTCCTCCCTTCCTTCCTGGGAAATTTCCTTGTTGCTGTTCAGAAGTTCCTCCCTTGCTTACCTGCAGATCCACCTGTTGTGTTCGAGGGACTTTCCACTTTACGCTCCAGGTTTGTTTCAAAGAGATGTCCTTGTTGTTTCCCTGGACTTTTTCCTCGTATTGTTTCCTATGATACTTCTGTTGCTTTAAAGGACTGGTCAACTTCCAGGAAATGTCTCCTTCACTGCTGAGGAAACACCACTGTTTCTTTCATGGAGATTTCTCCTCTGCTTGCCAGGTATTTCCCCTATTTGCACTCCAGCAATCCCCCCATTGGTTTCAAGGACGTTTCATGGTTAGCTCCCCCATTACTTTCTATGAACATCAACCACTGCTGTCTGCAAAGTTCCCCCACAGATTCCCAGGATATTTCAGGATATTTGCCCCTTGGTTTTTGTGGAATTCCCCTTACTGCTCTCTAGAAGAATTCCCACATTGCCTCACAGGAAACTTCCCCATCACCCTCCGGGTCATTTTACTGTACCTTTTCAAGATTTCCCTATTGTTTTCCTGGATTTTTCCACTTCGCTTTGTAGGAATTTCTCCGTGATCCTTTAGGACGCTTCCTTACCACTTCCTGGTATGCTTTTCTCCTTTCTTCCAAGGAAGAAAGCAAAAAATCCACAGTTGCAGAGGAGCATTGAGCACCACAAGACCTACACCAGGTGGAGCCACCAGAGCCAAGGCCTGGGCAGGGACAAGGTGACACCCAACATGGCACAAGGGAGAAGGGCCCGTGCCCATCGGAGGACCCAATGCCGAAGTCATGGGGTAGGACACGCCAGGTGCCAACCCCACATTCCAGTAATCATCCCCTGCCCCAGGGATGCATGGCAAGGGCAAGCAGAGGTGCGTCTGTTTGCCTCTATTTCATAACACTGTAATCATCGCTTAGAGGTTCCTGATCCCTGGTGATGGATTGGAATTCCCCCAGTTGAAACTCATCTTTGTTTTGGTGCCAGCCTGCAGGGCCAGGCCATGGCCACCTCCGAGCACCCTCCAGCCCCAGGTCCAAGCAGCTGAACCCAGCCCCAGTAAGGTCACCGTGTCCAGAAGCACCTGGGGGTAAGGAAAGGTGACCCCCCTGACCCCCACTCCCACAGCCTCATGGGTGCCCCCCAACCCCCACCCTCTCCAAAATGCTGGGATGGGGAAAGCAGGGAGGGAGACACTGCTCCAAACTCCCCCATATCCAGCACCTGTATTTAGAAAACCATAAATATCAGCCTCCCCGCAATTAGGATTCGGGGTATTTTGTTGAAAAAAAAGAGCTGAAGGTTTTGGGAGGAAGAGTGAGCACCTTAGAAAAACCACAAATCTTTCTCTTTTAATCCACCCAAGAGAAATCCAGAGCAAGAGCAGCATCACAGCACTACACACATCACAGACATCTACCGGACTCGGAGACCATCTTTGCACAGATTCCTTCCCAGATACACGGAAAAAAAAATCATTAAAAAAAAGGAAAGTGATTCACATAAGCAAAGTGACAAGGAACAAATCAGCCACAGAATGACTTTTTCTGAGAGAAGAAGGACACATCGAGGAAGAAAGCCCTCGGCATACGGGTTTCGAAAAATACCCTAACCCAAGAAAGCTGAAACAGAGGTGGTTTTCTTTTAAGCATTAAAAACATGGGTTATTTTTTTTTTAAATTAAATATACAACTGAAACACAAACACCAAGCAAGCGCCTGGAGAAACAAGCAAAAAGAAGGAATGGAAGGTGAATTTGACTCGTTTAATTTAAACATCGAGGTTGGGTGGATTGCACCACATGGAATAAATAATGGAGAAGATCACGGTGAGGTTGTTGATCTTGCACTTGAGATAATTCACCAAGGATTAATAGCACAGCCCAAGAGAGTACTCAATGAGAATTCCTCTGACAAGTGGTTGCAGAGCAGGTTGTGAAGTGGGGAAGTGCCCCCACCACCCAACAACAACCACTACCCCAGGGGCGAGAGGGATGATGAGTTTTTGGGATGTGGAGGACTCGATCCTGCAATCCCACGTGCGCAGCAGCTCCTTGCTCAGGGCGTGGGATCTCCCTGACAGCAGCTGGCTGCAGGCACGCCCAGTCAAACAACAATGCAAAACCAGACCTTGTGCTTTCACCTTGCAAGGTAAGAGCAAACACACGGCCTTCATAGCACAGCTACTGGACCTTGGACCCTATGGCAACAGACCAGGCTCCTCCTTGCATGCCCTGGGGTCAAGCCAGGAAACACACAGCTAACTGTGTACACAGATAACCATACACCCACTATAGGCATTGCCCCGGGGCGGGCAGGCTGAAGGAATGTAAGTGGTTTCTTTTTGTTTGGTTGCTTTTCCCTCCCCACAATCCCTGCGTTAAAAAATAAAATAAAATAAAGTTGATCCCAAGTTTCTCTCCTTCCCCTGCCTGCAGCCAAGCAGGGAAGGACCTTCAACATTCACATGATCCCACAGACATGTTCCCTACAGAGCAGCCACCTCGCCTCTGCACCTCGCCCAGATGTGCCTCTGACACCTCATTAGGAGGGAAGTCCCTTTGCTTTAAAACAAGAATAATTACAAAAACAATAGCAATGATCCTCTTTCCCTTCCTCTGACCTCCAAGAAATTCACCCTCGTCCAACTCATTTTTGAGCTTGGGAGAGGAAGGAGGTGAAGGATTCCAAGCCAAGGAACTTGCCAGACCCAGCGTCCCCTTTGCAGGACACCTGCTCTCCTCCTGAGACCCAGCACCCCGAGGGCTGGCTGAGGGACACAGCTGCCCCTGCAGCCCCTCTGCAGGCAGCCAGGAGCCCTGGGAAGGGTGGAGGTGGATGAGGGCTCAGGTCATTTTTTTCCCCTTCCCTCTTCTAAATGCTGGGAGGAGACTTCTGGGTGCGCAAGCCCAGTCTGTGCTTACCAGTGTCCTTAAGAATTATGATTAAAAAGAAAAAAAAAAAAAGATATGCATAATTGGGTATTGTCCGTGGAAGGAGAGGGAGGGAACAGGCTCCAGATCAAGACAGAAAAGGGACTCTCCCTCCCCCTGTTTGCTCATCTGGAGACCATGTCCCCCATGTTCCCATGCGAACCCTCTGTGCTGTTGCTCTGACACCACTCGACATGGACGACGAACACGGGGATGAATCCGGCGTGGCAGAGGACGGGCGGGCACGGGCGGGCATGCCAGGGCTAGGCCCGGTGCTTCGGGAGTATGTCCAGGAGGAACTCCGCAATGCCAATGAAGTAGACAACTTGTGCGATGCCGAAGAGAGGAGCGATGACCAGGGCTCGGCAGTACGCCCCTTTCAGGAAGGCCATGGGTCCTTCCTTCTGCCAGATCTTCCTGGGAAAAGACGGCACAGGTCGGTCAATGTCCATTCCCATCCCATCCCTCCATCATGCCAGGAGAACCTCTGGCCCTGCCCTGGCTTTCTGCCTTCCCCTAGGACTAAACCCAGGAATCTTACTTGGTGCAGTCCAGGATTCCTGAGTACGTGTCTTCGTTGACTCCCCTCTGCAAGGACTGCAGCCGCGTTTTGATCACTGGGGAGAAAGAGGAGAGACAGTGGTGAGCGGAGGGCTGGCCTTCCCCCACAGCCCTTCGCTGCACAGCAGGCAAGAGCCAAACCTGAGAGCACTGTATTTGGGACAGCCAAAAGGAACACAGACCATTTGTATATATGTGTCACCAAACCAGGGGAAAGCAAGCCCACTCCTTTACAAACGGATGAAAGAAACACAACCACCCAAAAATTAACCAGCTCCCTCCACTCACTGTGACCAAGGCTTCCAAGGCTAACCTAGCTTTAAATACTTCCAAACTCAGTACCTTTCCATAAAATGGGATCTGATTTCCAAATACTCAGAGCTAGCTCCAAATGCTCAGCTCCTTCTGGAAGAGCAGACCAAAATATCTAAAATATGCAGCACTGCTCTTCCATTTCTTCTCCTCTTGAAGCGTGATGTTGACAAGAGAGCAACTACTTTCAGGTGAGATTTTAAGGTATTTGAGGCAGCTGCTGTGGGGCAGAAGAAAAGGCCCCTGCTTGTCTCTGCCCTTTGACACCACGTGTCATTGGTTGGGGGTCAATGCTCCAGATGGAAACGTGCCCTTTCAGGGGCATGTTCTGCAAAGAACGGCTGAAATGAGTTACATCTTCCTGACTTACCTAGTGAGTACTGCAAACTTCTGTGTAAGAAACGGCCAAGGTTCCAGCTCAGCTGAAGGAAACACCTTCAGCTCCTGGAAGCAGCTCCAACAGCAGAGCTCGCTTTCTATACTTCCCTCAGTGCTCATGCAGTGAAGAGGCGGCCATGGCCATCCTCCCCCTCACCCAGCCCACCTGATGGCCTCTGAGTGCTGTCACATGGCACCAGGCCGCCAGCACAGGCTGCTGGGGACTCACCATCGCAAGGATTGACAGCCACTGCAGCCGTACTGCCAGCCACACATCCAGAGAGAAAGGACACGTAGAAGGGGGCCTTAACACTGGGGTCCTTCTGGCCCAGCTTGTTCAGGTTTGCGAACAGCGGGAAGTAAACGATGGAGAATGGAACATCCCTGTGGTGGGAAAGGAGGAATGGGAAGAAAGAAAGAGGACAAAGATGAGCAAAGTCAGAGCGAGACACCAACAAACCGAGCATCAAAGGAAGGGCTGCATGCACGGTGTGTTGGCAGTGCAGCCACAAGTGCAGTGCAGACATCATCCCGGCTCTGTGACTGCACGAAGACGACATTTGAAACTCCTGTGTCACTCCCTGGAGGCTCAGGCTGACAGTTTTGCTGTGTCCTACCTCAGCAGCGTGGCTCCCAGGCCCTTGTAGAGTCCCGCGATGCCTTTGCTGCGCAGCAGCTCCCTGGTTATCTGCGTTGCTGTGGTGCGTGTTTCCACCACCGGCTCCGCCGCCCCCGCCGCGGAGGAAGAGGAGAGCTGGGCCTGTGCTGCCATCAGCTTCTTCTGTGCCGCTGTGGAGAAACAGAGAGAGCGTGAGACTGCAAGATGCTCAGCAGCAGCCTCCTGCTGCCTAGTGCCACGGGACAGGAGCTCCCAGTAGGGCAAACTTGAATGAGTGACATTCAGCACTTCTGTTCTCTGCTTCCTTCCCTTGACAGCAATCATTAACTCTGAGCACGTATAGACCACATTTATACAGGCCACGTGGGTCTTTCCAGGAGCCTTTTTGAACTCTGATGCATTTCTCCTCTTTGGCCAGAAGATGGGGGGCAAGCCAACCTGTAGGTAACGCTGTGGCTGCCACCGGCACACCACAGGTCCGTGCTGCACAGAGAACAAGCTGTTCACAGCAGCATGAACCTCTCCTGAACCTTTCAACTGTGGCTTAAATCCTTCAAACACTTTAAAATACTACACAGAAAGAAGATAAGGTCTGCATTAAAAACAGCAAACAGATGAAAGAAATAGAAATCCATGATTATTCAGGAACGTCACATCAAAGGAGAGATTAGAGGACAAATTGGCCCATTTTCCAGGTGGTTTCAGAAGGTATCTAATGGGCGTCACCAGGCATTCTCAGCAACAGGGCCACACGCTGGGCTGGCTTCTGAAGGAGGTTAAGGCAATAGTGACAGCTCTTCCTCCAGATTCGCTGTGCCAGTTCTGGTCTCAGTTCTGACCAAGAAAGGATGTCTGGAAGCTGTTAGGATGGTGCTATCGCAGGGAGTAGGGAAGAGGTACCTCTGACTCAAGAAGGTGGGAGGAAGGATAAGGGTTTTTTTTGGCTCATTCCCTCCCCTTGCCTGGCACACAGGGAGATGCACACGTACCAATCCGTCCCGCGTCCTGCAGCTGGATTTTGAGCATCTCCATGGGAGTGGTGACAATCACCTGGCAGGTACCCGCACCGCAGCCTGCCAGCATCTCCCTCAGCAGCGTCAGCTTCTTCCTGCCCAAAGGAAGAGAGAGATGGTCAGAGGAGGTGGCCAACATTCAGAAGACGCCACAAGCCCACCCAGCACAGCCCCAGACCCCTACACGGAAGGCTGGCTGCTCATTGTCATACCATGTGGTCCCAAAGGGTGACCCACATCATACCACCAGGTGTCCCAAAGGACACGCTAACCTGGTTCTGTTTCAGAGGTGCCACATACCTCAATTCAGCAGCGGGCAAGAGGGGAACATGCAGCCCTTTGCATCCCTGGACCAAGAGCTGCAGCGGTTTCCCTCCTGCCAGCCTAGTCCTTTAAACACTGACGACACCTCCACCAGCAAACAGAGACCACGGTGCAAGGAGAAGGGAGAAACAGTTAAAGTTGCTGCTTTCAACTTCTCCAACAAAAGCATAATACGTAAAAAGTGAATGTGAGAGTCAAGAAGTAGCTCCCTTATGATTAGGAACTTCTTCAACTCATCAGCCTTTTCAAACCTACTTCCTGAAGGCAGAAGCAGCACCTTTTACACCCAGCTGGTCCTGCTGAGGAACAAAGGGCACGATGGACCCCCTGTACTGCGGCTCTGTGCATTTTCTGCACCAGAGAGCTGGAGTCACTGGGGACATGCTCTTGTCTTACAAAACACAGCTTCCTCCCTCCCAAAGCCACAAAACCGCCCAGCTACGGCTGAAAAGAGGAACTCAGGATGCAGAAAGGCTTAATTTTCAGAAACTGATGAGTTCTCGCTCTGAAAGAATATCACGCCCTGGCGGCACGAGAAATCATTGAAAAAAAAAAAAAAAGTGCTTATGATCTGTTACTTTTCTAAAGGAGAAAAAAAAAAAAAGCAGAAATAGATCATACAGCCAGGGGAAACAGCCTCTTATTTTTGTTGTTTTAAACACAAGGAGCACTTTCACCTCCCCACAGCCCTGCTCCTACAGCAATAAGCAATCGCAGGGTCTGAGCACAACGAATGGAGCATTAATTGCTGCTGGGAGCCACCCACGTGCTGAGCAGCAGGCAGCGCTGGGGATTTGCCAGGCTTCCCCCAGCTGGGCACATCGCTCTGCCCGCTCCCCACCTGCCCAGCTCTGCTCACCGGCCGCAGGGAGCCCCGGGTCACAGCAGGACTGCCCTAATCCTGCTCGCCTGCCACGTCAGCACGTCTATTTCTCCGCCTCCCATCTTCTCCAGGCTGGGTATCAGAGCAGGGGATTAGAGGCACAAAGCCACAACAGAGATTACCACGGCTAAATATAGAGCTCTCTTTTGGGACTGAAGGAAGAAACATTGCATAGTATTACGTTTCCAAATTCCCCTGTGGATGAAACACGGGCAGAAGCATGGCTGCACAGCCCTTAGGCCAGCAGTGGGAGGATGCAGACACGCACAGAGAAGCCAGCTACCAGTCCCCCCACGACCTGGCAGAGCATCTCCTGCCTCAGCAAGAGCCCTGCAGCAACCCTGGAGCACACACCTGGCTTTCATCCAGGGAGACTGCTTTGATGCCCAGTTCAAAAGCTTTGGAAGATGCCCTGCGTGTCCATCCGTCGGACGTTACCCCAGCACACAAAAATCAGCCTGCCTCAGTTGAGCTCCACGGAGCCCCACCAGCGCAACTCACTGAAGGCTTTTGTGCGTGGGTGTATTTTAGAGAGATGTTAAACAGGTACATCAAAAGCGGTAGAATGAGGGCTTTCCACTTTTTGGTTTGCATCTCCTGGGAACCTGAGGGGAGTCCAGGAAGTAAAAGCACACCAAGATAAGCAAATCTTTTGTCAGGAGGCTTAAAATTTACCATCCAAAGGTCAAACTTCCATCACAAAACTTTGCTAGTCTGCACACAAAATGAGTTGGGAAACAGATCATCTCTAGACAGCAATGGGGGTTTCAACTTCAAGGCACCACAGGCCTTATCCTCAGTGGTTTGAACACTGGAACATCACAACTAACTTCAAAAGCCACAATTCCTATAAGGGTTTGGTCCGACAAGTGCAAGAACAATCTTTCATCACAGCAAGAGCGTGTTAAATATAACAAATATCCCAAATTCTGCACTGATGGACATCAGTCACTCTTTTGTTTTCCTTTCTTTCTTAGTAATTGATGTACACATAATTAGTGACAAATCAACAATGCTAAAAGGGGGTAAGGAAGAAGTTTCAAGTTCTGTATAAATCAGAGTTTCAAAGTAGAGCTGAAAAATAAGGCAAAGACAAACAGCAGGAGCTAAAGCAGGCTCCTGCTGTGATTAAACACCCATCTCCAGCTCCCTCTGGATTAACAGCTGAAGGTGCCCTTACCTTCTGGCTGACCCTTGGTGGCTATGACTTCAACCCACTGTAACTCTCTGTGCTGCTGTGAGCTAAATAAAAGGATCTCAAAACCAGTTATTCCTGAATAGATACAGTGAGATTATCAACTCTGAACTTGCTCTTCCACCTACAAGTCTCAGTAGGTTGGATGCGGGTTATCTGCATTAAGGAAGTATCTGGACATCCAGCAGATAACTACAGGAGAGAACTGGCCCAATAAAATTCTTCTTAGAAAGCAGTGATGCATGGGCATAGGCTGCCCAGGGAGGTGGTGGAGTCACTGTCCCCAGAGGTGTTCAAGAACCATGGAGATGTAGCACTGAGGGACGTGGTCAGCAGGCATGGTGGGGGTGGGCTGTGATTGGACTTGGTGATCTTGGAGGTCATTTCCAACCTTAATGATTCTGTGATTGTGTGAGTGCGTACAAGGTGACACAGAAGCTCAGCAGCACGACTAACAGCAGCATCCCTCCTTCCTCCTCTTCACAGTCTGTCTATGTGCACTTTGCAGCTTAAGGATCACCCAGGCCATGCAATGGCTGCTTATCCAGATGACACAAAAGAGATGGTCTGAGTATTTTAGGAGAGCCTGAAAGAGGAGCAGATGAAGGAAAGAGCCCAGCCAGCAAGGCAATGGAGAACAAGCTCCATTCTCCACACCTACATGGGAGAGCAGGACAAGTGCTGTGTTTGCCTCTGGGATTATAGTCAGCTATTTCTCTTCTCTAAGCAAAGCCAGAAAAGAAGGGGGACAGAAAGGAAGAAAATTTGCTGGCATCAGCAAAGGAACAGTTAGTGCAATCGCACCGGTCTAAGTAGGAACCTGAGCTGCTCAGTCAGCACATCACCAGCCTTTGCTCCAGAACAGCAAATAAAATGCAGGTAAATAGGATGGGAGTGGCAAGAGAATAACATAATAATAGGCCTCGAGGAGGAGGAACAGCAGGAAACTCATCCAGGGACACTGTGGAGTTTTTATGATTAAGAAATACCTTTTATAAGGAGACAGGAGACACTTTTTACTGGAGCCAAGGCAGAGCACTTAGCCAAGAACCAAACCTGGCAAACACATGGCAAACAGCAGCCATCTGGCACTCAGTGCTCTGCAGATAAACATGAAACTCCATAGGACACTATACAGGGACCAGCTTTTAGGAAGTGCTTAACACCCAAATTCAAAGAGGACAAGAAGAGTTATATGCAACACTTGCAGCTATAAGAGACCTCACATATCGAGCACCTAAAAACATCATTGCACTTTAAATGCATGCAGGTGTACTACCAATTTACATCGCTTTCTTAGCTTCATCCCCGTGTGCTTCATACCCAAGTGCTTCACTTAGCTCTAGTGATTCTTGCTCTCTCATTCTCTGCTCCGGATGATAAAGCTACTGCAGCAGCTCTGAGTTTATGGGTTTCTCAATCCATCCAGCTTCAGAAATTCAGAGAAAAATCTCATCAGTTCCCTGTAGCCTAAAGGGAGGAAGTTTCCCCTCTCACATCCTGCTTTCCCAGAGGCGCAGCCACAGCGATGAAGACCTGCAGGAAGATGCTTCTGCAGATCCCCACTTCTGCTTGTTGGCCTGGAAACCACAGAGACTCTTAGGGCAAAATAATCACAGGACAATGCCACGTTTTCAAGGGGGTTTCCAAGGCTCACAGGGCTCCTTGTTACTAAATGAGGAGGCATCGGAAGACCAGCGCAGTAAGTTTTGTTTCCTCTGGAAATGAGAAGTGTTAACAGCAGGCTGCCACAGTGCTGTCAACGTGAAAATATAAACAGGAAAAGAAGCAGAAATTAAGCCCCTACCCTGTGAACACATTTTTCTTGTGACAAAAGGAGAGGAAAAGCACTGTAGGAGGGGGAATGCTCATCCGAGCTGGCCCCAGGCTGGAGAGACCTGCAGGAGCAGAATTCTTCAGGCTCAGGGAGACAGGAGCATCAACAGGGGCATACGGTCCCACCTGAGGTCCCACAGCCCCAGTATGTCACCTCCTGATGCATCCATGAGCACAGCCAGAAAAAAAAAAGTAGTCTAGCACAAACCCGCGGTGATACAGCCCCAAAATAGTCTTCCAGCAATCTGCAGTCAGGAGCTTCCTACATTATCCGTGTTGTTTTCCATCTGGCCTTTTGGAAACAGGCTTTATGCCACATTCTTTTTCTAGCAGTTTAAAAGCAGGTCCATTTCAACATCAAGTTTTTTCAAAGGGAAAAAAAAAAGCTCACTAAAAGTTGCTGAGTATCTTGAAGCTATTTTGGGCCATTTGCCACATTTTCTCCTGTCCACAAGTGATTCTTCCAAGTGCAAGTGGAAGACAGACTCAGCAACTTTTGATCAGCAGACACTGATAAAATACGCATGTTTTGTAAAACAAGGAACTGATAAACAACACATTTCAAGCAAGACAAGTGCCAGAAGCTTAGCAAGGAAGGCATTCAATGTTAAATTGATCTAGAAGACTGTCGCCCTGTCTTATATCCAAAA
This sequence comes from Numida meleagris, assembly GCF_002078875.1. NCBI lineage: Eukaryota > Metazoa > Chordata > Aves > Galliformes > Numididae > Numida > Numida meleagris. Next base: position 16,024,427 of record NC_034414.1, on the reverse strand, counting down.
TAGCCAGGGAGAAGGGGACAGAAGCATCTCAAGGGAGAAGCCTGCAAACAGCTTGGAAAGTGGGAGCAAGAGCAAGGCAAATCCCTGGCAGACACCCAGCTCCATCACCCAGTGAAATGGTTTTGTCATGTGTACTGCACACGGGAAGAGATCCTCTGAATTGCCAGCAGGAAGGTGGCACGCAGCCACCAGAGCATGGCTGGGCACCACCTCTCCAACAAGTTACTTTCACCATCCCCATGCCTGTGATTTCCTTGCAAGAAGAAGAAGGATTCCAAGATAAGCAACTGCCCTACAGTTTCTAAGGGTCCTCATGCTCCATGGTGATCTGCCTGCTCCCCATGCCCTAAGCAAGGTCACAACATGTACAATACCTTCCAGATGGATCCCAGTTTCAGGGCCTGCTTCAGGGCTACTATAGCAGCCACAGCTAACTTGCAAGACACCTTCTTTCCCATTGCATCTTGGAATGACACCTCTAGTTAGAAATATCTTAAATATAGTCACAGTATCAAGGTTCTGTCCAATTCACTCCAGCTATCTCCACAAAAAGAGCTGACCAGATTTTGTTTGTCCAAGTCCCCCACTACGGTTGACCTCAACACCATGTGATGTCTAGTTCACTTGCCACCTAAACAAGGCCCAACCTTTATTTTCCTCTAAAGGAGAAAAAAATACTTCATACTAAGACGCAACCTATTAAGCCTTCACTTCATAGATGGTGGCAAAGAGCTTAGCTGCGCTCTGGGCTACAAAAGTACATCAGGGCTCGCTGTGCTGTCTGCTGCAGGGATGAGACCCACCACTTGGAAGAAGCAATGAGGACATCATCACCTCCCACCCTCTGTGCAGAGTACAGAGAGACACTATTTGAAGAGACGGACGATCGCAAACAGCTGCGAGCCAATGAGTCACACAAATGTACACTAAGCGCTACTTAAAAAGACTCCAGAACAAAAAAAATGGCTCAGATTTGAAAGATGAAAGGCTCAGATCCTCAACCTCTGTAAATTTGCAGACTCCGCTGACATTGTTGAGTCACTGTGTTCTGCAGCAGCTGCGACTGGCATGGCATGTTACGGGAAGCTGTTAAACCACGTAATTGTGGCAGAGCTTTGCATTTGCAGCAAGGTGAACTGCTAGGATGAGTTAAGAACTGGGATTTTATCCCAGGCAGGTTGCTTTCTAACTACTGTCGCTGAAGTCAGTGCCCTTGCTGGACCCTTCACTGTCTGTCTCTGGAGAGATGTCTTGATCCTGAAGGGAGACACAAGCGTCCTCTGAATTGCAAGGGAAATATCTCAGTGAAAACAGCATTAAATATCCAAGGTCCAGCTCCAAACAACCACCATACTAGCACTTTTTACTGGCATTGAGTCTGCATTAACCCACATTCTCAAACTAAACAGATAATCTTCATCTGGCATTTCCATTGCCAGTGCCCTTTGCCACTCAGGTTCATTCATCACTTCTTCTCAGCTCTCTAAAATTATTTTCAAGCTATAGAAGGACAAGAGGGTGCTAAGTTTGGGGTCTACACAACTTGAGTCACCATCTGTTCAAGCTACAGTCACTGAAAAGCCCGAAAGAACACAGCAGCATCCAATGGGATGCTGAGGACAAGGGTCCTCCCAGCAGCTGTTTGAGCAGCCATCAGTGCCATTGGGCTCCTCTCAAATACGTTGCTTACAAAGTCTGGATCTGTTAACCTCGGCTAAGAGCTAGGACTATTTTTAGAAGCTTGAATAAAAAGCAGTCATCCAGTGAAGTGCTTTTCACTTCCAGTTTTAGACATCATTTCTTTAGCTTAAATGTAATCACTGGCTGAGCTGTTCAAGGTCAGCTAACATTTCAGTCACCATATCACCATGCTCCACCTTTACCCAGACACCTCAGCAGCCTCATCCCAAAAGCTAGTGTCTTTTAAGCTAAACGCTTAAGGTCTGCACCCTCTACTCACCCATCTTTGGAGAGGTGATGCCGGAAGAAGTCATTGGCTGCCAGTTTGATAGCCTTCTCTGGTGTCACTAGAGTCAGGTTCACTGCAGCGCCTAGAATGGAAGAAAGGAAAAACCCACTGGAGAACGAGACTGAAAGAAGGAGCAGTTATCTGGATTATTCAGAAGTGTGTTGCAGCTCAAAACTGAGGACGGCAGAGCTGGAGGTTGGCTGATGGCAACTGGTACCTCTGCAGGGACTTCAGCCAGCGCTGCACAGGCTCCTGGGCTTAGATGATTGCTCTTGCATATCACCACTGGGTGTCACTCTCCGAGCAGTTGCTCAGTAGGACAGTTGAGCTGGCTTTTTGTCCACCGCAAGCCATGGTGTGGCTAGGCTGGCCTGCACACCAGGGACCAGGGCTGTAAACAAACCTCGCTCCCACCACCCACTGAACTTCTTTTTGTCAGGAGCAACAAGCAGCAAATCCCTGCATTGTGCCTGCCACAATGAGCAGCCTACAGGGCCTGGAGGGCCTTGGGACCGGCATTAGCGCAACACAACAGTTGGCAGGCAGCTTTCAACCTGCCCCGGGGCTAACAGGCTGAGGGGATGGCTGGATCCATCTGAACATGTGTGGTTGGGCACCATTAGATTAGTGTTCCAGAATATTCTCTTCCTTTTCAGCGTTAAAGCTCAGAAAGTCCTCCATTAGATAGCCATAATATTTCCAAGCCTCCACGCTGAGCTCCAAGCCTTGCGGGGGAGCTTGATACTTGCAAACAGACTAAACACCTTTGCAAGACTAAATACAAACCCTGTCTTTGCCAGGGTACGCCTTCTGCATTTAGGCTTGCTGTGGAGATTAAAACAACTTGTCCCAAAACTCTGATTGCCAAAAAGAAGACAAGCCTGCACTCACACTAAGCTTTGAAGATGTGGGGGACTTGTTTTTAGGAGGTATGAGCTCAAGTTAACAGGAAGTGTAAGAAGGGCTCAACAGACCTAAAGAAAGACAAGTCAACTCTCTTCCTGAGGATGGCTTTCTGCCTCTCTCCTTCAAAAATGATTACAGAACTCAGAAATTAGATGTGGAAAAACACAGGCTTGGGGGGACATTCTGCAGATTAGGAAGTGGAGTGGCATCACAGCTGGGACCAGGACATGGAAATCCTTAAATCTGCATCTCCATCACATAGGAAGTACCCAAAGGAAAACAGACAGCCTTGGCAGGACAGTCTAACACATTTTTCTCTCTGTCAGCAACATTCACGTTTTGTGAATCCACACAGCCTGATTTTCAAGTGAAGTGGCTACTTGCAAAGTGTTTCATCAAGTGCCAAGTTGAAGACAACCTCAACCTTGCTCCTAACAGTAAGGAAATAAGTACCTGTAGAGCACTGAGACAGCATAAATCACTTTTTCCTTGGAAAAAGAAAAAAAAAAGGAAAGAAGAAAGAACGTATTTGCTATTCAAATAGATGTACAAAGTGTTCCTTGAAAGAAAGAAATATAAGCCTAAAACATCAAGGAAAAATATAAGCATTGGCATGTGCTGACATCCTCCAGGAACCATGGAGGTTTTCACATCAATTTCTCCCTCAAATGCAAATAAAATGGAGGGAAATAAAATATGCAAAAGATGGAGAAAAGTTAACCAATTTGTTTTTTTCCTACATCTTTGATATTTTCAGCAAAGCTGCTTAGCAGAGAACGGATAATCCCTGTCCTCAATAATCCATAACAGCTTCAAATCACTGGAGGAGGAGAAATGAGATACTTCAGCTGTTTGCTGGATGCTTTCCATAGTGTTTTCTACCTCGTTATAAAAATCTTGCAGCTCTTCAATTCTAGCTATGCCAACGACCGTATTTCCCTAATTAAAGCTAATCGTGGCCTACAGGCAATGCTGCATGTACCTGAAGCAATGGCAGGCAACCAAAACGCAAAATAAATTGTAATTGTTAAATTAAAAAAAAAATGTATTTTGAAAAGTAGGGAAGAACCACAAAGATTGAAATCAAATTGTTAGAGGCAGAAACAGTTAGTTGTTTGCCAGCTGAAATTGTAAGTGCCTTTTCTCCCTGACCCCTAGGTTTTGTTATTAAACACATTTTTCATAGAAGCTCTTATATACCAACAACAACCTACATAAAGGAGGACTGAGTCACTCTCCTCCTGAGCCCCATGCAGCATTAGCACTCTTGCTTATGAACCCTAAACAACCCAGCTGATTTGCAAAAAGGGAAGGAGGGCATATCCCACCTTGTTGTGTCATCTCATGGAAAAATAAGCTGGTGTTTTCTCATGCCAGAAAACGGAGGCAGCTCCTCACCGAAGACATCAGAAACAAACCAGAATCGAGGAAGCTGTGCAGTGAATAGGTAGAACCAGGGCAATATAAATGCAACTATCCCAAACATTAATAGGGTACACTGAAGCCTGGAAAACTTGGCATGGCCCTGGCAGTCTGGGGTAATTTTGGCAGGCAGCGTGTGAATGGGGGGTGACGTGGGAGATATTATTAGCAGAGGCCAGGGAAAGCTGACACACTACTGTAACACCATGCTAAGAATATACATCAAACAAGGTGCAGCTAAACTCCAAACGTCATCAACAGCAAAGGGCATTTCTCCAGCCTGGTCTAGGCCTGTGCTCTCTGCCAGCTAGGTTAAACGTCTGCTCTACAAATAGCAGTGGGACTTTCCAGGACACGTGCTGGGATCTGTAGGTGACTTCTGGATGGCTTGTACTAGGGATTGGAGAGGGCTTCTGCCCACAGTCTCATTCCATTGGTGCCCAGATAGTCCAGAAGCCCAGGGGCACTATGAATTATGAATCCATTTGCTTGGCATCACATCCGAAGGCAGCATACAGACATCCCTTAGCACAAGCAGGGAGACACAGCACCTGGCACTGCTGCTACCTAGATATTAGGAGAAAGAACTTGAGAAAATCCTCTTATTTCTCAGCCAAACAAGGCCAAGAACGCCTCTAGGTTTCAGAGAAGAATTTGAAAGAAATGTTGAGATTGTCTTACACACCAGAATTTTCACTGTGGGCTACCCATACAGAGCTGGGCGTGTGCCACGTGCTCCCCATAAGATCTGACAAGATGACTTGCAGAAAAGTAGCCTGCAGGCTCAAACCTCTCTCCTGTCCGCACCAGTGAGCTTTGGTTCACACATGAGAAAGGCCTGAAGTCACACAGCGGGAAAGGCTGGGCCTAAGCAGACCCTTTCTGTCCTCTGACAGAGGACAAGTGTCCTGCAGGGATGATCAATGTGTTTGTGACTACCATGGGACACAGCAGCTGCCACTCTAGCCTCTTAACAATCAATCCTCCTAATTTCAGCTTAACATCTGAAAATAAGCACTTGTGAGTCACAGAACAACCTCTGCTGGGGAACTGGGACAGATGGAAGGGGCAAGAACCCGCCCTACCATCTGATTTCCATCTCCCACTGGCTGCCACTCTGAGCTGTATCTTTACCTTTTTCCCAGAAAAGTACTTAGGCTTTTCTCAAGTCTTGGACGTACTTTATCGTCTCATCTCTCACTGAGAAGGAAGAAAAGGCTCCTAATGTCAGCTCCCACAACTGAGGCACAGAGACAAGAACCTCCGTACTTGAAAGACTCATTTTAGCATCCTGGCCATACTGAAACATCTGTGAATTTCAGGAAGGGGCTGCAGCTGTTCACAAACCTAAACCCAGCTCCTCACTCAATAACCGGAGAAGATAAGTTCAAGCCATTATCGGCTCTCAAATGGAGGTATGAGGTTAGCGGGAAACCAAGTCATCTGGACTCATCACTGCTCCTACACAACAGGTGAAAAAAGCAAGAGCCACGCAAAACCCTCTGTCTCCTTTGAGATTTCTGCTTGGGAGTGAAATGTGGCCTGGAGGTGCATATCCTTGCCCTTGAAAGGACTGAACAGTCTCTCTCAAAGGCCCTGACAACCCTACAATCTCCCGTGTAAGTTCCCAGGAACAACTTCTTCTCTCTGCTCCCCAGAAAGCTGCCTGCCAGTGGGTATTTATGGCCAAAGTTAAGGCAGGCTTCATTCCTGGCCAGGAACTCAGGAGCAGCCAGCTTCTGGGAAAAGGCAAGGGGAACACATTGCTGCTAGCACTGAGCACGGAGCTTGCCAGGATTCCGCAGGGTTATTTGCCTTGTTGCCTGCTCTCAGGAGAGCTGCAATAAAGCAGCCAATCCATCCCCAGTATCCACCTCACTCCCCCCAAACGCCCACCAGCAAGTTGGGCAAGAGATACTGCCTTGGCAGCCAACTGCTGTTCCAACAATGGATGGCCACAGCAACCATGCTTCCTTAGGAACTACGGAGGGATTGGCAGGAGCCGCTGCAAACAGCAAGGAGCCAGCATCTCCAGACTCTTGCTTGAGAAGGAAGCAAGGACTCATTTAAACAATGCTGTCCTTTAATCATGCTTTGTCAATGAATGGGCGCCACAAAGAACGCTATCTGAACATCTCAGAGATAAAATCTGCATATTCAGGCAATTGATTACCAGTATATAACTGGGACCAGAGTTCAGCGTCAACTATGCCAGCTGGACTGTGTGGACAGCCAAGGCCATAATTCCATGTTTTCCTCTACTATGATTGAAATCAGAATTTAGCCTGCAATTCTCTCTCCAAAATGTTTAAAAACTTCCAAGAATTTTTCATTAAAACTAGGAAAGATACCAACTGAAGAACTCACTGCTACAATGGACAGCCTAAACCACAGAGCCAGGAGATTTCTAGCAGGTTAACACCCAAAGATATAACAGCTGGGCTTCCATCACAAACCATCCTCTCATTTTTTTACAGCTCCAAACAGGCCTGATCACACTGGTAGGGAGCCCTGACATAAATTCAATCAGCAGCCACAAAGTAAGATACTTTGAGACCTTTGCTACTACCCCTCTGATGAAAGTTATGGTGCCCAATGTGGGAAGTGCCCACCTACAGTCCTGGGACAGCAGCTCCGTGTAAACTGCGAGTAAAGGTGACCTTCGGTGAATGGTGAGGTTTAACACCAGAACAGCCGTGGGGAGGACTCAAGTCCCAGATGGTGGATTGCTGAGCAGACACCTGGCATGGAGCAGTTTACTTTCACACATAGCTGCAGCTGTCAACATCTGCAGGTACTGCTAAGGTATTGCACTCCAAGCCAGAGAATACAGGCTTCTCCTCCCACATATACACACCAGTGCTCGCAGAGCAAAGTCATACATAGCTGGAGGAGCCTGACCCAGCTCTTCTTACCTCTGTACATGCCAAAGTAGCCTTCCGAGCGTATTGTTTTAATGAGGCAGTCAGACCTGCGAACAAAACAGAGAGAGATAAACCACAGGAGCTCAAAGGCGGGTGGAAGCAGAGGAAACAAAACTAATCTCTTGGAGTGGTTTTCAATTACAATGTCAGCAAAACCCCGAGCCGGGAGGGGAACAACGTCAGCCACTGAATGCACCATTGTTCCGGCTGAGTCTGACTTCAGCCCCTAATTCACAGGGGCTTTGAAACCCCCGGCTCGCCCCACACACGCTGTCTGCTTTCTAGAAACACAAAAGGGAAAAATGTCACTGCAAGGGCTGTTTATCCAGGGTCCCCTGTGGAGAATGTGCACGCGACGATCCAACAATCAGCACCCTGTGCACATGCTTTTAAATCCAGCTCTGGAGAGGGAAGCAAGGAGGGGGGGTCTAACCCGCCCAACCCTCGACTTCCTCCATGAAATTTGACACAAGGCAACACAAGGCTCAGTCATCTGTGGCCTCCCACTCAGCTCCCAGAGCTGACTTTTAACACGCTGCCTCCCCCAGTAGCAGCAGCTCACGCCTGGGGAGGGAGCGGCGGGTGCCACCAAGGTCAGTTCCTGAGGGAAAGCTGTCACCTCCTTTGTTTTCGCTGCATTTCCTTTAGATCTAAAAGCTCTGCAGAGTGCCGGAATTGCTTGGAGACTTTTGAAGGCAGGCACGCACAGTTCGGGAAGCCTTGGCAGCACAAAACCCAGCTGCTGGCTGAGGTTGCTCTGGGGTCTCTGGGAAGGGGCAGGTGCTCGCTGTGGCTGTACTGGAAGGGAGAAGTGTGCATGCGTGTGTACATCATTAAGGAGCAAAAGGCTCTTTAAATATAGTCATAAGGGAAATATAGCCGAAAATGGGAATACATTTCTCAGAGACTGGGCAACGTAAGGAGGAAGCTTCATGTCTGTTCTGCAGTAGTGCTGAGGTGGGAGAGAAGGAAACGCAGGCTTCCCTTGAGGTCTTTTTGCCTACTTTGACCAAGGTGGTTTCTAGGGTAATACATTTGCAAAGAGCCCAACCTGCAGTGCAGCCAGCCAAGGCAGTGAGTCTCTCTGCTCTACTACGCCTCTGTGCCACAACTCCCCCACCCTTTTGGACACCGTCTTTCTCCCACATCCCCACCAAGCTCTTCCAGTGTGATGCTGGAGGCAAGGCACCTTCCCCGAGCCAGCAGTGCTGCTTTGAACAAGCCGTGGCAGAGGGGAGTGGGAAGAGGTCCGCACCACGCTCACGCAGCCCTGCTGCATCACTGTGAGCCCTGCACCTCGCTCCCCACCCCTGCTGCAAAGGGTGATGGAGCCAAGGCCATGCCTGGCTCCCTTCCTCTCCCCTGTAATAGGGTGCCAGGAGCCACAGCTAAAATTATACTGAACTGGGGGACCACAGTCAAAAGCACAGCTCTCTCCATACCCCAGGGCTGCTCCAAAGCATCTTTGGCTCTTTCAAGGGAAGATTTATATAATTTTTCCAATCAAACCATCCCACGCTCTCCCAACACTAAAGGTCTCTTTTGCTGAGCAGAAGCAACACATGCTGTCTTAAAAAAGCTGAAGTTTTAAATGAACTCTCTGACTTCCTGGGGGCTCGGCAGACACCTCTGAGATCTGGTATCAAAGGGCATGCAGCATTTCCTGAAAAACAAGCCCCTACAGCTGGGGAGCACAGATAAGCCCTCCCAGTACCACCTATCTTAAGGGTGTTGCTGAGGACATGCTACATGCTTGGGAACAGCATCCTCTCAGCGCCATTCCCTTGCTTGTCCAGGCAGGACACTGGATGGCCTGATGTTAGCTGGATGTGTTATCCCTGTTAGTTCCTTGTCCCTGCTGGCCTCTGGGTGCCCAAAAGACCCTTTACACTTATCCCCACTGGTTCAAGCTCACTTTCCCCATGTCAGAACGACGTCCTCCACATTACTTATTCATATTCAGGCTTTGTCTTGGAAGGAGTCAGCTCAGATACACGAGGTAAATCCTGTGTATTCCTTAACAACATCTCATCCCACAGTGAGCCCTGGTTACAGAGCAGATCTGCAGCTGGCTGCTGGAGATTAAACGTCTCTCCTCCTGAGCCACTCCCCAACCAAGGTATGTTGCCGTGTGCTCCCAGGGTCAGTGCCTACAAATCCTCCATCCTGCTCAATGCTGCGTGCTGTGGCTCTTCAGTTGCTGCTGCCTGCCACCAGCCAGCAACTCAGGGAGCAGGACACAACAGGAGCGAGAGGCAAGGTGAGACATGAGGCTGCATCCTGACAGCACAGGGAGCAGAGAGCGCTGTAACTGTCACGGGGAGCACCAGTCTGGTGCTTGCTGCAAGGCAAAGTCTACAACCAAGTTCACGCATAATTACACATCAGCAGCTACAGCAAGGAGGCCCAGAGACTGAAACGCTCAACACAGAGCACTTCCTTCCTATTCCCACTCTGCTCCAAATTCACCTGGGCAGGGAAGGGGAAAATAACCAGTGTGGAAGAGCAGGGAGCAGGCAGCACGGCTTCTGAACGAAGCAGCAGTAGGACAGGACACACACTGCCTTCAGTCCCAGCCCTCTTTCCCCACTCAACGATATGGAAAATTTTTTAAAACTAAGGCCTGTCTCTGTACCATAAGAGAAAGCTAAGTACAACTCACGTTCCCACGGCAGACACACAAAGCACAGGTGGGCTGGATACATTTGTGCCTTCTTTTCCTAAAGCCTGCAGCACAATTCTTTGGACAAAGGACTGATGGGAAACCACAGCGTGTGTCAACCTGGGATGTATCAGAAGGACTGCACTGCAGGGCTCTAGAGCAGGAATAGGTGATTTTGCCCTTTTTAAAGCTGACAGTAAAAGAAAGGGTTGTTATCTCCAGTAGGACAGTGAGGGAAATGGCAGTGCCAGAGATTCCCTCACACACCTGGTTGTGGCTCAGCAGAGAACCAAACCAGGCTTTCTATGCTGAGCCCTCCCTGCCCTTTTGACCGGTGCTGATGAGCAGAGAACACGCTGCTCCCAAGAAAGGGACGCAAACAGACATGCCCTCAGCAGATCTCACCTGCTGGGCTCAGCAGCCAGAATAGATGCTTTGCTTGTTTTAGCACAGCTTGCTTTGAGATTGTGCCCTGGCTTTCCTGGGGACAACCCAGTTCCTAGAAACGCTGAGCTCACCCAAAAGAGGTAACAACGTGGAAGGATGCCCTGCCGAAAGCCCAGGGGCAAGCTGCCCGTGCACACAGTACTCACATGCTGGTGTACATCCGCTGGCCATTCTGCTGGTTCTGCAGGCGAGTTTTTGCCAAGTCAATGGGAAATACACAGGTGACCCCGATCAGCCCAGCTATCCCTCCATTGATCAGCTTGGCAGGTAAACTGTAAGGAGACAAGTAGCAGAGGTATTAGTCCTGTGATAACTCCAGGGGAGGGAAAGAGGAAAGAATGTGCTCATCAGTGCAACCAGGCAATTAGCATGTCGCGGTGTGATGAGGCTGTCCGCCCCAAGCATGCAGAGAGCTCTGCCGCAAGGCACAGCTCAGCCCTTGCCGTACATATGGGGTAGCAGAGAAAGGCAACACACAGCACCAGGACAACCCACTGCTGACAAGGATCTGCTTAGCATCGAGCCCTCCATGCGGACAGACTTTGGTCAAGGCCGGCTGGCATTCAAGGCAGCGGGTTTCCTGGCAAGTGGTTCCCAGTGCTGTAATCAGATACGCACCTAATGAGAGGTTCATGGCATGTCACCTGCTCCTGTTACGTGGGACAGAGCATGGCAGAAGCGCAGCCAGCTACAGATCCACAAAGCCATTTCCAGACCCACTGCTGGGGGAAAAGACACGTGAGCCCAGCAGAACACTGGCAGCCACGTGGCTCAGTGGGCTGGCAGGGCAACACGCGGTACAGAGACGTGAGCTCGTACTTCTCAGTGACACCAAAACCTGTTGGCTGAGCGTGCTTCAAAGCTGCAGGGCTTTTTCCACTCAACCTTCCATTCCCAGAGGGAATTCCTGGAATCTGGAAGCAGCACTGATTGAACACCAGAGCAGCTAAACACGAGTTCCCAGCAAATTCAATTACTCAAAATGCCCAGCACTCACATGCTCGATAAACCACTACACACTGAGACAAAGGAAGCCTGTTTGAGTCAGCTCCCTCCAATAAAGCACGGGACACGGCTCCCTGAACACAGGATGTGTCAGATATTAAAGCGATGGCGGACAGCAGCTATCATGAGCACAGAGCTGGGCCAGACTGCAAGAACTCAAGACTCTGCTGCCTCAGGGACCCTAGCATCACAGGCTGAGATGGGAATAGCAGTGCCCACAAACTCCCCCACCTGTGTCTCAGGACACAGGGAAATTTCAGACAGTAAATAAGCTTCATGGCGCTCTCCTTATCTAACATGTTATTACACTGAAACCTGAGGGTAGAGCAACATAAGTGTGTCAAGACGGAGGCTCCACTTGGCCAGTTCAAGACCGGACCGTATCAGCCTCCCCACATTCAGCTCTGAAGTCACTGCTGGCAGGCTGCAAATGCCAGCCATGCCCCGTGCACCTTCAGCTCCGTCACCGCTTCTCTAAGTGCCTCTGAGACAGCCAGGGCAGGCAGACGCTTGCCTCTCACAAGCTGTTCCAACAGTGAAATCATCTCAAGGCTTACATCAGGTGGGAGCGAGGCACTGACACGTGGCAAGCATCTTGCCCATGAATCACTGATTTCAGTACAGACCCCAGGGAACAGCCTGATGAGTCTGGGCAAGCCAAAAATTTGGGGCAACGTGAGCTGCAGAGAGCCTCCTACCTTATCTGCAGATGAGAAATCCTTGCTCAACACTCCCATTGCATTTGAACCCAGGCATTCAGGGTCCCCCCCCGAGCACTGCAGATGGAAACTAGTACAGACAGTGCAGTGGTATCTGGTGAAACACTTGGATAAAGTTACACGAGCACAATTGCAGAAATGCAGTGCCCTTGATCTCACCTTGCAGCAAATTGCTGCTGTGGATTTTAGTCTTTTGGTATCAATCTCATTTTGCTAAGGGTTGACAGACATGTGTTGCAATGGAAAAGGCATACAGTGTATCCTTCAAACTTCAACAGATCTCCTTGCTTGGCTAGTGACTACTGTAGACTCATGGTCCCAGAGATGGGAAGAATGACCTAAGTGGGATATGGCGAAGGAATCAGGGCACAGGGAGGAACCTGAAACCGAGGAACAGATGGAGCTGGGCACTGCACCTGAAGCAAAAGCTTTTCCTTTATGACTAAGCCACCCCACGTCTTACTTTGGTACTTTCTGCTCTCTCACAGGATGAGAACACACTGTGCTCTCTCCTATTCTGCACAGCACCTGCCTCTCACTGCCCACAGTACAGTGCTTAGTGAAACAGAGCCAATACAGACTGGCATACAAATAAAGCCACTTGCTTAGTTTTACAATAGAAGGGGAAGAAAGACAACCCAGTTCTCCTAATGCTCTTCCCGAATCCTTTTAGCTAGCCTCTGCAGTCAGCAGCTCCTGTTCACACTGCCAAGAGGGCTTAGGAAGGGCTGGAGGAGGTCTCAGGGGAACATCTTCCCTTCCTTGGATGCCAGGTTTCAAAGGGCCACAGACATCTGCTCCCCACGCTCTGCTGAGGCTATCAGGAACACACAACCGCCAGGCTTCGCAAAGGTGAATCTCAGCATGCCTTTCATTAACGTAAGAGAATAATGCCAAGTGCTCTCCAAATTGGGTAACTGATGACAGGCCAATCTGGGCACAGAGACACTCTGCAACGCTGTCTTGTTATCAGTGCAGCTCAGGACTCTCACACTTGCAGAAGCAAGGAGGGCAGGAAGATATCGTGATCATGGCAAATGCTAAGAAGGGGAAGCCCTCACTCCTGTAGCACTCAGACATTGCCAAATTCTGGTCCATGTTTCATTCACCAACTGATCCAGGCCAATCGCTTACCTCCTGTCCTGAGCTGGCAACCTGGAAAGGCAGATGTCAGAAAAGGGCCACACAAACAAATGAAAGCAGGAATCCCACAGCACATAGGAGTCACTCATCTCAGACAATGTTATAAGCAGCAAAAAGTTAAACCTAGATGTAGTACTGGACAGATCCATCTGGCACAGATCTTAGGAAGCTAAGGGGACAACGGTGCCTTCTGAGAAAACACATCCCAAGTCATTTCCAGAGAGGACTCAAATTAGCCTCTGCATATGCCAGAGCCAATGCTCTTAAGATCCTGCTGTGCACTTAAGTGTCACCAATTACTGTTGGCACTTCATGTTCCTGCAATCACTCAAGCACTGAGGAGCTACAGAAAAAGGGCACAGGTTTGCACCTACATGGACTTTGTAATTACGAGCACTGGACTCCTGGTTGGCCAAGGAGCTGGCTTTGTTCCCTTGAATCTGTCAAACTGAAGTCAGCAGGTCAAGGTGACCTTTGAAAGAGGAAGCAAAAAGCAATGGACTCGTGTAGGGTCAACAGCAGAGGACAGACAGAAGAAGTGAGAAAAAAGAACAAAGCAGAGACGGTGGCAACATGACAAAGACACAAAATAAGAAAAAACTGAATAAAATAGGTAACAAAGGAGCAGTGAAGGAATCAAAGCTGTTTATGGCCAGAAGAGATGATCGAGTGATTTTCTCCAGCCTGCCATATCGCAGAAAGGATTGAGTTGGAAAGACTTTAAAAGAAAAATTCAAAGTTACCTGATCTGTTTATCAGCCATTTAATTCCAACTTGATCTTGTTAAGAAATGGATTTGTTCCTTCAATACTTCTTCTGTCACTTCTTTTCCAATTCAGCTTCTTCCTGGGAAAGGCGAGAAAGACACCAAGGAGACGAAGTTGAGAACCGGGCACATACAACTCTTGCTGGGCAGGCTGCAGGGTGAGACAGGCAGAGGAAGAAGTTACTTAAGAGAGCACCCGGTCTCCTTTGACAGAGGAGACTGAGCTGCTGACTGAGCTCCCGAGGGAGCCTTATAAATATATGTCTGCGTATATACAAATATAGATGCACAAATGGAAGGAAGAGCTGCCAGAGCTGTCATGCTCCAGTAGCACGTGAGCAACCTTGGGTACCGCTGTTCTGGATGCCAGTGCACGAGCTCTGCCAGGCACCCAGGACAGCGGTACCCAACACTGCCCTCTCAAACACCAGCATCTCCAGACCCAGCCCCCTACAGGTCGGCACGGCCACCCCAAGACAAACAAATGCCATTGCAAGATGTCATGATTTCGCCTCTCAGCATGACTCAGACACTCTTCTCCCTCTGACCTTCTAGTTGCTACCTGGCTGGTGAGAATGAAGCAGAGGAAATTTCCTTCTCCTTTGCCTCAGAAATGGAAATTTGCCCCTTGATTATAAACTATTTATAATCCTCACAGAATTTCACTTTCAACACAGTTTGCATCCAAAATAGTAGTTTGTTTTGGCTTTGTTTTATCTATTTCCCTATCAATTTAACCAGAACAAGACTAGAATATAAAAACAAAGTAGAGAGGCCAGCTACTGCTGACAGCCTGTTGTCCCAGCACGGACAAGCCCTGTACCAGGAAAGCTCACATGATAACATCTACACCCTCAACAGGATGTGCGTGTTCCTTGAAGCAGCAGCTCCGACAAAACACACGCACTGAGTGGTTCTGATGCCCTGTTCCAAACTCTAGCACACTCCCTGTGTTGGCCCTGCTGCAGGCTAGCCCCCTGCTGCACTGCTCCCCGGGAGTCCACGTTGCAAAGGGCACCCCAAGAGCAGACAGCAAGGCTGCTAATACATACCCCTGTGAGACCGACTGAGCTTCTTACCTGCTATCTAATCCCTTCCTTCTGTGCAGCCTATGGTGTCAGCCCTCTGCCTGCAAAGCGACTGCAAAGCCTTCCATGTCCATCCCACCAGCAGAGTGTTCCTGCTGAGTTAAAAGCAACCCTCCTGGTTTTCGAACAGGGCGAAGGTACCACAATCCCTGGTGCACTCAGACCCATCTGGGCTGTACAGCCACCAAACACCTCTACTGTATCCTTTGCCCTAACAAAAGCAACTCAACCAGCAGATGTGATCATTTAGCACTTGATAACTGTTTGTACAGCACCTGGCACAGCAGAGGCCTCAGCGCTCACAGCCAGGGGATTTTAATGCATTACGGGATTTTAATGCACTGAGGTGGAAAGTTTGTTTGAGCTCTGTTTGTTTAAACAGAGCTCCAGCAAACGACCATTTGCAAAACAAACCCAATATCACTGCAAAATCTACCTGAGCACTCCAGAATTCCCTGAGGCCTTTAAAAGGGGGTGCGGGATGAAGCCCCCGGTTCATGCCCCCAGGTGGCAGAGCCCACTTCCTCCCATGGCATGAAAACGACTGCTGCAGTTAGAGGCTGGAAAGAGAATGCTCAGAATCTTATAGGATATTTTTAAAAGAAATCCAGAACAACATTATGTTTGTACACATTAGTAGTGGAGGTCTAAGCTGTATCACCGCAGGAATGCAGTGTTCTTTGGAGCCAAATAACGCAAACCAAAGCAGTGAAGCAGAACTCCTCCAGCCAAGCAAGTGCACGGCTCCAGGGTCAGTGAGCACGGCTTGCATTCACTGCTGCCCCTACCTTGGGCAGGGGAAGCCAGCAGCACCCCAGGCTTGCTCACATCTTGGAAGGTTTCAGTTGAGCTCAATGTCATGGCTGCGAGGACAATGGCACCGCTGGGACTGGGAACCTCCAAGGCACGAGTAACAGGGGAAACTGGTGGCAGCGGGAACAGAGTCATCAGAGAGAGCTTTCAAGAGGAAGGGGTTTCCTAAATTGCACATGCCATAATTAAGAGAGCGAGACCTGCACAGGCGATGAATTATGTGGCGTTAATTCCTTCCTAGAGTGCTGTTAACACAGCTAGGCATGGATTAATGCCCCATTACTCGCACACCAGGACATCCCTTCTGCATTTATTAAAATGATCGAGCAAATTAGTTTTAGAGTGACACGCACACTGCAGCACAAGGAAGCACCTCCATGATCAGCAGAGAAGCACCACAGCCCACACTGCCCTGTGTAGGCAGCCTAGGAGCCTCCTCCATCCAGCTCCTCCCCTCTCCTAGCTTCCAAAAACCAGCTCCAGGGAGTGATGGAGCATCCAAGTTAGGGGTAGCACTCCACAAACTTAGCTTGGGATGCATCTGATCCTCACAGCTTCTGGCCCTGGAAAAATGATCCCGTTCTGCTCCCTTTCCTTGCTACATACCCCACACTCACCTGAAGCTTTCCTATAAGGTTTCCTCCAGGACGGCCAACTCTGCATGCCTCAGACCGGCTGCACAGGGCTGGACTTTTAACCTTTGCTTCTCCTCACCTTATCGCCTGAAGGAAAAGCGCTTACTCTGGAGAACACCACATAATTATATAGTAATTATAGGAATCCCAGGGCAACCTCAGGCACGGAGGGGTGCCTGCAGCCCCACAGTGCATGCTATGTGCTGCAGCAAAGTGAGGGAGCAGGGCAGCACAGCAGGCTCTCTGCTTTATCCCAAACCAGTGACATGTGACCCAGGAGACCCTACCACTCTACCTTCTCCATCCCGTCCTGCTCTCCCTCTGCCAGGCTGAGAAGTGCTGACTTATCTGAGTACACACAGCCACTGCTTTGACAGAAGACCTTTAGCCAGCGTTGCTGGCACTGCTGCCGAAGGAAGAAACCCTGTCCTCTCCCCATGACATATGCATTCCCATCCCCACTTTCGTGCCAGCACTAACATTTGCGCAGGATGGTCAGGCAGGGATGACAGAACTCGAGGCCAGCACATGCTGGAGCTGTCACTGAAAGCAAACATTCAAACCGCAACCTTGACTTGAAAACAAACTACAGAAGGGGAAAACAGGACTCCATTCCACATATTTCCATTTGTCTTGACAGCAGACAAACTCAGTGCCCCAGCGAGAAATCAAGAAACAGGCTCGAAGGGTAAGAGAAAGGAGCAAAGTCGTGCCAGCACCCACCGTGTCGGGGATACAGCAACGTTACTGATCATCATCAAGGATCAGGAAGTGTCCCCACTGCCTCGTGAGCCACCCACACTCCTCTGGCAGCACAGTGGGACAGAGCATCCCCTCGGTCCCGCAGTGTCAGCAGGCGAGCAGAAGCCCCAGCACTTCAGCTGCACACTGACACACTCACCCACCTTGCAGCCAGGAGGGAGCCTGCAGCCAGCTGTGCCCGTCCACGCTGAGCCTTGGAAGCAGCCTGGGGCAGGACCCTGCGGCTCAGGTGAAATCAGGCCAAAGTCCCTGTGGGGAGGTGCCAGGCCGCTTGCCTGCCTCATTGGCCACAGCATTCCACTGAGGACAGGCCTGGTGGCACAGTGCCTAATGGATTGCAAGGTGGTGGGGACACTCACTCCTCCTTTCCCATGGCTCCTGAGCTCCCACTGCAGATCCTTGCTGCCTGCTCTTTACCTTCAGGCAGGATGCCCAACCAGAACCAGCAGACTAAGGAACAACATGTACTCTGCATGGGGACTACTGGGGGACTCAAGGGTACTGGTGTATGGCAAGCTGGACATGAGTCAGCAACGTGCCCTCACAGCCCAGAAATCCAACTGTATCGCAGGCTGCATCAAAAGAAGCATGGCCAGCAGGTCGAGGGAGGTGATCCTGCCCCTCTACTCTGTGCTGGTGAGGCCTCACTTAGAGTACAGTGCCCAGGTATGGAGTCCTTAGTACAGGAGAAACATGGACCTGTTGGAGCATGTCCAGAGGAGGGCCGCAAAAATGATCCAAGGGATGGAACACCTCCCCTGCAAGGACAGGCTGAGGGCGCTGGGGCAGTTTGGCCTGGAGAATAGAAGGCTCCAGAGAGACCTGATAGCGGCCTTTCAGTATCTAGAGGGGGGCTGTAAGAAAGAAGTGGACAGGCTGTCTAGCAGGGTCTGTTGTGATAGGACAAGAGGAAGTGGTTTCAAACTTAAAGAGGGGAAATTTAGATTGGATATGAAGAAGAAGGTTCTTTCACAATGAGAGCGATGAGGCACTGGCACAGGTTGCCCAGAGAGGTGGTGGATGCCCCGTCCCTGGAGACATTCAAGGTCAGGCTGGATGGGGCTCTGAGCACCTGATCTAGTGTAGGTGCCCCTGTTCATTGCAGGGGAGTTGGACCACATGGCCTTTATGAGTCCCTTCCCATCCAAACAACGCTATGATTCTATGATTTTCTAGACAACACTTCAGCTTCAGGAAAACAAGCTGTGAACAAAAACAGCTCAACATCTCAGCAGAGGCCCTTGCTCACCACATCCCCAGCCTGTCAGCAGGGCAACGGGCCCTCTATCCACCTGGCCTCAACCCTCCCCTAAGTTTCGCAGCCCCCAACTCTGCTCTAGGAAATGCTGCCCAGCTTGCAGACCCAAGAAGGGCACAAAGCTCAACCACTCACCAGAGCACACCCCACCAAGCAGCAGGGCCTGAAGAGAGCAGCCAGGCAATTGCACAGTGCCAGGCTATCTGCATTCAAGTGAGACAGACCTGAGGAGCAGGCCTGAGCCAACCTGGAACAAACGCCAGATACGCCCTTCAGCTTTGCATGCCTTGGGAAACCGCCCCAGATCGAGAGACTGAAAGCTGACACTCAGCCTAGAGCAGGGCTTACCGCGATGCAAGGCTGAGCTGCAGCACTGCGGCACACCAAGTAGTCCTAGCACTGAGCTGGGACTCAGTATTGTAGAAGCTGGGCAAACCTTGAGTCAAGGACAGTCCCTGTCCTGGAGGCTTTGCAGCTGAACTGTAAGATGGGATGAACAAGGACAGCACGAGGAGCAGTGACTCAGCCAGCACTCACACAGCAAGTCCTGCTGTCCGAGGCATCAGGGCTGCCAAGCTGAGGGAACGAAGGGCAGGCTTCGGCAGGGCAAATGAACAGGCAGTCATCTCACTGAGAACAGCAGGAGGGCAAGACATTAAAATGTGCTTACAAGGAAGTAACTAAGGCAAACTTGGTGTTACCTCTCCATGGCTTCTACAGGAACACGGACAAAGGAGCACAGGAACTAGAGCGCCAAAATCCCTTTCCATGCATCTCTTATTGTAACATCTTCAGTGCTATGGTGATACAAGGCCAGAGCACAGCAGCAGCGGAAATCCAGGCCCGGCATCTTGCTCTGAAGTAGTGGTAGGCTCCAGCCCGTGCTCTGCAGAGACTTGCAAATCCATGCATAGATTCACAGGGATCTGTAAGAAGTAGCTAGAGAACAACTAGCTCATATGCAAACACAATGAACAATCTGAGTGGAAGCTTCTAGAGAGAATGATTATTGAAACAAAGTTTACAATGGCTCATGTTATTTTGCAGTTGAAGCAACAACAGTGGAAGCATAAGCTAACTGACAGACAGGAATGCAGCCCAGACATGACCGTGCTGGTATTCAAGAAAGTTCACAGCTCGGACATTGTGGATGACACAAGTGTCTGCTCATTGCCAGCAATCCTCCTTCCAAACGCTGCTGAGAAATCATCTAGTCACACACTGAACTGGTGTGATTCAAAATAATTTTAAACCCATCTTTACTCTTGATTAGTCCTCCAGGCTCATTTTTATGGGATTACAGCTTCAGAGAGATGCAGCATTAGCTGGAGAAAGAGGACAAATTCACTGAGAAGCTGGAGTGCAGAAGACCGGAGACACAGGTGGGAAAACAAGCAGGAATTTGTATAAAATCTGTCCTTTTCACTACTCGGTGGTGGCCTTGTCCTAAAGAAAAGGCAGAACAAAAGCCTGATGGTGACAGACAGACCAGTCCTTTGATCTGGAAGGACTCGCTCCTAGCTAGGAAATGAAATGGTGTGAAGCCCTCACTCGGGTGCTCTGCCAAAAGATTGCAAGAGTAGAAAAAAGGTTCCCCCTCCCCCTTTAAAATAATCACCATGGACAAAGCAGTAGCTAAAAGCTACCAAGGAGCCCTGGGGAAAATGAGGGGTGGATCCAAGCTTGTTCGGTAGGAACAAGGCACACAGGGCTGAGCTGAGGTCCTTGAGCGTGAAAGGGCTCATTCATTCTCCATCAGCAACAAAACCAGGGGTCTTGGCTCACAGCAGCTTGCTCTCTGAAGAAAGAGGGCTTCAGCAGCCCTGCCAGGAAGAACAAGCATCATTTCCAGCCAAATCATGGCACCTAAACACCCACAAAGCTGCTCTTGTCTGATGCCTTGAAGCGAGTCCTCCTGGGATGGCGCCAGCTCACTGTGGCCAGACCCAAGGTTTTTCGTTTACATGGGGGAACCAGATAATCTTTTTTTCTTTTGACAAAGAAAACTAAATCACAAATCCAAGTTTAAGTTTCCCCTACACTCTGTAGGTGTTGAACAGAGTGCGCGCCAGTAGCAGGGAGCATTACTGCAAGCACACACACACTTCTGTCCAATTTCATGGGGTCTCCTTACCCATCTGCCTGTAACAGCCTGATTATCTCAGCGATGCTCCTGCACAAGCTCATGGTGACAGGGAACAGTTCAGGCCTTGACAGCCCAAGCTTACTGACCCATGGCAAGGGGCAGAAGCTCCAGATGAGGAAAGTAACCAGGGGGAGGGAGAGTAGGCAGGATACCTACACCTCTGCTCCAAGAGCTGTTGTCACATCATGCTGATTCATTCGATTGGTGCTTCCTGACATACAGCATAGGAAATAGCACTGGCTGTTTAGCAAACCTGCACTGAATGCTTCCCTCCAACTACCGCGCCTGCTGTTAATTCCCTTCACAGCTCTGCTCATTAATAAAAATACAATTCAATAAAAGAGAACCGCACGCACCAACACCTTGCCCAGATTCCCTCAATGCTGCCTGATCCTGAGTCACCGCTGGCGATTAACTGTTGCCATTCAGTGAGGAGGACACGGTTATTAAATTAGTAGGGGCTGCTTAACCTGGCTACAAATATACATGAGTTCTTTGTGCCTTAGTGAGCTAATAAGGCATGTGCTAATTACATTAATTCAAACAAGCCCAGTGTGCCCTGAGGGCAAAGGGAGAGAAGGGTGCAGCAAACCCAGACTCTTTCATAATAGCTGAGCAAGCGGGGAAGGTACTTGCCTTGACAAGGCTTTAGGAGGAGCAGCATCTGAGCACTGCAGCTCGTATCCTACGTAGCTTACGTGCAAAGAGCCCTGGTTCCAACGACAGAAACAGGATCCTCTCTCCAAAGGGCCAGCCTGGCTTGGCCCTCCCGACCTCCTTCACTGTAGCACCGAGCACACTGTGAGCTGCAGGCTGACACCTGCTGCTTTGGGGCAGCCAGCTGCGGCAGGAAGGCCACAATCCCAAAGAGGTTGGGTTAGGCTCAGAAAGGCTCCTGCCCCCCAGCCCAGGGGAACCAGACCCTCACCTCTGCCATCACCAGAGAGGAGCCTTCCTCGATGCTCAGTGTCTGCCTGCTGGCATGCCAGGCTGAGAGAGGAAGAGGAAGGGCAGAGGAAGTCGGTCGTATTTCTTTGCATCTCAAAGGACACGTGCTCACTGAGCCCTCTGCAACACATGCTTGTGTTCCTGTGGACACTAGGGGACTCTGAAGGAGCAAAGCAAGAGGTTTTCCCCTCTGTTCTCACTTCCCCCCATACCACGTGCACCAGGCAGCACACAGCACTGCCCCTGGGAGGCCCAGAAGCAATCCCCTCTCTCCAGCAGCAAAGTCTGCACCACGTGAATCTCAGTGCTTTACAGACATGATGCTTGCTGCTCTCCCCAGAACTAGCATCCCCCAGTAGGCACGAGGAGAGATGCAGGGCTGCAGAAGCGCAGCACAGCGCAGTTCATCCTGCACAAAGAAGCACTAGTTCATGCTCCATACAGCCCTGACTCTGGGCTGGCAGAAAAGACACAAATATTTTCACAAAGGAAACCATAATGAGGATTTTTATCCCATGGAAAGTGCATCTCTTTCAAGCCACGTCATTCCCTTTCCCAGCAGAGGCTGTGGTTACTCAGTGACTAGCCCTGCATAAACGCAGGCCACTGCCAACAAGGAGGCAGCTCCTCCTTCCCCAGCAGAGTCCGGTGTACAGGCTTCAAGATCAGCCAAGCCTACTGCTGGTGCCTTTTGTACAAAAGATCAGGTATGGAGAGTAAACAAAATATCCTCCCTGCATCCCAAACGCTTTGCTACAGCAGGTAGATACCTTTCTGATGAAGGTAGCTTATGTCATCACCTCCCACTGCTGGAGACAGAATGTGACTAATACTCCCAGTGCACTAGAAGTGCCAGCTAAATGTCATGTTAAGCAACACTCCTTGCCTCCCAGCCACAGGAACAGCACTACAGGATAGCTCTCAGAGGACACTGCTGCTGCCATCCCTTTGCTGTATCGGTACATGAACATACCCGCTTTGCTCCTGCATCACAAAGCACATTTTTCTCCTCCCATCTCAGGTGCTTGCTTACGCCAAAGCTGTTCAGAACACGGCGAAATGGCTCCTTACTAACCATGCGTCAGCAGCCCCACACGGGTCACGCTGCTCCTTAAAGAGGTTAGCAGCTCTGCAGGGGAAACTTAGACGTGCTCCGTGACAAGCAGGGAATTGCCAAGGGGACTGCAACCACTGCCTGGCAACTCTGGAGGCTGCGGCATGATCCGTCCGTCAGCTCCCTCCTCACCCGGGGAGCTGTGAATCAGCAGAGCCTTCAACGGGCTGCATGCAGGCAGGAGCTCCCAGCAGGGGGAAAATACATTTAGGAGGCTGCACGCAAAGAAGAACACGCGCAGTCCCGCTCATCAGCATGGAACAGAAGGAGATGGGTAACATGAGAAAGGAAAATGCGGGAGAGAAAGAAAAAGTGAAATAAGATAAAACTTGGCAAGTCGTTCTCTGGATATGAAACTCCTTACCTGGCTGCTCCGCATGCACAGTGCAGTGCTGCCAGATGTATACTCACATATACCTGGCACACCTGGCATCCAAAGAGAAGGGATTCATCTTGCATTGTTTAGGAATGAGACCTGTTTTCAGACAGTGTCCAAAAAACCCACCCCCGAGGTGCATGACACACACGGCACTGCCCTGCTCCAACCACCAACCAACACTGCCTCGCTGAAGAGCACGTGGCAGGACCTGGCAATAACGTCAGACACCCCAAACTGGTCTGCCAGAGAGCTAAGCAACGGGCATGCTGCTCTGGGAAACTAACGATAGTTTTGCAACGCATGAAGCAGATACACTGTTCTGCTCCAGTCCTGGGACAGGGCTTCTTGACCGGGCTGCAATTCACAACCCCAAGCGGAGCCAGCTGGGGCTGCCACCATGGGAAACTGCCCATCTCCTGCACCCCACGCTCACCAGGCACGCAGCACACACCACCAGCACTGAGCCTGCCCCAGCAGCACACAGGTGCCCTCCCCGGCATGGAGGGGCTGCAGATGGGGCTGGCACGCAGCGCGGCACCCAGCACACTTGGGCACGTGCCCACGCGGCGCTCGGCAGCGGCCTGGCATCTCTTCCAACCCCCTTCAAAGCCAAACCCGGACCATCTGTTGAAGTATTTCTGCAGATCGTTCCTCTCTTGGGAAGGGCCGGGGGCCGAGTTTAGTTATTTATATAGTGTCTGGCATTTCTGCAGCGCTCCTCACGTCTGCGTCCAAGCTATCTCCTCTGGCAGTTTTGGAGAATCAGAGCGAGGTATCACTGAATCTTCCTTTTAAGTTCTCTGAAAAAAGTGATATCAAAAAGACAACAGCTGCCCACGCCATGCACACTTTTAGCTGCTAAGAAAGCAAGTGGGACACAGCTCAGGGAAAGAGGGTCAGGCCAACACTGTGTGTTTTATGTCCTTTAGAAGAATCACCACCCGTGCAAGATAGCCTTCATAAACAACAGCTGTTCCCCAGGGATGAGATGAACCAACAAGTGTTGCTGTTGCCTCACAGCAGAGAAGAGCTCAGCTTACCCAGAACGTGGGCAAGGAAGCCATCCTCCTTCTTGGGAAGAATGACAACAAATGCAACAGGATAATGAAGCACCCAGAAGAGACCATTTATTTTGTCACATTGTGCCTTCTGCAACAGCTACCACTGCAACAGTACACCAGTGGCAGGATCGTGGAAGTGCTGCTTCCCATCAGATTGCAGGGTACAGGGTCAGAGATGAACACTGTACTACTTATGCACGGTCATGCTCTAAGCCTGAATCTGTGGCAAAGGAGAAAACAGAACTCAAATTCACAGTTAGCACTGACATATCTCATCGTTAAAACACACTTCCCTCTTTTTTTCCCTGCATAAATCTCTAGCTGCCATAATTTAAAGAGCACTGAACACGGCACCAAACCAACTCGCAGTTTGCACGTGGCCTAGGACAAGTTGTTTCCACTCCACCCTACCTAACAGACAGCAGGGAGCTGCCCCATCTCCTCTGCCAAGATGTGCAAGGAGCACATCTGCTGTTGTAAGTAAGGGGCCAGGCACTACATATATTCTTCTCCTCCTCCTGTCCCTTCTCACGTGCTTCCTCCAAGTCAGAGCACGAAACAAGGCAAAGCTGTGGGTTCACTCTGTCTCAGGTGCTACAAATAAGTCTACCTGCTAAAAGAAGGAAAACAAAGACCGCAGCACAATGGCTTCACCAAAATGGCCTTGCCAAAGGGGTCACGACCAAGAGCACGGGCTGCAGACTGCTCTCACGTGTGGAATAAGAGCAGGAGGGCTACCCATCCCACTAAAGCATCAGTGACGAAATAAACTGCATCCGGGAATTTGAGCCCCATGTAAATGATACGCATGTGGGAGATCTGCCCGTACTACTTGCAGCACTCAGAACCCAGCCCTGAAGCAGCCGAGCACTTAATTTGAAGATGGCCATTAATCATACCCCTGCTTCCAGGCTTCACAACTGCAGCACGGCCAACACAGAAGGGCGGCTGGTGACCTGGGCGTGCTGCCTCACTTCAGCACAGGCTTCCCAGAGCCCTCTGTGTCAGGATGGCTCTCCCGATACACCACGCACAGCATCAGTAAAAGGAGGGAGCCTGGCGCGGGGAGGCTGACATGGCACAGCCACCCACCCGCAGCAGCACCACTGAAATGAGAACAGGAACTGATTGTGAAAGGTTTAAGAAAATAAACATAAAATTGCATGCCTGTGAGCGGCTCACCACGGGCTGCATTAAATCAGGGTCAGCAAAGAGCTCACAAATTAAATAAACAGCATCCCGTTACATTTCCTCTGACACTAAGAACAAGCATTCCTGCCCGGGTGCCTTTCCCTTTCCCAAGCAAATAATCTCCATGTGGGTAGCAAATATGCCAGGCTTTTCTATTCGCAGATGTGTAAGAGGAAACTGCCAGACAGAAATCCAAACCACCCAGAGCGGCAAGGTCTTTTCAGGGGGTTTATTTGGGTGTTTGCACCCCTGTCACTTTACATTCACAACCACCCTGCAATCAGTGCCTGGGGAGCAAGGGACAGAAGGAAGCGCTGTGCTGGAGCAGGGCAGACTCACTGCCTGCCAGCACCAAGGCACACACAGGCACCTCCACAGTGGTGTCCAATGCTGCTGCATGCCTCGCTGCACAACCAGCCCCCCTTTGCCTCTCACCCCAAATATTCATAATTCACTCCAGAGCATCGAGGGATAATTAACTGTTTTCCGAGCACTACACAGTCATCACGCACCCAGATCAGGCTTTATCCCTCGCGGAAAATCTTGTCTCAGAGGATCTGTGAAATTGGTCCCCTAATCAAGGATGCCAGGTCAGGTAGGTATTTCCCCTGTCTCATCCACTAACCTAAGCGTGGCTGGAGAAGGAGAACAAATGACCCTAGCAAGCTGCCAGTGACTTCTACCTCCATGTAACTCAATACTGCACACTATCCCTTCTTAAAATGGCAGCGGGACGATCTTCTAGGGCCCTGGCATCTTACTAAGACATTAACGAGATTGCCAGGTGTCAAACAAGGCCGTGAATGTTCCCTCACAGCAGGGCCATGCTCCAAGTCACGATGCAGCCGTGCCCCATGTCCCAGCACGGCCATCCATCCCTGCCCCTGAGCGCTGATCTCAGAACACAGCACGGCTCCCTGTGACTGACGTGCTGTAAAAGAACAAGCCCAGAGGCTCGGCACCAAAGAATCACAGAATCATCAAGGTTGGAAAAGACCACTAAGATCATCTAGTCCAACCAACAATCCATCACCACCATGCCCACTGAGCCATGTCCCAGCAGTCTCCATGTTTCCTGAACGCCTCTAGGGACAGTGATTTCACCACCTCCCTGGGCAGTCTGTGCCAATGCATCACCACTCTTTTGGAGACGAGATGTTTCCTAATATCCAACCTGAACCTCACCTGGTGCAACCTGAGGCCATTCCCTCTCATCCTATCACTATTACCTGAGAGGAAGGGCTGACCTCTGCCTCACTACAACCTTCTTTCAGGTCGTGGTAGAGAGGAAACGCTGCACCTGCACGAATGACGAAATGTGGTAGTACACAGTTCAAAATCCTACAGGGAAGAAATTCAAAGGGGTAAGCTCTCCTGAAATGATGGCATTTGTTTTCTGGTAAAGGGCTTACAATAACTTCCTTTGGACCTCCTCTGTACCTTTGCCGACAGCAGCCCGGAAAGCAAAACACAGCCTGCGACTGAAAGCACAACCGCCAGCCAGCTTCACACGATGTGCTGTTATCAGCCCAGCACCACTCTGGTTTGATTGCCTTTCGCTTGCCACTGCCAAGAAGCACATTGAGGAGGCGAGCCCCAACAGCACACAGTGATCAGAATCACTGCAGCTCCCATCCCGGCAGCGCCAGCCACAGTGTGACAGGTCGAGTCCTCATAGTAGAGCCAGCCCAGAAGCATCGGCAAGCAGCTCAGCTTTTACCAGAGAGGTGAGATTTTTGAGGAGTTCAAAGAAACGGAGATTTTAGGCCAAACGAGTAGAGCTGGCGTCCCGCTCCGATGCTCTCCAGACTGACAGCGTGGCAGGGCATGGGAACCACGCACCGAGCCCCCTGCAGCAGAGAGGCCTGGGGCACTGGAAAATCCAATTCCCACGAGCCCAGCCGCACTGCAGGGCGCAGAGGCTGAGAGGACGCTCGGGGTCTTCCCTTCCCGGGGTGACCTTGAGGAAACACCAGAAGCCACTCCACATTTCCACGTTCCCATCCACGATAATAACCTTGACCTACCTCCGAGAGTCGGCTTAGGAAGGAACCCAGCGCTGCGCGGAGGCAGGCTCGCCCATCCTGCCCGTCCCAGCCCGGCGACGGGACACTGCAGCCCAGCGAACAGCCCGGGAGGAGCACGGGAACGGCTCGCCACAGGGCAGCGGCGGCCCCGCCGCGCTCCGGGCGCCGCACACGTGTCCCCGCGATGGAGAGGCGCGGGCGGGAAGAGCGCGGCGCACGTCGCCACCGCCCCCCGCAGGCACCGCCACCGCAGGGAGGCCGAGCCGGCCGGGGGGTCCCGAGACCATCGCCCCCGAGCCGCGTTTCGCCCCACACGCGTTTCCGGCCCCACCTCCGGGCAGGGGAGCGCGCTGGGGCAGCGGGGGAGGCGAGCCGCAGCCCCGGGCCCGCTGTAGGAGAGCGGCTGGCACCCTGCGGGGAGGGCGGCGGCGGGGTTCAACGGGACGGGGGGGGGGGGGGCTCACACTTACCGGGCTGAGAGCGGCAGGCTCCCGCCGGGGCCCGAGGCCGGTGCGGAGCTCCTCTCCCGGCGGCGCGGCTCGGCGCGGCTCGGAGCGGCTCAGCTCTGCCCTCTCTGGCCGCGCTCGGCACAGGAAGAACGGCGCGGCCTCCCCGCCCGCCGCCGCTGGGCCCTGCCCGCCCGCACGGGCGGCCGCCGCCGCGTCGCCATGACAACGGGGAGCGGGGCCGGAGCCCGCACCGCGCCCCCGGGCTGCGAGGGCCCTGGACCCGACGAAGCCCATAGACTGAACCTAAGCTCTGTAATAAAAGTTGGATGTGCAAAGCCTCCTGGCAGTCCTTGCCCTGACAGCGGTTGGTGGTGCCTCCACCAAACCAACCCTCCCATCAGTCAGCTCCCTGCTCCCCAGAGAGCTCTCTTCCAGCACGGGTAAAAGAACAGAACAAACAAAGTGGGTCAAAAAACCTGCTGTTATCCTCAAAAAAAAAGACAAAGCTGGTTGTCATGAGGTGGGTCACCGTATTTCATCTCTTCCTGACCACAGCTGCCTACCTTTACCGTCTCCAGGCCACAGCAGCGGCTCCCAGCCACAGGCTCTGACAGAACAACAGTACTTTCTGTTGGTTTTGCCCAGTTTTGTGCTGGAACAGATGGATTCTGTTTTTCTCACTTCTGCTGCAGATTGAGAACAACACCTCTGATGAGCACGGAGGAGGCGGAAAGGGCTGCGGCACCATCATGCTGGCAAACCCGTGCAATGCAGCAAAGAGCCCATACCTTGACGAGACCTCCTGGTGTGGTTCTGCAGCTGGCCAGCAGAAAACAGGGAGTTTCAGAAGGGCAGCTGATGACAAGCAAAGGGAATTGCTTTTTAAAACAGTTTAAAAGGGTAGCGAGACAGAGGAAGGACATGGTGGGTTTTTAGTGCAGTGTCTGATAACAATATCTCTGTGCTAGACTGCTCTGTGCTATTCCAAGGATTTCAGAGAATGCTCTCTGATTTTTATATCAAGGACCCAACACAAGAATCAGGCTCTGGGCTCCCTCAGAAACAATTCCAGCCTCACACACTTGCAGCCAGGGACACAGAAAAACCTGTTTGCAAGGTGCAAGGAGACACTGCATGCTTCAGGGTCTGGCTGGGTGTGACAGCAGTGGGTCCATGGTCTTCAGGGGGATGAGCCATGGATGGGTAAATACTAGATGGGGCCTGAAACCTGACTCCTTTTACCAAAAGATCCACTGAGACCATTTCAGCAATTTAGGGTGGTCATCAACAACACATTGCTGAGGAACGGACGATGGAGCACAAGGCTAACAAGCACACTGCATACACATCTGTGGCAGTTAACTGGAGTTGTGATGAACAACCCAGACACTTCCAAGGTGTGCACATACCTGAAAACAAGAGGACCTTGTTATCACAGTCAGATTTGTGGCATAAAATGAGAAGAAGATGCCAACCAGAGGTCAGTACAATATCTGTCATGGTTTTATGATTTTCGGTTATTGGTACTCCACATCATAACATCATGTAGTGTATGTACCTGGTTCTCAGAAGAGAAGGACTACTACATTCCCCAGGGTACTTTGCTCCTCTGTTACCATTTCCGGCCAGAGGGAAAAGATACAAACTTGCAGATCATGAGACCTCATCCCTTCTCTTTCCGTCCGTCTCTCATCCTGGCAGCATCTCACTCCCCAGCCATCTTATCGTCGGTAGTAGAGTAAGGCCTACCTTGATTTTGGACACTTTCTCTCTCTCTGCATTGGATTTATCAGCTTAAATTGTAATTATATTGTAATATAGTGTGTTGTTTTGCATTCCAATATGTAATTTAGTAAATTAGTTTGTTTCTCCTCAGATTGTTGTCGCTGTTTTTGCTCTCAGGCCCATCTCCCTACTTTTTCTTTCCTTTTTCCCTTTTCTGGGGCATGGGTCCGTGGGTCCCCCGTCCCATTCGTCACAGAACCGGGCTGAACGCCCGTAAACCATTGACAATATCAGATGCTAATGCTAATGAGATGGATACAGATGGAAAAGGGAGAAGCTCACACTCTTTTCAGCCTGGACTGGGAAAAGCATGAGAAAATTCAGCATAAGACATGGAGGCAAAGCTCTCTCCAGACAGCGGGCTCCTGATAATTCAGCAGCTAGCTGGAAGGAGACCCTGTGCACTGTGGGACTTCTTTGGCTGAGCATCATCCCAGGACCAACATCCCCATGTGCGGACGTGCTGGGGCAAGGGGACACAGCCACTCACCCACTCACAGTGTGACTAGAGGGAACTCATCGCCTGATGGAGGGGCAGGGACTGTTTCCTTCAGGAGGCAAGGTCTGCCACTGCAGATGAAACTTATCTGCCTTTCTGGAAAAGCCAGGCACAACCCTCCTTGTTCTTCTCTCCCTTCCCCTCCTGCCTCACCTCAGGTCCCCACAAAGCTTTCAGCTTCAGGAAGCAGAGGTGCTACCAGCATCCTGCACAATGGGCTGTGGAGCCAGGGAGAGAAGATCCATGCATCTGCAGCTGTAGAACCTTCCGTGGGTCCCCATTCCACCATGATTTGCAAAGGCATCAGTGGGTTTCACTGAGCTGTACGCAGTGGGACAAAAGCTGAGCTGAGCTCAGTGTGGATAGAGGGGAACAGATTTTGCTATTTATCATAACTTGCCATCCTCTAGACAGGCTTGTTGGACAGTGCTGTTCCTTGGCAAGGAATAGGTTAACGCTGCCCTGCTTTAAGCTGAGTTTCAATAGGACTGCAAAATCACCCGTTTTTATTTTTGGTTCTGCTGCATAACAACAACTGCTCTTTGTAACCTGAACAGAGCAAAGGACCCGTTTCCTCTGGCAGCCTTTAAGAGAGGGGATTAAAAAAAAGCAGAGGAACAGAATTCGCATTCAGCGAGTGCCAGGTTGTCAAGGTTTCCTGTGCTCTCAGACATAATTTTTTTCTCCTGACAGACACAAAATAAATTTAATACTGTTGTGTCCAAAGAGGAGCTTCAAAAGAAGCAGCAGCCTGCAAGGTTTGATCTGACAGGGTGTCCAGGCAAGACCCCAGCCATGGCTCACACCCTTACCCTTCTGTGCGTGGCAAGGAGCAGAGCTCATGCCCTCCCATAAAGAGATGCTGCCTGCACAACATGGTTCCAACACCGGGAGAGGGTCAGCGAGAATTCTGTGTTTCTCTGCTCTGTTCCTTTCCCTGTGCAGAACTGAAATCTCAAAATCCCACATTGCTTGTCAGAGGAGAAAGTGGAGAAAACATCGGCCTGGCTGACGAAGAGGATACGGGCTGTTTTTGCACCGTCAAGGAAGCGCATCAAATTCAGTCTGCCAACAGGAAGAAGCTTTCCAGAGGTTTCATTTTTCAGCTTCCTTCCTTATTTGCATTGCTTTCTATTTTAGTAAGTTGTGGAGTGCTGGTGAAGTTCCCAGTGCATGACGAGTGCGGGTATTAAACCAAGGCTTAAAAAAGAGAAATCTGTTGAGCTCAGTCACTACTGCCTTGGCTCAGTGGCCGTACTGGACAAGAGAAAGGTTCTGGTAAACAATTTGACTAACAAAGATTGAAGAGGCATTAACATACTACTAGCACCAGTCAACATCATTTCCGGGAAAAATCAATCTCAAATAAGCCCAATCTTTATTGAGACGACAGGACTGATTGCCAAAGGTAAGGGCACAGAGGGTATATGGGAGGCATCCAGCATCCAACTGCTAAAAGTACAGCAAAAGAGCTTTAACTGATTCAAAGACTCATTAACTGATTCACAGATTCAAAGCTGGCTGTCATCCCCAAGAGTCCAAGACCACAGGACCATGCAGATAAGCCAACAGAGATGCTCTGTCTGTCCCCTCTGGCCATCAGTCCTGAGGGAGCCATATTTTTAGCAGCTATTTGATTCAAATTCATAATAAACAACAGGAAGAAAGCCCTTGATGCTTTGGTCACACAAACATTCCTCACTAGCTGGCCAGCAAACCCTCCTGTCACTTTTTTCAGTGAAAACAGGAAAATCAGGGCTCAGCATTGTTAGTCTCTGAGTAAATAAATAAATAAATGCACATTTCCATCACTGCTCACCAAAAAAGGGTCACAAATGGAATTTTCTCTCCTTTATCAAGTGACATTTAGAGGAAATACCATCTTGCAGCTTGGCTATGCAATAGCCCAGGAAAAGCTACCCCAGACAAGTGCAGTATCTCTCTGCACCTGGCACGGTCCCAGCTTGCCTGTCACTACAGACCCCACTCCCACACTTTTCTCCATTGGGTTTCCTGCAGCAGTGGTGCCTCAACGCCTCTGGCCCTGCTCAGCAGCCAGCTCTGACTCCCACACTCAGCACGGAGAGCACAAAGGAAAGCAGCCTTCTGCACTGCTTGCTTATCTCCCTCATAATGAAGCAGGGCACTTTTGTTTATTGAGTGCCAATGAATGGCACAGTCTTGGCTGCGAGATCAGCCTCCAGGTCCTGCTCTGGGCATGGCTGCTGGCAGGCAGCTGGAGGCTACATCTGCCTATTGCTACGAGCTGATAAGACGTTGGAGCTGCCTCCAGCTCCCTCAAGGCCATATTATTGAGGGACCCTGAGCTCCTTCCTCAAAAACTGGTGGTTCAACCTCTGCCTTCCAGACATTGCCATTGCACAGCAGTTTTCACAAAATAACTTGATTTAAGCAGCAGGATCTTATTTTTTCTGCCCAGGCTGTGACCAAATCATCTGTTGTAAGGGATTTTTTAGGGTGTTTTCTTGCTACTCTCAGTGCAGCAGGATCAAAGCCTTGCCAAGATCTTCTTCAGCCCAACAGTAGTCACGCTGCAGCACACGAAGGATGTACTGGGCCCCAGAAGCCAGCAACCTGTGTGGGAAGCGGTGTTAGAAGGGAGCAGCTCCAACCAGCAGCACAGCACCTGTTCAACCTCAGCTCTGTCTTCAAGGGAAACCAGAAATCACAGATTTCCTTTTTCTCCATCGTAGAGGGAATGAAACCTAAAACATTTGTCCTTCTTCTGGAAAGACATTGCTGTTTCCAGAGGGAATGTGAGTCTGCAGAGGCTGTGCTGAAGAAGAAGCAAGAGGAAGATTCATACCTAAGCTCACATCCACCTCCAGCTATCTTGTTACAGAGTCCCTTGGCCAGCTCTCCTGTCCTACTTCTAACTGCATTCTAAAGCTTCACTTTATCAGCACAACAAAGCATAATTAGAATCTGGGGTTACCCAGAGCACTTGTATCCTCACCCCATGCTCGTGCCCAAATCTTTAAGCTCTTAGTGCTGCTTTGGAGCTGAGACTGTCCCATGGGCAGACCTGCAGCATCCTGGTACCTTTTTCTAATATCTGCTTTGTGGATTATGAAGGAACAGAACTCAATAATTTCTCAAGCTATTTGTGTTTTTATTAGAAGTAGCAGAAAATACCAGTGCTGTTTCTGACCCATGCAAGCATGGTCTCCTCATGTCCACAGGGCAGCAGAAACAGGAGTAGGACTTGCAATAACACCTAGAGGAAGCATGCAGAGATGTCTTATCTGCTTCCTCTGCCTGCTTCGTTTTTCCACCTACTCCATTGTTGCTGTCTTACTCATCTCCTGCCTGAGAAAGGCAGCCCCAGCCTTTCAGTCCCTCCACTTGGGAATGCATTCAGCTCTGTGTATTCATTTGGCTTTTAACAGATCATTTTCCCACCAATTTATCCAATTACTTTCTGAACACAACATTTATATTTTGGCCTCAAACGTTTCACAGCAATGAGTCAGCGATAGAACTATGCACAGTGGGGAAAAAGCAGCAGCTTTTGCTTTTTGCAGGTGCTGTTGGATCGTTTCATTTGGTGCCACCTAGTTGAGAAACAGTGGATAGCAACCACCTACACAACCTTCATTCCTTCTCAGGAGATGTAATACTCCGCTGTGAATAGAATAAAAATTGCTCTGTAATATGTTTTTCTGAGCATCCTTCCTGTGCTTTGTACACTTTACAGTTTCGCTGTCTCCTACCTGGAAAAGGCAATAGCTGCTCTGATGTTCAGTGAACAAACTGTGCAGACGGATCCCAGTCTCATCCTCCTAAAGCAACCATCAGCACGGGTTAAACCTTCAGACTTAGAGGAAGGAAGGAAGGAAGATAGAGGCAAGATTTTCCATCTTCATGACGCCTACCTGGCTTCTTCATTTCCCAGTCGCAGAGCTGCTTCAAGGAAGCTGAGAAATGGAACAAGTATCAATCAGAAAAGAAATCAGATTCCTTTCCCTTTTAAAAGAAACAGCAGAATAACACTGTCTAGTATGGACATGAATTAAAACTGTAGGGTACCAATCAGCAGGAAATTTTATCAGCTGTTAGGATATCATCTGTGCTCCTGCCAGCTTGTAACAAGGTCTGCAGGGTCACGGCTGAGCCACCCACCCAGTCCTCAAAACACTGCACGTATCACCTGTCTCTTAACAGAGCAATGCAAATGTTGCATTGAATTTTGTAGCACTGTTGTCTGGCCTCAGCTGATCAGCTGAATGCAGACCTCTCAGGCTCACTGCCTACATGTTACCTTCAGGTCTTTTACTGGGAATTATACACCAATTTACTGGTGGGAGCATGTAAAGAATTTTCAACACCTGCAGGATACAGCCAGGTTTCGCTGGTGTTGTTGTGTAATTAATAATCTGATTTGAGCTCGACTTAGGCTTTCATTTCTCAGGTGTTTCTTTTATTAATGTTTAAACCATGAACAGGCTGGAAGCATTTTATCTGGCAGTCAGAGGACTGCACTGGTTAGCAGGAGTTGGAAGTGAAGGTAAACTCAAGAGAAATGCCCTGCTCACCTCCCAGGAACACTCGATCATTCTGCTGGAGATCTGTAAGTTTATATGAAGTGGAAGAGGCTCGAATGATGAGGGTTAAGGAGGTGGAGTCACTATAATCAAAAAGGAGGAGAAAAAAAATGTTTTTTTGCCTTTATTTTTAAATTCATGTTTGTTTGTTTTATAAGAAGATTTTTCAAGCTGAAATGTGTCTGGAGGAATTTTGGACCCGTCAGTATCGTGCACAGTAAAATCTAAATAATCAGGAGGACACTGTGAGGTGCCTGGAAGGCACCAGAAAAAGCCAAATAGTAGCTGGGAAGCAAAAGAGAATACTCATGTTTGTAATGAATTTCTGTCCAAAAAAAAAAAAAAAGAATAAAAAGAGAGGAAAATAGGAATCAAAAGATAAATGCCATTTCATTTTTTTGCTGCTTCAACCACGTACTGCAACTGTATCCAGCATTTCCCATCCATAGCAACTACATGCTTAAGAAAGAGTTACTGTGTCTCCAAGAGATTATGGATAAAGATAACACACCTGGAAAGAACAAGGTTTCTGTTGACTTTCATCCAGCGCAAATATTTGATGCCAAGTCAGCTGAAGAAAAGGGCTCTGATTTCCCAGCACCTCCATATCCTCAGCAGAGTGCTTCGCTCAGTGTCGCTGCAAGGAGAAAATCAGCCACCACCAAGGCCACCCAGCCCAGCAGCTGCTATGCAGCAGCAGACCGGAGATAATGATACACCTCTGAGGTAGTAACTTAACGTCCCTCTCATGTTATCTGCACAAGTTCTGATGATATTGCCTAGAGTTTGGCATGTCTATCTCCTGTCCTATCTCCTACATCTGCCCACCACCCCCTCCAGCAGCATTGGTGCTGCCTAGATCTGCTCCCCATGAGCCCCAGTCATACTCCCAGCCCATCAAGCTTACTCCCTAAATGTGTTTCCTGGTTAACTCCTCTTTAGCACAACAAAGCTGACATATGGTGACACCATTAACTCAGCTGTAGTCTGTCCTGCAGCCTGGGATACTCAAACAAGAGTTCTTCTCCCCATTTCCATGCAGCACTGCCCAGCTCATCCATGTATTTCTGCCAGCAGGCATAAAGAGACCCAGCTCTAGCATACCTCAAAGCATTTATGGAATAGCAGACAATGCAGCGACATGAAACAATTAAGTGCTTGTTTTATTTCCAAGGAGAGCAATATGCCCAAATGCATCACTCCAGAACTGGAGTTAAAAATGAATACCTTGTTGGTACACGTGAAAATTCCAAGCAAGAACATATGACACACACTACCAGAGATTATATGCATTCAAAAGCGAACTGTTGACATAAAACCAGCACGAGACCTGAGGGGCAGCATGGCCTAAGAAATCAGCTCTGAGTGATTCCCTAGGCCCAACGCTACAGCTCAACTTTACAAGTCCTTGTCCAGTGCTGTAGCATTCACTCCGTGCGCTCCATGGCCTGAGATGCTAGGACATCTTAAGAAAAAGGAGTAATTTTATGCCCTTCTTTCAATAGTACTATTTGCATGTCTGAAATACAGCATCCGGTCACTGATGATTATTCACTGGGGGAAAAGGGGAAGAAAGCACAAGGACTTCTCAGACCTGAAGCTGCGGGTCAACTTTGGATGTTACAAGCTGACATTTTTACACAGGCTTTCAGACTGAGAATATCCCTTAAATACTGCTTAGAGGGTGGGAGTCCAAACCCATTGGGAAAGAGCTGAACAGATGTAGATTACAGTAGACATCCAAACAGCTTGTGTGCAACTTCCCACTGTTATTAGTGGGCCATTAGCTGAGGCATACTATGAGGTGTGTAACAGGAAGAGAAGGGCACCTCAGTAGTCAGTCACTGCACAGTTAAAAAGCAATAAATGCTTATGGCCATTTACAAGGTATTCGGATCACAAAACTGGGAGGTTAGCTCAGCACAATTGATGCCAATCCCACGACAGTGCCTATGCAACAGCTGGCCAGACCAGTTTCTAAAATGCAAATTAACATCATGCTTTTCACAAAGCTCTGCAAACTTCTTTACAAGTACACAGGCACATTTCACAAAGAGGATGTGAGGAATATCCCTTGGAAACTGCAAGGGGAAATTTACTTTCAGGCAAGTTAAGGCCTCTTCAGGGTTAAGGATTTCCACGTATTTGTAAAATAAAACTGGAACTCTGTCAAAGACCACCAGTGTGCAAGTCTCATCTAACAAGCCTGGCAGGTGCTGGAGCAAAAATCCTTAGATTTTGTTTTGAGGGAACCAGAAGAGATTTGGCAGAAAACACATTTTCATGGTGAACACAGTTCATGTTTCACCATGAGCAATACACGTAATCAATAGAAGTAGCTGGACAGTCTCCACCACACTACAGGACTTCACACCACGATCACACCTCTACTTTCTTACCAAGCACAGGACCAAAAACAGACCTAGAGGCAAATGCTCACACCCTGTTCCTCCAGAAGAAGACAGTTTCACATAAATAGCTATATGTAAGATCAGTATTAATTCATCGAAGGCTACTTTAGCCACTACTCAGCTGACAGACACTTTGGCTCTGAATTCCTCCAAGTTTCTGAAATCCGACACTCAAGGTCAAGAAGTACAGAAGAAGTTCATAAACACACTATCAACTGCCTGGCCACCATAAACTGCCACTAGCAGAAGTGGCGTGTTAGTATAGACCTAACAGAGCGTGGTAGTCTGCTCACAAGTTGATCAGCATTCAGCTCCTCAGGAAGACACTGGCCCCAGGGGGAACAGCCCTAAGAAACTGTCACACAGAGATTCCCTATACAAAACCTGTTCCCTTCTGCTAGGCACTACGTCATGGCTATCGCAGAGTCTTCAGTGCTGCTCTCCTGCTCCAAGCCCACACGGCGGATGGACTCCCTGTATTTCTGCCGTCCCAGCTCAATGATGGTTTCGATCTCATCAGCAATGTCCTGGCGGCCGCTCTCTTTCATGGCTGCGATCAGCTTGCTCACACAGTCAGGATCCTCTGAGTTTTGCTGGGCCCATGAGAAAAGCATGTCCAGGATTTGCTTATCAAGGTCTTCTCTGAAGAAAAGGAAAAGCACAGAAGTAACCAAGACGCTCTCCTGACTGGCGACCCAAAGAGGCTTTACCTGAGTCCAAGCCAAGGGCTGAAGCCCCACAGTAAAGTAATCCAGACACAAACAAAGTCCTCAGTGGACTTTGGGATTAAATTTGGAATTTAATTCCCCCATAGGAACAGTAAGTTGGTCACAACAAGCCACACTCTCTCCTACTTTCTTGACATTTTGGCCAAGATCTTTTGAATATAGATATTTACAATTAATGCCGTGGTTGACTGCTCATTGTCAAAGATGGAGTCTGGCCAGGTGGCCAGATGAGAGAACAAAGTAGGAATGTGATGCATCTGAACAACAAAGTTCATCAGGCTGGTTATTTCTAAATATTGCTTTCAAACATCAAGCTTTGTTTTATAACAACACGATAAAATAATCCATTTTCCATGAAAAATGTAATGCTTTGAGAAGAATTATTAGTTAACTCATCTTTTATCCAGTGAAACAATGTCAGCGAGAAAACTTTCCATGAGTCAAGCATGAATTTATCCTGCTGTACTGCAGCTACACGTGCTGTTGATTCTTGTGTCCCATCTTACCTGTGATTGTATCCTATGCGCTCAATCTGTTGATAGGTCAGGCCCAGGTTCAGGCCAATGGTCTGCCAGTCAGCTCCCACACGCCTGGCGATGCTCAGCAGGTTTGCCTGTGTAAGGTAGCCAGTCTCAGCATTGCCCAGGTTCAAGGGAGGGAAGGAGAAGCCATTCAATGAACTGGAGGTCTCGCCCCAACGGGGTTTCAATCTCTGTGTCATAAGAGAAGAGAGAAAGAGAACCTGCTAAAAAAAAATTCTTTTCGTAGAGGACAGTGGCCATTCAGCTTCCACACTGAAATTTTCTGTCTTGTACTGGGAGGAAGGCAGATGCTAACCTGGGGCTGAAGGACAGCTGTAAGAAGCAATGAGCACTCACACGGACAGCGATCAGCAGTGCTCAGTGCCATTGAAAAATATAAAATCATAATGCTCATAGTCACAGCTCATACTGGAAACCTTCCTTCTTGCTTTACAGAGCATTTTTTAAAGAATCATCTAAGTTCTTCAACTAGACTCCCAGTTGAGGCTGCGTATGACAGAAAAGGATCATGCACACAATCCGAAGTGAAGCGTTCAGACTACACACGTATTCATTGCTTTAAGTTTCTTGAAAGATGGTTACGTTCCATAAAATAAGGTGCCTTTCTTACTGTAAAACACAGCTTGCCCTTTAAAAGCCAGTGGCTCACGCCAGAGCACTTTGGACCAATCCCTGTAACTACCTCATCCTAGCCCATTCTTTTCCTTGCCAGCATGAGCTAAGTGACTAAGAACTGTATAAACAAAACAGACGCTTCCTCCTCCTCCACATTCCTCATTCATTCCAATGATCCACCCTCCCTTGACCATGCATCCTTCCAGTGCCCTGACTGGCGAGATGAGCACGAGTTGAAGACTGCTCCCAGTTTTTCACATTTCTCCTTTGAGAAGTGGTCATGGAGAGTGAGAGCTCTCCACCATGACAAAGAAAGAGCACATGGGAGATTTCTGTGCACATCTGAGAGAACTCTGACATAAGAAGATTCAAGGAACTGTGTCTGGCTGTGTTTCAGCGATCTGTCACCACAACTCTACCCTTCATTTTATTTACAGAAAACTTCCTTTTCACACAAAAATATCTCAAAAGGAAGAGAAGGCACTTTCCTTTCTTTCATGTAGATGGGCAAGATGATTTCTTGCAATCAATCTTTGCAGCCGTTGTCATAATGGAAGACAAAACTGGCTGAGCAGGAAGGCCCTGCTCTTTTCCCACATAGATTAGGAGACAAAGTAACTCACGGGCAGTTTGATGGGCAGAGTAGCGAGCCAGAGGGAGTCTGGTCCCCTCCTCCTCCTGGTGGCATCTTCAGGGATGCTCTCAGGAACTGCCCCTCGGTAGAAAGAGACCTTTGCAAACAGAAAGCATGCAGTGAGACTCGGATTCAAGCACAGTGGGCAAATCTGTTTGCACCATGATGTTTCTGCCTGAGAAAGAATGAATTCAGAATTTCTCGCCTATCCCCGGTCCAAAAATATGGCCTCCCAATTAAGCGTGATGGGGAGGGGCACTGAAGTTTCTGCTATAAAAACTAGTCTCTGCCAACACCTCAAGAGTTAATGGCAGGAATGTAAAGTCAGAGAGCTATCCTGATGAGTGATCCTTCCAGGTATAGTCAATGAAGTGCAAAGCCACGGGAAAGAGCAGAAGAGTCATGCCCAGAGCTCAGAGATCATCATGTGGAGCATCATAAAAGCGATGACGATGATGATGAAGAAGGAAACAAAATGTCAGTGTCATTGGTTGCTCACCTGGCCTTTTACAGCTTGGCCTTTCCTGTCTACAGGGGAAGTCACATAGATTTCCTTCATGTTCTTCAAGTGGGAGTAAAAAGTAAATGAGAGACGTCCATCCACACAGTCAGGGCGATCTGTGTCAGAAAAGCAGACAACACTCAACTTGTACAGAAAAGTGTGCATGTTTTCAAGCCTAGGCAACAGCTCATCATCCACCAGCATCCCCCCAGCTACCATCCACTCCTACTGAGACCTGAAAGAACTGCAATCCCCCCTGTCCTCTCTGGCTGCTGAGAAAGCAAGTCCTACGGGTGAAAAAGGAGAATGGCCACAAGGTGGAGACCAAGCTCAAGAATGACAGGCAAGGCTAGGGAAGGAGTGCAGATGGGGTCAAGTCCCTCCTCGCCTAGAATGTCTCAGTTTGCAGCTGTAACACATCTAGTCACAGTAGGGTATAAAAAAAGCCACTGTGAGTTTTGGTCTTGCTCCCTCTTTTCCTTCTCCCCTAATGGAAAGGTAGATGAAGCAAGAGAGAGAGATGCGTTACGTTTGGTAAAGGGAGAAAAAAAGACCTCTTTCTATACGTTCACCTAGAAACAAACAATATGAGTTAGATCACCATAGGCACTCTAGCGCACTGGCTGAGATGCCAGGAAAAGCGCGTTACTAGCTGCAGAAACAGATCAGTCATAAAATTAAAGGGATATTGCCCTTTGAAGGCTACAGCAGTGTAACAGGAAACATGAGCCTGTAAAAAGCGCTTTTTACAAACAAAAGTTGAATGACCAGAGAACTTGACAGGTTAAGCGTCCATGGGCCGGCTGCTGTGAGCAGTGCACTGGACGTAGAACTCCCAGAAGAAACAGGCCTGGAAGTCAGAGAGGCACAAGCAGAAAGGAGCCCAGCACTACCATACCCATATCGATGCTGATGCCTCTCTCAAAAGCTGCAAAGAATTGCTCTCCTTCAAACATTTCCACCATGTCAGATGGCTCAGGTCCTTGGTAGCGGTCCTGCAGCTTCCTCAGCACTGGGTCAACCTGGCAAAAAGGACAACACAGGACCCCATGTTCGGTCTGAAGCAACTATCTGTTCCCAGACCTGCGTCCCTATGCCTATAATGCTCCTCTCTCTCATCTTTAATTTAGAAAAACAATTTTCCACAGAAAGGATGTAAACAAATGAACAAATGCCCACATCCTACATCCCAGACACATTTACTACAGAAAAAAAAGAAAAGTAGTAGTATCAGCAACATCTCTGTCTTTTTTAACAGGTTATTAGCCTTCAAAGACAGGGATTTACTTGCTACCATTCCCCTCAGCACATAGCTGAGGACACCAGAGAACTCGTTTAGGTAGTGCAGCCTGGAGTAACACTGTAAGACCTGGGGTCTCAGTGCAGTGCAGGAGTTTCTATTTTTCTTCCTATTTGTATCAGTAAACCTCCTCTTTTACCCCATGACCATCCCTGGCAAGAAAGCAGATTCCCAGCATCCTCATCTCACTGTGAGTGCCATTGCTGCCTTCTCTGGAAACAGAATTCTAGCCCAGTATCCAAACAGTTGTCTATGCCTACAGGTCTTTTCAATACAGGAGAACAAATAAATCAAAAAGAAGCAACCAAATCAGAGCATTATACAGAGGCTTGGAATATGCAGGCCAGGCCAGTTTTAGCAGACTGATTAAATAACCCTTGCGTCACTGAGTTGCGCTGTCTGCCAAGGTATAAGTTCTCCAAACAGAGATGCATTTATTTTGCTAACACCTGAAGTAACACTGCTGAGGGATGATAACCCTAGGACAGAGGCAGCAGGAGTTGAGTGCTTATATCTTCATCAGTACTGAACCAGCCAGATTAGCTCAAACTGCCCTCCTGCACAGCATATACTAACCAGATATTGCACAGAAGCATATTAAGGAGGTTCCATTGCTCGAGCTGTAAACAGCAAGGAACATCGGAAAAACCAACATTTCCAACCACTTGAAATGAAAGCAGTGCTTCTGCTGCCCACACTAATCACCTGAGCCAGAAAAGTAATGCATTAACTTTAATATTGTGAGTGAAGCTTATGCCAACACACTTCGCCTCATGTTTTCTGGAGGCTAACAGCATTCACGAGGCCAGATACTCTGACTCAGCTGAGTTTAACAGCCCAGTTTTCAAGGTTTGCAGGGGAGGAAATCACTGCATGCCATCCACCATTGCATGGCATCCACCACTGCATAGAATGAGTCTTCCTTCTTCTCCTGATTCCCAGTGAACAAGTATCACACTACCAACACAGGGCGATTACAGCATACCTCAGCCATGACCTTGGGGCAGTGACCAGGACCATTTGGCACACTGTTGCCCTCACATTCTACAAAAGGAGGCCCAGGGAGCTCAGGAGAAAGGCAATGCAACCCATACAAGACCTTGTGCTTGGGGAGACACTGTAGGAGGACTTGTTCAGGGTCCTTCTTCCTCTGCAGAGCAATGAAGTTCACCTGGTACATACGTAACCGCTCATAAACTTTCTTAGCAATGCCTCCAATGTAGGTCTTGGTGGTGTACCACAGCCAGTACCTGTCAGACAAGGAATTAAGAAAAAGGATGGTTCCTGCCTAGGAAGAAAAGTTGATGTCACATCCATGAGATTGCCAATAGTTTGGGTCTTCAATGATCATTTCTTCATAGGGGAAAAGACCAAATCAGGATTTGAGAGAAGATGGGTTTCTCAAGCAACACTTCAGGAGCTATCTTATCCTCTGATTCTCTCTGATAACAAAGAAGTACTCAGACTGAGGGTGAAGGATGGTATTTAAAGTGAAGAAGGCAGAGGAAGAAATTGAGAACTTGGGAGCTGAGAAGAGTGTGGTCCGGAAACCTGCAGCTGAAGGATTACAAATTCAAAGTGGGAAGCACTAAATTGAGTGCATTTGTTCTAAAGACACTGAGCTTGCAAATCTGTCTGGACTTTTCTGCATTGCCAGACAAGAAGGGCTGATAGAGGGCAGCAGAATCACAAACTTTGCTCCAGTGAAAATACACAACAGGCAAAGGGATCAGGGTTATTATCAGCAGGTAAAAAATGATGGGTAGAAACAAAGTGGGTCTGACTTGCAAACAGAAAGAGAAATAGGTAGGACTAATGGCATGACCCCTGGCTGGGGTGTGGGAAAAGCAAGACAGAAACATCCCATCATCTCCTCAGGATTAAACCCGCACTTACCAGGAGAAGTGGGTGACTTCAAATACTGCATAAAGATGGGTGAATTCCAGCACCACTTGACTGGTGATGTCATCCCAAGTTTGGCCCTCCACATCCCCACAAAGAAGATGTAGCCTTGACCGATCCAAGTTTAACCCTAAGGACAACAATGATCAAGAGACGTTGCATACAGCAGAATTCTTTAATATGAGGTAAATATATGTATCTGACTCACTACCTTTATTCACAGCTTTTCAAACCCAGCCACAGTTTTGGGTGATTTACTTTTTAAAAGTGCCCAGTTAAGTCTTGTGCCTTTCCCTACAGCATCAAGGACTAAAACTCGGTTAAAGAAGAGCAGTAATAAAAGAATAAGGCAATCTGAATGCTAGAATATTCTCCAACAATGTAGACTCACAATACAATTCTCATCATCAATACCTAGGACTATTAAGATTTATCTCTTTCTAAACTTGCAGACTGAAGGCTTTTCAATCCTGATGCACTTCTGACATAAAAATACCAGGTAGTCTTACAATAAAGGCCAAGCCAATATCCAAAAATCTTTTATTTCTTCACAAGAAAGACATGACATGCCAAGGAAAACTGGATTGAGAAGACATAGAGTATTCAGCATGTCAACAGAGGAATCCCTGGCAAATCTACTATTGATTCAAGGCTCTTCACATTAGTATTCAGAGTGGGAGATGGCTTCATGTATAACTGTGTAATAGATGAAAGACTGCAGTGGCTCAGAACCTGATCTATCAGCAGGAAGTAAAATAGAAAGTAGATCCCTGGAGGCAGCATCTTCATTTTCTGCTTCAAGCTATTCCCAGTCACGAATCAAAGCCCTTTTACAACACATTTCCTTGTTTTGTAGGAGTGTCTCTCCAATCCACCATACCAAATCCAGCAGTCTAAACGCACATGTGGTTCAGCAGGGAAATCTATTTGCCACAGCAATTCTCTCAGCTTGTGCTGGTGGTTCCGTGAGGCCCAGTCCTGGTCTGCTGGGCCTCAGCTACCTTTGGCTCCCGCCATCCTGCACCAGCATCAACCA
Source organism: Numida meleagris (assembly GCF_002078875.1). Taxonomy (NCBI): domain Eukaryota; kingdom Metazoa; phylum Chordata; class Aves; order Galliformes; family Numididae; genus Numida; species Numida meleagris. The sequence continues at coordinate 15,980,074 of NC_034414.1, read as the reverse complement.
CACAAATGTACTTCATCAGTCAAAGCTAAAAGCTTTGTTATTTTCAGTAGAGTCAAACAAAATGCCCAGCTTGCCGCTTGCTGTTTTCCACACAGTGTTTCCATTTTCCAATTTTGAGAATAAACTGACCTGTGACCCCAAATGGGAGCGGGAGCTGAATTTTCACGGGCCTGAGGAAATCTGCCAGGGAATCCTGGGAGAGGCAGAGCAAAGGACTGGCTTTGCATCCTGCATCAGCTGTGAGTTCTGCTATCTCTTCTGCAGAGACTGGCAGCACCTGAGCATAGAACGCACGGCAGAGAGAGGAGCAATCAGACACCCAAATCCCTTCGTTTCCCACACAATACCCCCAAGCACTCAGTAAGCAAATACAGCTCTTGGCTCACAGTGGGAAATGAAAGCGTAAGGAACTTTGGCTGAAGTTTGCTTTAATATTGGCGTCAAGGGCGCAAGCTGGGCCAGACCAAGGTATTACAATAGCATTTAGCAGCATCCACCAACTATATGGAACAACTAATTTTAGTGGGTCTGCTCTAGAATTAGATCTGTGTAAGTAATCACCACAAACCTCACTTGCTGAGCTGTTCTGCCAGGCTTGGTATGTTTTGTAATGGAACAAGAAGCAAATGCTTCTCTTCATGGTATCTCCCTGCTGATCTGCAGGAGGGAGCACCAGGAGGAAACCCACTTTCCCACAGGGGGCAGTTTGAAGAACAGCCTGTTTTGCAGGCAGAAAAACTAAGGTAGAAAGTGACAGGAGATGGGTCTGTCCATGAGGCATCCATGTCAGGCACTGCTTACTCTAGGGCAGACATTTCACCATCTGTTCTGCTACTTGACATAGATTAGCTGCACCAAGGGCTTACCGGGCTCCTTTATTTAGGCATACATACCTGCAGTTTGACATTGCGAGTCTCTTCAGTGACTCCAGGAGGGAAGGTCACTTTGATGTTTGGATCCACACTGGAAAAGAGCAAAGTCCCCTCTGTTGGCACTTTGCATTCATTTTGCACAAGTCGAGACACAACAAGGAACCAGGAGAAGTGAAGGACACTACAATGAGCCACGTGCTTCTGTAACAGAAGACAGGAAAGAAGAGAAAACATATGGGCATACCACACAACATGATAATGGCAGGAAAAAAAAAAAGAGGCAGTAACATCTGAGCAGATAAGAGCACCAGGATGGAAAGAGCAGCAGGTCATCACCTTCAGCAGACACACCTCCACAAGAAATCCTACAGCTGAAATCCACTCCATTTCATAGCAGCCAGTAAAAACACAGCTCATGAGATATTTCAAGCAGACTCCCTCATGGTTGGGCAAAAACAAGGCGAGCAACAGGAAAGATGTGTGTCAGCAGTCATTCCAACCTGCTTACCTTTGACTTTCTCTTCTTCTCCACTTGTGTTCTCAGGTCACTCCAGCTCTGCCCACTAAAGGTCCGAACTACCACCTCACGCTGGTGAAGAGTTTCTGGGGAGGCATATGGCATCCAGATCTCTACCTCCTGGCACAAAAGCAGACCCGTAAGACACCAACATAAAGCCTAAAATCAAGCCTAGCTCTGCTCAGTGGCATCCTGTGCAGACAAGAAGGGGAGGCAAAACACGGCCTGTAGGCAGGGAGTAGGGCAGGAGATGGGAATCCGCTCTGCCTTGCAGCCTCAGGAAAGGTGACAGGAGACACCTGATGTGCTGTGTATTGTGACTGCAGGAAAAGCAGCCGGTGGGCACAAATGGCAGAGTAACTTTTCCAGTGAGTTGCTGTCAGCCATGACAGAGCTGGTGACATAAATATTCACCAGCACGAATGAAAATGACACAATCAGACTTTTGGGGAACAATGTGAACCATTTTCCCCACAGATTAAGGGCAAATGCTGAAAATCGTGTAGAAAGAGGGCTGTGAGTTAGGAAGGTCACAGCTCAGCTCAAGCAGAAGTACTTGGAAAGGAAAAGGAACCAGAACAGCACAGTACCAAGGAAGCTGGCTGTGTTCTTTGAGTCTTTGCAGTGCAGCTTCTTTGACAGTAAGCCCTGCAGCTACTTACAAACTGCAGGGAGGGGGTTAGCTGGCTCTGAAGTCCCAAAAGACTCTCCCAGAAGACTCTGCTGAGCTACTGCATAGGCAGATTGTTCAGCAGCAGCCTGTGTCTGCTCTCACCTGCTGGAATTTGACCCCATGAGGCTGCAGCTCCAGGACTCTACTCAGCAGGACATCATGGTGTCTCAGCTTCACCCATCGAGGGTCTGGTGCCAGGGTTCGGAAGTAGATCTGCAGAGGGTCAGAGGCAGCCCCCGGTGGAAAGCAGAAACGGATGCCAGAGGCCAGGACCACTTTGCAACCTTCAGAGGTCACTGTAAAACTTTCAGAAGAAATACGTGAATGTGTGGCAACGCAACGACTCCAGCTGTCCAAAAAGTCAGCAGAGAAATCTCCCACCTTGTATGTGATTGGCCTAGTGAGGCAGTAAGTCCCCCGTGCACACACAAAATGTCTACCATGCACAATCTTGTCTGGGGCCTTGTTATACTACTGTAATATAAGTTCTTAGTTCTTAGAAGCATACCTATCCTCTTCTGATGCAAGGAACAGTCTCCGTAGCTCTGTGGTACTGGATTCATCTGCAGCAACCAGGTTTCAGTAGGAAGAGGAGGCAGAGGTTATTTAGATCAGGGTAGACAAGAAAGGTTGAATTTACCTTTCAGTTTTGGCTTAATCCTAATCTGACAAAAGTTGCTAAAGGAACCCTGCCCACACAGTAGCGGGCTTCAGATGAAGCAGCAGCAGCAGCAGCAGGAGGATAGGAAGAAGCCAAGGGGTCCCTCGGACACACTGGAAATGCTGATTCTCTCCCCAAGCAAAACTTAGGAGTTAGAAAATCTTCCACTCTACCAGTCCTGTGGCTCTCAGGGCCATGACTGATCACCTATGGCCACCTGTTGGAACCAGTGCTTGTTCTTGTGAATGTGAGCGCTATCGCGAAACTCTGCTCAGATTCCTCCTCGTATACCATCTTCATCTTAGAGAAAGGCCTGCTGCCCTGCAGCCCGGGAATAAGGGCAAAGCAGGAGATAACTGCACAGCTGAATCATCTCTGATTGCTCCCGTGCTTCTAGCATGAGCCACCACAGCCTGAAGGTCATGCACCAAGTATTTTCTGCTAAAAAGGTGAGACCCCTTAATGTACGCTCCTGATCTGCTTCACACGAATCCAATTTTCACTTTCACTGTAAAATCTTTCCAAAGAGCAGGCCTAGCAAGGCAGTTTATGGGACCTCTAAGACCTCCAGAACAGGCTTGGGCTCATAAAAACAAACCGCCTGAATCATTACAACCTACTAATAACACCAGACAAATAAACACTAATCTGATTGCCCCCCCGCTTCTCTTTTTTAATCCAAATCCGTTCATTCCATGCTGGGCTGAGCAAGGGAACAGCTGGGCAAAACCCACAGAAGCAGAAGCCTTGCAATTACCAGCCTGCAGGGACGGCTCAGTTTCTCCTAAGGGGTTGCCTCGGAGGTGCACGAACGGTGCAGTCTGGATCTCAGGGGGGACAGCACGGAGGCAGTTATTCTGCAGATCAAGCCTGGACAAGTTGGGCAGTCTGGCGAGCGATGCAGGGACTGTCACCAGAAGATTGCTGTGAAGATGGAGCCGCCGCAGAGACTTCAAATTGGCTGCAGGTTAGAACAAGCAATGACTCCCCATCCATGCTGTTAATTGTACTGCACATCAGCTCTCGCCACACGCACACACACACTCCTGCCTTTCAGCACTGGATATTCATCCCCTCACACATGTGCAATAAGTGAGAGGTACAATAGCTCTACATATCTTTGGATCCCAAAATAAATGAGGCCAGTGAACTAGCAGAGAGGCAATGCAGCTACCCCTGTTCTGTGCTTTACAGCATCAGTGACAACCCCTGGACAAAATGAGAGGAGTCAAGAGCCAGCAAACCTATGGGAAGCTGGGCACTGGAATTCAGAGCCTGGCTCAGTGCATTGCTCCATAATACTGAGCCTGATTTCAAGCTGTTCTGCTTCCTCTTAAGCCCCAGCTCTTCTGTTTCCAGTCCTGGATGCCCCCAGAAGACAGCCAGGCCAGACTCAACTACTTTAGGTTGTATGAAAATCCTAGGAGCCTTTCTGATTCACAGAAGCAGAAAGCATGAACCCTAGATGCCCAACTAATGCCCACAGGGACTGACTTGACCCAGCAGGTTTTTCCGGATATCCTTCCCATTTTGGCTCTAACGTAATGGACACTTTGTGCTAGCAACTCTGGGAACAGAGGCAAAGGGCTCAGGGATCCTAGCCTGTATCAAAAACTCAGCAGACTCACGCTATTCTTGTCACCTAAGAAAACAGGTACCTAAGGATTCTGGGATGCTTGGTAGCCGATTTCCAGAGAGATCCAGTTCCATGCAGCTCTGCAGATTTCCAACCTCTTCAGGGAGAAGTTCCAACACATTTTCTGAGAGATCCAGGTCCTCCAGTGCTGCCAGCTCCCCAATGCTCAAAGGTAAGTCCTTCAGCTGATTTTTCATAGCAGAGAAGAAAGTCAGCTTGCTCAGAGAGCCAAAGTTCTCAGGAAGTGCCACCAAGTTGTTGTGGCTCACCAAGAGTGCACGGAGGCTGGTGAGGCAAGGGATGCAGCTGGGCAAGGTGGAGAGGCTATTGAAGCTGAGATCCAAGTGAGTGAGATATCTAAGGGTCCCAAAATCTGGCGGCAAGGTTGTCAGGGAGCCGTGCTGACACGAACCAAATTCATCTCTGACATGGCCACCTAGGTGAAAAGGGAAGTAGGGGAAGAAGACAAAATAAATACAAAGATACCTCATCAGCCTCAGGTAATGCTCCCTTCTGAAGCTATAGCATGGATACTCAGATGATGGTGAGTTTCTGAGCAGCACTGATTACAAAGTTTGCTAGGTTTTCTGCACCTTGCCTCAGTTTCCTGATCTGTGACAGGGTATAACTATGAAGACCTGCTGGGTAATCAAGAGATGTTACAGTGAACTCACGGGGCCCTGCTAAACACATGTGGGGCAAAGTTCAGAAAGAACCAGGCCACTCCACACATATACCACCACTCAGTGTAGTGGCTCATACTCTTCCAAGCCCCTGAATCTTTTTCCCCTAGTCCCAACCAGTGGACAACACACAACACTTTATGGACAAGGGAGACCTTCCTCACCCACCCTCCAGACTCTGCTTGCGCTGCTGGGGAACAAGCACCCCCAAGGAATGAGACCTGCCCTTGCAAGGCAGATGAGAAAAGCAGTGAAATGTGGCAAAAAAAAAAGGCAAGTCATTGAATATTGTGAAGGCTAGATGAAAATGCAGAGAGAGAAGGGTACAGGTCCCGCCCCAGTTTGGTACACTCAAACTGGTGAAAGGTTGCACCTCAGAAAAAAGAGGTCAAGTCCAGGATTCCCCATTTCTTCTTTGCCTCCATTTCTCCTTCCATTGCTCTACTTGTGAATGCACATAGCAGAGGGCAACTTTTGTTATGCTGCATTATGGAGAAGAATGTAAACAAACAATCTAAGAGAAACATTCTACCTGGGACGTAACAAAATCTAGTTGAACTACTTTATTGCACTTCAGGATGTTCAGAGGATGCGTCTGTCTCACAAAACAAGCATCATAAAAAGGTATTGCCGTTAACATCATCTTACTGTAGGAGAAAAGACAAATGAAATGATCTGTATGAGATTTTATAAGAAATCCATAGTAGGTAGAGAAATGAACCTCAGCCTTGAGAGCTGTAAGCTGGAACCCTGAATTCTTTTCTCTCTCATGATTTTAAAATTTCACCGCCCAAAGATCAAATGACTCAATCTATACAAAAATTGCATCATTCATATTGAGACCCTCCTACAGCTAAGAGTTAAGGAAATCAAGAAATGATATAATATTCAGACATGTAACAGTTATTACAGAATACCGAATGACACGCACTCCGACAGGCACATTTTTCAATTCCCCACTCCTTACACAGTTGTGCAAAAAAATGCTCTTCTTCTAGAGCATGGATAAAGAAAGTGTCGCAGCATCAGCCTAACCAGACTCCAAAAACCGATCTGCACACAGCTGTAGAGGCAAAGCAAGGACATAAATGTCTAGAAGCTGATTCTTGTTCAAATCTGCATGCAGCTCTGAGCAAGGCTAAGAGCCGATGCTCTAGCACAGGGCACTAGAACAAAAAAGCTCTAAGGCAGCTTGTTCTGCAGATGCGGAACGATGGAAAAACCCCAACATGAAGCTAGGCAATGGGGTCCGGGAACTCACCTTTGAGCACCAGGGACTTCAGGCGCTTCAAACGTGGAAGGATGCCCAGCACGGTGTCAAGCAAGCGATTGTTACTGCTGAGCCGGAGGAGCTCCACCTGCACCACCTCTGCCTGTTGCCTCTCAAACAGCCAGCGCAGCCGACAGCAGCCGTCGGGACAAACATCCAGAGTGAGTCTGTTGTCTGCCAACCAGGAGCCTGTGAGCGCAGGAGCCTCTGAAGCCCCCTCCCCACGCTCATCCCTGAGCCCCAGCAGCTCTGCCATCTTCTGCATCTTGTCCAGGGGGACCAGACATGCTCTGACTTGCCAGGCGGGCAGGCACCGGCAGCACTGGGATGCAGCCGGGATGGGGAAATGGAAAAAGGATGGCTCTGAAAGGGAACAGATGTGCACAGTGAAGGCCTCCCACCTCAGCCCAGGGTGGCTGGAAACTGTTTAGAACTACAAGAAGGCAAGAGGCGTGTTGCCGAAAAGCTTTGCGGGCAGTGGGGACAGAAATGCAGGGGCTCTGCGGAGCCTTCTCCTTTCTAGAGAAAACCCCTAAGTTTTCCCAGCTGACACCTGCAAATTCAGGGAATGGAGTAAATATCTGTTATTCCAATTATCCATCATAATAAATATCACTAGGAATTTTAAAAGGTATAAATGTAAGTGCCTATGCTTTGTGCAGAACACAAAGTGCCTTAGCAAGAAGGTTTGCGTGCAAACAGGGAAAGAGTGGCAGGGAATGCTGACACAGGAGCAGCAGCTCTCCCAGGCCAGCGTGCTGCTCGTGGGCTGACATCAACTCTCATCCAACTCAATTGCGAAATTTGGCAACAGTGGCTAGTAAATGGAAATGAAAACAGGCAAAGGGCAGTGGAGCAAATGCAGCAGGGTTGGGGAGAAGGTATTAAAGGCAGGGCCACTGCATAGGGCATGGGACTGCTGCCCTCAGCAGCAAATAGGGCACAGAGCCACAGCAGGTAGCTCTCTCCCCTCCAGCAGCTCCAAAAGGAGGGGGAAAGGGGAAAAGTAAGTGGTGTGCTAAAGAGGGTTTCACGCTTAAGGAGCAGAGGTACAAAACTTGAACAAATTAATTAGTCCTCCACCTTCTCAGTATTAAGATGCCTTCGTAATCCACCCACCCTTTGGGTTTCCAAAAGTGGCCGCTATCACTGTGGTATGCTGCGAGCACAAATATGTAAAAACAAAGGCACTGCCTTTGTTTTTACACCACCAGTTACATACTGGGGGTGTTATTAGCCGTTATTTCCACTTCCTTTATCTTTTGCAACTCCTCCCGAGCTTGGTAATTAAAGCAGTTTACGACGCGAACATCGTATCTTTTAAAACCCTGCCACGGACTGAGGCAGCAAATAGAAGCTGGGTTTGAGCGAGGGATGCGGGATTCCAAAAAACGCCGGGCAGCACAGCAGCACCGCCGCTTCCTGGCCACAGAGAGGGGAGAGGGATCGCACCTGGCTCCCGGAAGGAGCAGAAACTCTCTTAGAGACACGCGTGGCAGCTTTGTAAATCTGTGGAAGGCTCCGAGCAGCCCCAGAGCCCCGAGCCCCCGCTCCCGGCCGCACACCCCGTGCCCCGCAGAGCACTCCCGCCTCGCCCCGCGCACACACACCCTGCGTCCCGCGCCCGGCCGCGCTGCTGGGGCTCGGCCCCGCCGCTTCCTGCAAAGTTGGTGCCAGGGCGGGCGGAGGGGGAGGTGCCGAGGCAGCCGGACGAGGGGAGGCGGGTGCCAGGGGCGGTGCCCTGTGCCGCGGGACCGGGCCCGCGGGGCTGGGGGCAGCGAGCCGCGCTGCGTTTGCTGCGCTCCCCGCGTTGCTGGCGGAGCGGTGCCCGTGTGGACGCGCTGATAGCAGCGGAGACCATGCGCTTCCCCAGCTGCAAAGCCTAGCAGTACGCTACCACCGGAGAGAAACCGCTCTGCCCTTGAGGAGAGGCTCTTTCCTCAGGGAAAGCCTTGCTTAGGGGGAACTAACAGTGCGTTCTGGGACAGAACCTTTAGAGGGGAACTTTCCGGTTGTGCAAAGGGGAAACAACGAGCCACGTGTCTGCGCCTCAAACGCGCATGCGCAGACCTGTGCTGAGAAGAGCGGCGGGTGCGAAAAGCCCGCGGCTTCCCATTGGCTGATCCGCTCCCTCTGCCTGGTCCAATGGCAGCGCGCGTTGTTGAGAGGTGACGGGAAGAAGGCGTTGCCGAAGCCCCGCCCTTTCCTTTTCGCCGCCGGGCTGTCGCAGCGAGCGCACGTTCCGGGCCTGTCTCACACCGCCGCCTCGCCAAGTAAGCGTGGGGCGGCCCTGTGCCCCATACCGCCACCCCTGCCGCGGGAATGAGCGCTCCCGGCCTCTCGCGGCTCTCAGCGGGCTTGGGCCAGACCTCTCGGGGCGGGGAGGGGGGCAACGGCGGCCATGTGCTCCGCCGGCCTGGGCCTGAGGAGGGACGGGTCGACAGCGCCTAGGTGGGGAGGGGTGCACGCCGCGGGGCGAGGAGGGATTTCGAGATCGGGAAGCGTCGGGCCGCGCTGGCTGCAGGGCATCGGGGCAGCGAGAGCTACTGGGCCCGGCGGCGTTCGCGGCCTCTGTACTGGGCCTACACTGGCGGGAGGCGGGAATGCGGCCTCACCCGCGACAGGTTTTATTTAGTAAATAGAGCAAAAGGAAAAGAAAATAACAATTATCAACCTAGTTCTGTGGCATTGAAGATCTCGGTTTTTGTTTTCCAGGATGCGTTACGTTGCAGCATACCTTCTTGCAGTCCTTGGTGGCAATGAGTCCCCCACGTCAAAGGACTTGAAAAAGATCCTTGACAGCGTTGGCATCGAGACAGACGACGAACGCCTGAACAAGGTGGTCTTGCCCTCTGATTTCAGGGGTTACATCCCTGTTGGCGATGAACCTTGGAGCTGTTCTCTTGTCTTCAGTGTTTCTTTATTCCCCTTAGTGTTGGTCTGGTCTTACTTCTCACTGATCATCTACATACGTGATTTCCAAAACGCTGCTGAGCCAATCAGAACTATTTTCTACAGCATCTTTGTAGAAGTCTGTCTTTACAGTTCTAGATGTATCTCTGTTAGTTGTTGCTGCCTTTTGACATAAATCCAAAAAATCCCAAATCCACTGGGATGGTAGCTACAGATGATATTTATTGAAAGTGATTTCTTTTCTAATATAATATGTAGTTTGCACTTAAATGCTTAATTTTGGCTTTTGGTCAATTTTAATTAACAGCAAGAAGATCTGAAGATCTGATATTCAGCATTACATTATTTCTTGGTGTACTGTAAAGAAGGGTTTCTACCTTCAGCAAGAATTATAATGAGAATATAATAAACTATAATGAGGACAGTGAAGGCATTCAATAATAATACGGAGGACAGTTTTAGAAATAATTGCTGAAATGGTTATATTGAGAAGCAGACTTTTTAAGAGAGAGTATCCTAATTGAATGTTTCTTGTGAGGTAGCAGAGCTTCACTCCTTTTGAACTTAAGGATAAATGGCTACAGGAGTGGGAGGGGAAGTCTTGCCACTTGCCCCATATGTGTAGCAGAGCGCTTCTGGAGAGGAGGAGAAAGCTCTAGACTGTTCTCCCATCAGCACAGCCCAATAACCTGTAGACCCAGCTGGGAGCATCCTTATGGTTTGGGATCTTGGCTTGAACTTACGGTGCTCCTGTTTAAACACTGGGTGCTACTGCCTTGGCTTGCTTTTGTTTCATTAATACTTTTATGCTTGAATTGTTTCCTCTGATCCTCCAATATCCTGAAAGTGTCTCTGGAACTGGTGTTGGTCAAGATTAATTCATCCTTTTCTATTTGTACTGGCTGCATCTTTTGCCAGGGTAAATCTAGCAGGCTCTTAAAAAGCATCTTCTAGTTGAAGCAGGCACACAAGAATGTCATTTTGCAGATCAGCATGATGCGTAAGCAGGAGGTGCACGTTGAAAATATGCCAAAAGTTCTTTGGTGACTGTGGTGTTCACCACTGGCACCTGTTAGCAGGAATTCACTAGTAGGATCTGCGAGGTACTCTATTGTTTTTATAAAATGCTTGCTTGCTTTATCATTTTTTGTTTCTATGTGTTGCTTTCCTCATCCCTGCTGATAGAACAATGGTAGTTAGACTGAAGTTAGGACTCTGCCCTAGTGCAGGGGTGTAACCAGCTTGGCTGTGACATTTGGTAATGTTAGGAACGGGGCCCTGTTGTGGTTGTTGGTCTGATGCCCAGCACTTCAGAGCCTTCCAGTGGATATTGAGCAAGATATGCAAACAGTCCCGCAGCGACTAACAGACCATTAGTGGGCTTTCCCAGTTGGCTCAGTGACATCTGTGTATCTTGCCTTCTGTAATGTTCGTGGATTCATTGTGAATTTATTGCAATAGGTTTCATGAAGAAGCTTTTGCAGGGAAGAAAAAAAAAATCTAGATGGAATTCTTATTGCAATGTTCTGTTCCTTCCACTGAGAAATAAGGAATGCTGGAGCTGTGCAGGCAGCAGGATGGAGGCATTGCACATAGTAATCAGTACTTGTTTAAATGTAGCTTATACTCATGTTGTTTTGAAGCTATTAACATTGTAAATGTAATTTACACAGGTTATTAGTGAGCTGAATGGAAAAAACATCGAAGACGTCATTGCTCAGGGTAAGTACAGTCTGGAGTGTCACAGATAATTGCCTCCGCTATTTTGGTAACTTAGACTTGAGAGCACGGAATTGCTGCCAACTTCCTGATTATTCATCATTTTCCTCTTTCAGTTGAGGACTTTCATGCCATGTTTCTGCTGAAACGCTTGAAATCCAGCAGGTCCATTCTAACTCCCAGCAGGTTGGTGCCAGTACCTGCTGGGTTTCGCTTGTGGACAACATTATACTGGAAGACTTAAATGTGTATGAGCTTACTGGTAGTTTGCTCATGACATAGTTTTCTGGACATGTTGAAGGAAGAGAGAATTAACTGTTCTTTAGTTTTGGTTTTTTTTTTTGCGTTTACCCACTTGTACATACAGCTTTTTTAAGGTATTTACTTATTTTACTTATTTATTGTTAAGTGTAATTACATGTCAATTCATTTAAAGGCACAGTTACACTCACAGTGATTAATACAAGCTTCTCCAGTCCATATCTCTTCTGGGGCTCCCCACATCTGGTACTTCCTTTTCTCCAGGACAGAGCTCTTAAGTGCTGAAGAATGCTTGAAAGCTTATGCTCTTAACTGCTGGCTCCTATTGGGTCTGGGACTTTTAACTTTACTTGACTGAGTCATAGGGTTGAAATAATAGAGTTGGGGTAGCGCAAAGAGCTAGATATAATTATTTTCTGTTTTTGAAAATACTTAGGCAAAAGGGAACTTTTCAGCATATGTTTGCTTAAATGTTGCCAGGACTTTGCCTGGTGTTGCTGCTGTTCTGAGTGGTAACAGGACGTTCTGTTGGTGTGGTTTCAAGGCCTAAGAGAGCCATTATGCATGTTCTCGCAACGCATTAACTGTTTCTTTATGTAATACTTTTTCTTAAAACAAATTGTTTCTTAGAACATATTGACATGCATATGGAACATGTTTGTTTACTTGGCTAGTTCATTAGAGCTTGAAGTAACAAGGAATTATTTGGAAACAGATTCCCAGAAACTGGAATGTAAGTAAGCATACAGTGTACATGACCTCTGAGGGCCAAGGGAGCCTTGGTATGTGAAAGGTAGATGCCAGAGAGCTAACTAACTTTTCCAAACACAAGCATAAATCAGAAGTGAGTTTGCTAATCTCAAAGGAGATGCAATAGGTTTCATAGTGTGTTGGAAAATTTGGTTAAGTTACTGTACTCTTTGCCATAAATATATATTTTTTTCCTCCCCCACAATCCCAGTCATGCCCTCACAGTTTTCTGTACCCTTAAAACAAAACAACAACAAAAACTACCCAGTGTTTTTGAGATATCTTGAGATTATCCATTTCTGGGCTATTCTGCTTTATCCAGAAAACACAGTTTTTCTGTATTGTGTAAAATCGGATGTGTTTGCCACTATTTTTATATGATCGCTTTTGAAGAAAATAGTGGACTTTGTATGCAGAAGAAAGCTTGTTAGTATGCTGTTAGTGGTCTCAGGATAAGCTTTCAATGTGAGGTTTAGGTGGTTTTTTTTGTTGGTGGGTTTTTTTTTTTGAGGTTTCATTCTTGCAGGTGCTGTTTCTTGTTCCTTGCAGTGATAGTGATGGAGTGACAGTTCAGTTCATGAGACATGGAATGGGTTTTTTTTTTTTGTTTGTTTGTTTTTTTTGCGCTCCTGTTCTTGCCTGACTGTGCTGGTGATGAGCAGTTCAATAGTTTCTCTTCTTTCCTGTTCAGGTAATGGAAAGCTTGCCAGCATGCCGGCTGGGGGAGCTGTGGCAGCCCCTGCTGGAGGGGTCTCTGCTGCTCCTGCTGCAGGTGCTGCCCCTGCTGCCGGTGAGTATGACTGGAGAGGCATTGTTACAGGACAGTTACATTTTCTCTGTTCAAATCTTAGAATCTTAGGATCATCAAGATTGGAAAAGACCTCCAAGATCATCTGGTCCAACCATTCACCTACCACCACTATTTCCCCACTAAACTGTGTCCGTTAGTACAACATCTAAACCTTAATGTTTAAGTCCCAATTTCAAGGTCTTTCCACTTTAACAGTTAGCTATGTAATTGAAAAATGAAGTAAACTGTTGTTTTTGCTATGGGCAATAAGAAACATTTGCTCTTTTTTTATCCACTTTAAAGTTTGTTTTGGCTTAGAACTGAAGACTTCACCGTTTAAAGGACATCCCTTCAATAGTAGTGTCTGTGTCCCTTCAGCGTTTGTCTACTGAAAGGGAACAAAAGGTCCCACTGAAGATCAGCCATGGAGGCTGAAACACTATTAACGTGGAAGCTGAGAACACTAACACATGTTTCTTGAAAATCTATGTGCAAAAAGGTAAATACTAACCCTTGGCTTGTCTGTTTTCTTCAGCTGAGGAGAAGAAAGAAGAGAAGAAGGAAGAATCTGAAGAATCTGATGATGACATGGGATTTGGCCTATTTGATTAATTATTTGTTATACAGAAATTATTAAAATTGTTTGTTTAAATTTTTTTGAGTTTGTTATTATAATGACGTAACTGCTGTTGAATTCTGACAGCTCTTTAAATAGCTCTGACAAAGCTTTAACTTGAGCTCTGTGTGAAATAGAGAGGAGCCAATAGAGAGGAGCCATGGGAGTTTACTTTTGAAGTTGTCAGGAAACTGCTGAGCTTTTATGAAGCTGGATGCTTGTTTTTGAGACTCCTATTTATTAAATACTATGTATAAATATCTTACCTGATAATAACTTCTCCATATTAATTTCCTATCTCAGTTATTCAGGAAAAAGTCCTGTTCAGCAATAAAGAGAAAAAATAAATTTGGGGCATCTGGTTAATTGTTGTTATACAACAGGAAACCATTTGAATTGAGAGCAAGTCTGAATTAGTCCAGAAACATTACCATTTCAGAGACAATTAGAATAATTAGTTCTCTGTAAACATCTACAATCAGTGGTTTCATGGCTACTTCACGTTTCCAGGATCTAGGGGACAACACCGGTCAAATGCTTGACTACTTGGACTCTATGTAGCATCCATATGATTAACAGAACCTCTAACGAAAAAAAAAACCCAAAATGTCTCCTGTTCTTAGTGGAACCCTGAGATCAATGTAAAGATGTTCTTTTTGTACTCTTATACCTTTTATATCTCTTATTCTAGCAGTAGATGAAATATATAGGATATTAATCTCCTTGATTTAAACAAAAACCCAAAACTTTCTGAGGAAAATAGTATTTTTGGAAAGCTGCATATGATCTCTGGTGTGCCTGGAAGAATGTGTCAGTATGTGAGGACAGCAAGTGTTGCTTTTATAAAGTTGCTTTCATAAACTATCGTATGTTAGGAAACAGTTCCAGCAGGCAAATTCCAATGACTTTACACAGAGGTCTTTGGCTGTCGTTGAGTAGTGTGCAGGTAGCACGTGTGATGATCTCCCTGCGCCAAGTCTCCACAGGTAGTTTTGAGAGAGAGGGGTCCCGGAGCACTCTGCGCTCTAATTCTTTGTCAGTGTAAGTTGTAGGGAAAAAAGAAGGCACAAGCTTATAATGCGATGTTGGCTATGAGTCATTGGATAAAGCATGGCAAGTACTTCTGAGAGGACAGATGGGTGAAATCCAAGTAGGAAAAATGATTTTATCTTGTACTGAGAGAAAACGCCCTTCCCGGGAGCCAGCGCAGAGGGCAGCTGAAACTTTGATCCTCAGATCATGAGTTGGCTGTCAATTTAGCAGTTAACCCTTGGTGTCCTATGAAGACACAGGAAGCAATAACTTTCAACTTCTTAATCTCAAATCCTAGCATAACAGAAGTAGTAGTGAAAATTGCTCATGTTTGTTCAAGTTCTCTGCCAGAATTGTAATGGCTGTGGCTTGATACTGGAAAGGCTGCAGGCATTCCTATGTGTTTCTTTCCTCCCTGATTTCTCCAGATCACTGGAAAATAGTGGTTCTTGGATGTGGTTTTACTGAGAGCTCCCCAACCTGCACTGTTGCCTTTCTTAGCTGCTACAAGAGCAAAATCAATGTTTCCACAGGATCTAGCTATGCCCTGTCAATCCATTCAGAAGGGTTTTTCCATGTACAAAGGAACTGGTTGTAGTGGGACTGAACTATTCCATACGTTTTTGCTGTGTCCAGGCCTGCGGGATAAGGCCAAAACCTATCCTACCAGCTGCTGTTTTCCACGATTAGCCACTTCAGCAACTACCTACTGTGGTGCGAAGAGAGGAGCTCACCGCTCTGGTGAAGATCTCATTGAGCTGGGATCTCTGCTTTTGCTCTGTGGACACAGTTCTGAGTTTTTGAGTATATTGCCCCCATATCCCACCAATGTTTCCAAAGGCACGGAGAGCAGTGGGGTAGATGTGCTGTATTCCATGATGCTTTCAAAGAAAACTAGTGCCTGCAAAGACCTAGTCTGCTCCCCTGCATAATTAGTTTTAATTAGAACACATTTTTCCTGACTTCATACGGAAATCTCGAAAGGTACTGAAGGGAAAGGACAGCCTTCTGCCTGGTGATTACACTGCTAACTGATTATTAGTAGATTGACAGTAGGGGAGAGTGATTTAATCATAGGCTTGACACTGAAACACACGAGCTTTCCTCACTGATAGGCAAATGCTCCATCGCAGATTGGCTCCGACTGAAAACTATTCCTTACAAACATTACTGGTCAGGGAGAGTGATGTGACATGTTCACTACTTGGAAAGCAGTGAGAATGTCCTGGACACAATTGGAAAATAATAAGCAAAGGATCCCTGGAGGCCATTGTCACGTTATCTGGTTTCACTCTTACTATTAAGGCCCAATTTTGCAAGTGGTTACATACATCCTGAACTACGTAGGTTTCACTTATGTAGGGTAGAGATGTCTGCAGTAGCTTTCCTATGAGGTGAAATCCAGTCCCCAGAGAGCAAGACAATAGACTGCTCCATTGCTTCAGGAGATGCTCCTCTGAAGCAAGTCATAATGTTTTCCATGGAATGGTCTGATAGACACACGCCTCTCAGGTGAGAAAGACATTTTTCAGGCTTTCTTTCCACTGACATCCACAGCACAGTGGTTGGGTTCGTGACCAGTGTTCCAATCTCCTGACTGCAGGCAACAATATTAAAGAAAGTAATATTCTGAAGACAACAGTCTAACAGACTCTCAGCTTTCATTTAAAGTTATTAATTCCCCTTTAGCAATCGACAATCAAGGTTTTACCTGGGAAAACAAAAACAAACAGATTTTGCTTGTATGGTGTTATCTCATTTATACTAACAGCTCACAATTCATTAGACTAGTAAACAAATACAACAAAGGAATTGCACGAGAAGTTTTCTCAGTGGCATAATATGTAAGGACAGGAGTGAACTTGCAATGTTCTGATTTGAATTTCACGCACAGTTTCTGTGTAAATCTTGCTGACCTGACTTATCACACGGTTACAAACATTTACGTGGCTCTACTTCTGTACTGAGGAGAAAAAGATTAGTTGGGGGGAGAATTAATTTTGGAGAAAAACGCTGTTGTTTTTTGCCGGCCTGCTTGTGCCAGTTCCCAGGAAGCATTCCACAAGCGATAAGTGTTCACATGGTTTATTTCAATCACCCATTTCAACAGCACAGCAATAATATCCTCAGATAGGTAAGCCCGAGGGTCAAGGCGCAGTACAATGAACAACTCACAACGAACTGCTGCTGAGAAATAAGCGAAACTAATCCCAGGATTGACACTGCATTATTGTTTCTATTTTCCAAACAAAGGAAGAATCTTAAGAGTTGGGAAACGAGTAAAAAGAGGAAGCAGCTCTAGCTCAAGAACAAAGCTGGTTTTGAGGTTGCAAGTGCTAGGGAGGTGCCTGTCTTGTAAGGTTCAGCATTCAGCTTTACCACACATTTCCTCTGAGTACGACGAAGGCCTGGGCCTGCGGAGGGGCCGAGCTGAGGGGCGGCGACATCGCCGCCCCTCAGCTCGGCCCCTCCGCGGGCCGGAGGCGGGCCGCTGGGCCGGGCCGCCCCATATAAGTGCGGCAGCCCAGTAGCAAGCGTCGTTCTGCCGGCAGCTCCTTCCTTCCCCGGTAGTCGGTACTTCTCTCGCCCTCCAGCCCTCCCGCTGAGCGGCGGGGGGATGTGAGCGGGGCCCTTCGGTCTCCCCCGCTTCGGTAGGCCATGTTCCCTTTGGACTCCGCTTGGAACATCTCCTTCGCTGGCTGTGGCTTCCTGGGGGTCTACCACATCGGCGTGGCCAGCTGCCTCCAGGAGCATGCCCCCTTCCTCGTCGCCAACGCCCGGAAGGTGTACGGGGCCTCGGCCGGCGCGCTCACCGCCACCGCCCTCGTCAGCGGCGCCTGCCTCGGTAAGCGCCCGTGCTGGTGGGTGGGTGGGTGGTTGCGCTCGGTGATCTTAAAGGTCTTTTCCAACCGTTGTGATTCTGTTCTATGAAAATCTTCCCGAGGCTTGTGGGGAAGAGAGAAGCCAGCCTCTCGCTGCACGGTTCGGGCTTCTGGTGGCTGCCGGCGGGAAGAGAAGCAGCTGGAGATGGAGAGGGCGTGTGTAGGAAACCTCTTATTCTTAGCATTACTATTCTTGGAAGAGGGTTGTTCCTGGGGGTGTGAGGTGCTGAGCAGTTCGCTCATATTTTGAAGGAGTTAGATCTTCAGTTATCTGTGTTTTTATGTTAAAAAAATACAAATTATTAAGTGGGCACATAATGTAGTTTCTTCCTGCTTTAGGGCATGTCAGGGGAACAGCTGAAGAGAATGGTGTGGGCTGCCTTTTCTGCTTGCTTGGGAGCTTAGAAAAGCCAATGCCTGCCAAGTTGAGCTGGCTTACGGTGTGATGGGGGGGTGAAGGGGTGTAAAAGCACACTAGAGTTTGCTGCACTTGAAGCTTTGTCATTTATTTTGAGAATAGGAAATGCAGAAAAGCATCTTAAATGTGAAACGTCACGTGAGAGTATCAGATGCATCTGTTTACTCTTAAAAACTTATCAATAGAGAAACAACTGAAACAAATGTGAGTTAAGTGAAACTAGAGCTGTTGACTGCTTGAACTCCTCTAACTATGATCTTTCTAGGGCACTCCCTGTTCTTTGGGGACAGGTAGAGTCATGAAATGTTGCTTTCATGCAGCAAAAAGCTATCTGTTTCTCTGTGGTGAGGTTTGAACTTTTCCCCCTTAGTGTTATGTTTACGGCAGGGACCAATGGAGTGTGGCTGTTGCTCCTGGAGCATACTGGGAGGAAGCTCTTAGCAGCTCCTCAAACATC
Source organism: Numida meleagris (assembly GCF_002078875.1). Lineage (NCBI taxonomy): Eukaryota > Metazoa > Chordata > Aves > Galliformes > Numididae > Numida > Numida meleagris. The sequence continues at coordinate 15,961,924 of NC_034414.1, read as the reverse complement.
AGTCTGGGATTTGTAAGGCTATTGTGTTTAGATGTTAGGCTTCCCCAGGGATGAGGGAATAGGTATCCTCTGATTCCTTCTTCTGTTGGGGTCCATTTGCTGATAGCTGCTGGGGTTTGGTTATTCTGCTAGTTCTGCTTGTAGTGGTGATGTGACTGCACAATTAGCTCCTGAACTGGAAGGGCCTGGTGTAATACTGCCAGAGGTGTGGCACCTGCATGAGACAGGCTGAAGGCACTGCCCGAACCCTTTGGCTCAGACACCATTACAGGGCTGAGCAAGTCTCTTATCTTGTCTACCTTGTTTTTGCTATTTATATATCCAGAGCATCCACAGCCTCCCAGAGGGCAACACCCAATTACTTTTCTCATTCCCCTTAGGGTGTAAGGGGACACATGAAAAAGGGGATTGAACAAGGGTCCACCTTCAGGTAATATTTACTGCTCTCCTCACTGCAAAAATGTTGTTTAAAGCCAGCAAAGACTTGGATCTTGGCTACTCAAATTATGTTCCAAGTTTTAGTGCTCTTGGGCATTTTACTAATATTTTTTTTTTTTAGCTCTGCCTGTGGCTGGCATGTGCCTTAGGTAAGGAACGGGTGACTTCTGAAAGTAAAAGCAGATGATGGGATGCCCAACTGAGGCCTGGTGTTGCTGCACTTTGTCCCTGTTATAAACCATTCTGACAGTGCAGATCGCAGGTTGAGGTCCAGAGGTTGGAGTGAGCTCATAGGGAAGAAGGGGATGGTGGGAAAAGAAAAGGTAAAGCTGCAGCCTGTTCTGGGAGAGCAGTTCTTTTGCTGCTGGGGAATCCTGAGTATGTGCTTGTGCAGCTGGTTTCTCCAAGAGAGAAACCATAATAGCCTGTGGGCTTTTCAAAGCTCATGGCAAATTCTGCCTCGTGCTGCCTAATGTGCTGTCTATTGAATCGGAGCACTAAATAGCATCTCTGGGTGGATGGCAAGCACAAGTCTCGCTTATTTGGCTGTGTGTAGATAAAGGTTAGTACTTTCCTGTATCTGTACTTTGTAGTGAACTTTATGCAAAGAAATACTTTCAGAGGAGTGGATAAACCTTTTCCTTTAGGGTTTTCTTTTGTTTCCCTTGTTTAAGACCCTGGCCAGAGAAAACGGAAATGATCCTGGACTTCAGAGTCTATGATGCCACTTTGTTTCTTATCCAGTTTTTCTCTTCTGATCTCTGTGCCAGTCCAGCTTACCCCTGAGCTGATTCTGCCTTCTCCCTGAGCTGCGAGCACTCTGCTATTATTTGCATGTGGCAGTAAGGCTCTGCTGTGGGCAAACACTGAAGTGAATGCCCTCACTACATCATCTGCAGCCTTGATAGCTCAGCATAGGCTTTAAAGGCATGTTCGAGCACAGCAAATAAAGGAATGTTGGACACAAATATTAGCTAGGCAGAAGACCTTATTTCAAAATAAGAGATGAGGAGATATTAATAGTCTGCTGTGACCTCACCTAGCTCATGTTAAGCACTTTACTATTAGTTGTAGAGGTCTTGTATTAATTCTCCAGGGCTATGCCAGTGGTGTTGCCCTGTGTTTGAAGTTTTCTCTCCAGCTTTGACATAATTCTTTTCACTGGCAGGAAAATGCATTGGTTTTTTTCCCCACTAGAATGATCTGTGTGGATGTCGTAGTTTATTGGGCAGAGTCTCCCAAGTTTACAAGCATGTTAGTGTTGTAGCACATATCACTTCTTGCCCGGAGGATTTTTCTGGAACACAAGCTTCTGTCAAGCCTACACCTTCTCCTGGTGCTGCTGGAACCTGGCACACTAAGAAGTGCACCTCTGTGTGCCAAGCAGTGAGAATTCCTTTGATGTTGGCTCTGTGGTCTTCTCCTTGTGTATGTCATATCCTGCAGCTTTTCACAAATTCTGTGGCTGTAGCTTACCTTTATGACTAAATCCTGAACTCGAGGGGCCTGGATGAGTAGAACTGGCTCACATGATGCGGCAAGACTGTCCTTTTCCAGTCACTAGTCATGCAAAATACAGTTAATGTTGGGTTCCTAAATCTTTTGTATGAGGGTAGGGAGGTATATTTTTAAGGGCCTGGAATCATCTCACTTCAGTGAGTTGCATGGGATTTGGTGTGCCTGCTTTGAAGGCATGATGCCTGGTATGAATTATGGGATGCGAACCTGTAGTCACTGCAAAGCTGTTTTTGAGCTGATGCTTAAGCCCCGGACTGTGCTTGTGATGCTCGTGACTCATAGTTAACCAACAGCATCTCTACTGTGTGCAGCACGTGAGCATTGTCCTGTACTGCTCCCTTCTGAGGGTGGGGGGAGAACTGAATTGTGCCTCTGTTGTGGGAGAAGAGGTGGATTCTGCTGTCAGAGGCAAAGCTGCCTGTCAAACCCCCATCTGTGGGAGTTAGTGTGAATCAGCCATCAGTGTCAGCAAAAATAGTAAAGCGAGCTGAGGGGATGCTTCTGGTACAGGGAATGCAGAAAGGAGCGTACATCTGCTAGACAGAGCCACATTGTTTGGGGTGTACTTGAAAAGCTTTTCCTAGGCTGTTTACAAACTCCTGGGTTTTTTTTATTAGCATCTTAGTTAGGACTCTGTCCCAACCTTGTCCGGTGATGAAGTAACAGTTACTTGATGGTCAGGCTTGCTTGTCACCTGTCATCGTATGACCACCAGGAAACTATGCTGCTGGACTGTAGAACTTCTTCCATTGAGTAATGGAGGGAGGATGGGGGGGGGGGAACCCTTTCTCTTACCTTTCAAAATTGAATTATGCTGCTGTCAATGAACAGTAGCAACATCTTTCATGGTGGGCTTCTGAGATTAGTTTTTATGCATGCAGAGGCTTAAAGGCTGATAAGAGGTTATTTTTTGTGTGTGGAGTCTAACATCAAATCCCAGATTGAGGGAAATAAATCAGCTTAGTTTCTAATGAGTCCTCAGAGTAATGCCAGTTTATGCTGGCCAGAGCATGAATCATGAAGTCTATTCTGGGGGAAGTGTGCTTGATGCTGCTTAGTGTGGCTGTGGGAAGGGATCTATGGATCTTTCCAGGTATGTGAGGGAGACCTCCTTAGCACATGGGAGTCAAAACCCAAGTCCCTCCCTGTATCTCATGCAAAGACCTTAGCTGGGAAGAAAGTTCTGTTATGTTCAGCAGCCCCAGTCTAGTCAGTTGTAGAAGAGGTACATACACGGAGATGCAGACCTAATTCTCCACAATTCCCACTGTTCCCTCCATGAAGTGGGGGTGAAGTATTCACAAACATGACCGGGGATAAATTTTTTCTTAACTTGGCTGCGCTTTGTTCTGTACTTGAGAGTGACCACGCAAGGGCTGGGGAGATGGTGATTTAGTTGGCATTCTTTCATTCTGGAGCTGGGAATGGACAAAATCTCTCTTCAGATCCTTTGCAGAAACTCCAGTCTCCTACTCCAAGGAGTAGTACGAGCAAGTGATTCCTGTCTGCTTTGCTCTTCAGCCAAGCTCTGCTTGCTGGATTGCTAACTGGCCACCACTTTCCAAGTGAATCCTCTGCGCTTCTACGTATACTTCCATTGCCCAGCTCTAATGATCTGTCTCTTTCTTTCTGCTGTGTTCCTGTAACTTGAGGTGAAAGTCCAGATGTGTCTTTGGGAATCTGGGGGTTGAGTGAGCTTGTGTATGTGTATTTACCTAGTGATGCCTTTTTTGCCAATCATGCATAAGGCAGTAGGGAGAGCAAGAGGTGGTAGAAAGGAAGAGTAGAGGAAATGGCTCTGTGTAGGAGGGGAACTTAAGTCAGTGTCCTTGCAAGAAGGCAGTTGTGTCTTGGAAGTGGTAGGGTCTGGGGCAGTAGGAAATTCCTTCCAAAGAGCATAATGGAGAGGAGGGCATTGGAGACCCTGGGAGCGGTGCTGAAGGTGCTAGAGGCTGTTCTAACTCTGACTGATGTATCTGGGAAGGATGGAGGAGGGAGGAGAGATCTGGCACTGGCCAAACAGTAGCGATTGTGACGGATCTCTTTCTGGCCCTGGGGCTGTGCTGATCTGCAGTACAGTATGTTCAGGAGGATTGCCTGTGATTTCCTGAGGAAGGGGACTCTCCAAAGCAGAAGGGCTCAGAACAAACCCAACTCCGTGTGTTCCCAGCAGTGACTGGTCAGGGTGAGTGTCTTGCACTTTGTTCCTGGTGCTTGGAACATGTCAGTTGTGGAAGGTCAGAGAAGCCCAGAAAATCAAATCAGCCTGCAGAAGCTGGGTTGTTGCTGAGTTCTTTATGTAAAAGATTCCCTAAGGAAGGAAGAGATAAGTTTGCTGCAAAATCCAACTCCTACTTTGAGGCTTTATCAGCCCTTTTCTCATGGGGTGACCCCTTTTGTGTGGGATGACTCTTGAGAGGAGGGGTCTCTGCCTTTGTTTGTTTCTTCACATTTTGTATTTTTCTGCAGTGATGTGCTTGCTTCATTCCTCCAGTTCTAATCTTCCCCTGCCTGGGGAAGTTGATAGTTCTACTAGAACCTAGTGTTTTGTGCTGCTTCTGGTGTTTGCCCAGGCCTGAAATCTTGATGCTTTCTGGTGTGAATAAGGGCCAGACCTATGCTGGTGGCTTCTGTCTGCCACTTCCTCTGGAGCTGTTTTCCAGTCTTTTGTCTACACTGTACTTAAATTTCTTCTCAGAAGAAATAATCCTCTTCCTCTTGGTACAAGTCTACCCAAAGAATCTGCAGTGTTGGTTTTGGAAGCCTTAGCATTTAAAGGATTTAGTACCACTTTCACACTGGAGGCTCTGGCAATGTCTCTGTACTTATACTCCTGTGGATAATCTAGTTTACAATCCTGAGATAAAGGTAGCAGCTGATCTAAATGGATCAAGGCTCCCTTAGCATATGTTAATTATAAGACTTGCTCTTGCTGGCTTATTTGAATGCTGCTGATTGAAGGCTGGGCCCGGTGAGAAAGTTATTTCGGCGTATCATTTGGCAGGGTGTGTGTGGATTCATCCTGTTGGAGTTATGTCATGCATGGAGAAAGTTAGAGCCCTGTTGCAGAGCACGGGGGAGTTGTATCACTTTATCTAGCCCATAGTTATATATAGTGGGATTGGTAAAAACTTCTTGATGAAAACAAGCTGGCCATTAAACCAGTAGCTGTACTTCTGCGTATAGAAATGTTTGGTGTGTGTGAGCTTTAGGTGAATGTTGCTACACCTGTCTTGCTGCCTTCCCTGCTTCTGCACTCTCAGCTTTGCAGGAAGGTTTGTCCAGGGGCCCATCTGTCAGAGGGTCTGTGCAACCCTCTGTGAGCAATTCCTGCCCTGCTCACATAGCTGCTTTTGAAGCCTGAGTCATTTTGATGCTGCTGGGGGGACTGCTGCTGACGTCTGTGGAAGAAAGGTATGTCAATCCCCAGATATTCTTGTCCTGTGGTCTGCCTGATGTTGCTTCCTCAATAACCTTCTTCAGAACGAGATCCCTTCTGAGGACTGCTTTGGAGCGAGGTTCCTTGTTCCCACTGTCTTGCTCGTAACCTGCTCCACTCATGTTGTTGATACAGGGAAAAATTCAGGGGTGTAAAGTGACACCAAACGTGTCTGTGTGAGATGGAAGGGCAAAGCGGGCACAGTGGCTAACAGTGCAAACATGTGGGAGCTGGTCACGATGTGGGCTCAGAGCCAGGAGTGGACTTTAGAGCCATTATTTCTCTCATTTTGTGCCAGGGCTAGGCAGTGCTCTAGCAGCCATGCAAGTGTGCAGGGAGAAGGGAGTAAGGCTGCCCTTTGCTGAGAGGCAGAGCCAGCCTACAGGAGAGCACTCAGCAGACTGAAAACCTTCAAAAGCTGTATGTAGGCCTAGGTGGTCAGACTTGCTTTGGTGTTGGTGAGCCAGCTGAGGGTAGTTGCTCGTGCATGGTGAAGTAATGCAAAGCTGGAGTGGCAGCTATTTCTTCAGGCTCTGGAGATGAAGACTGCTCTCTCCGCTTTTTGTCTTTGTGGATCTGTGGTGCAGGTATTTGGTTCAGCTAGCTTGCCTTTGCCTTGCTGGCATTTGGTAGCAGGAAAAGCCAAAACATTTCTCTACTGCCATGTAGCACTACTCTCTTCCCTTCCAGAGCGTCTTATTTCTAGAGGCACTTCCACTGTCAAGTAGAAACAGTGCACTATATCCTGAAGTCTGTGTTGCTAATCTGCAAACAGACCCTGAAAAGTGAGTGTGGTGTATGATGTTGTGCTTGTGAGTGATACTTGCTCCTTCTGCACCAATTCCTGTTCAGAATAACAACCACTGGAGGCTTTGTGGTAGCAATTTTCACATGGATAAATAAAGCAAGATGTTCTACTTCTGCCTCTGTGCAGGGCAGAGGATAAGTGCTCTGTGTGTGTGTGAAATGACCTGGGTTTGGGTCCATCTTTTCTCCCTTCCCTTCACACACTCTCCTCCACTGGGTTTTTCTTGCTGAGTACTTTTTCTAAAGCAGGTAACCCGAAGCCCAGCATTGCTCAGGCTCATAGCAAACAGCAGGAATCTCCTGTCACCCCATGCAGGTTGAGTTGTACTCAAATACTGGCAATGACTGATGGATGGAGAAGGACAGGACTTTGAGTTCAGCTTGCCTATGGTCCTGAGCAACTTTTCTCTTTCGAGTGCTATTACACTATTTATTTTTTTCTCTAAAGCACTAAGCAGAAATGTGATATTAATCCTTGTATTAGAGAATTACAGCGGAATAAATTAGGCTAGTGGTGATTGCTGTTGTGACTGTGCTAGTCAATAATCCTGGCTGTCTGCCTGACCTAGGCTGCCTCTGGGCTTTCCTATTGATTGTTTCCCCATAGAAGCTGCAGTGTTTTCTGCTTTTCATTGCCAAGGCAAATGCTCCAGTCCCGTGTCTGCAGAAACAAAATGGGCCTTGGTTTGCAGGATGTCTGCTAGTTGGTGAGGCTTCACTGTGTCAACATTACATTAATGCCAGTGCAGAGTTTCAGCTCAAACATAATCAAGGCTGGCTGCTCTTGTGCCTGCTCTCCTGCAGTCTTTTTGCTTCTTTCCTAAACACAGCAACCTACTTCAAGGTAGATGAGGTATGGGTTGGATTATGTGTGTTTGGGCTTGCGTGAGGGTCCTGGCCTGTATGTGTAGTACAGTACGCTGTGGGTAGACGAGCTGATTACAGTTGCTGTGGGCTGCTCTATGCAACAGATTAAAAAGAAAAATGGGGTGACATGCATGTGAAATCTCTTGTCATCTGCACCCCATATCTGGGGCGTGGCAGTTTATCTATCAGCTGGCGCGCAAAAAATAACTATTCCTCTCATCTCAAGAGGGAGGAGAGGCTCCTTCTGTTGTGTTCCTTTTGATAAATAAAGGATAGCCCTCTGCTTTTTTTCCCCCAAGTTTTATGTGAAGTGAACGAACATCTTATTAAGAGAGGCTTGTGCATCTGAAGCAGTTGCAGTCAACCTGGATTTGCTCAATCCTCCTGCTGCACCTTGGTGCTGTTTGTAGACTTAGCAATGCTGAGCTCTGAGTATCTAGGCCAGAAAGCATTGTAGGACGAGCCCTTCCTTCAGCATCTGCCTTTGGCTGCAAGAGCTGGCTCTACTTGAAAAGCTGTCTGTGTCTCCACTTGCCCTACTCGTAAGGTGAGAATGTTCCTTCCATAGTCTGAGAGAGATCCCTACAAGTTACTCCAGTATGGCATGAATTGGTGCTTCTCCCTCTTGAGCAAAGGGAGAGAGACCATTATTTATGGCCAGGTTTTCTAAAGAATCTCACTCAAAAGAATTTGCTTGTTGAGTTCTGTAGGTAATGCCCTGATGGGAAGGGGTACCTGCCACTGGGAACAGCTAGTTGAATGAGAGGGCTGCTCTCAGACTGACTAAGGATGTGTTGTGGGGACAGTTGTATCTGTTGCCTCTGCATTGTCAAAAAAGAAATCTCCTTCTTGTGTCTCTTATCTGGATCTAACTCATCAGAGCTGCTGCTTATCTGATGTCAAAATAGTAGAACAGAAGGAGTGAGAACCTTAAATATGAGTGATGTAAATATAACTTGGATCAACACAAAATAGGGAAGTCCCAGAAGAACAGCTTGTTCTGGTATGTGACGTTTCTCAATATTGTTATCTGCTTATGGGAAGATGTGCACGGATGTGACAAGAACTGCTGTCTTTAGAGGTTCCAGTGCTAGCTGCCTTCTCCCAGCCTCAAGCATTTAATAGAGGACAGTTTTTCTTTGTGTTAATTAGTGGGATATACACAACTTCTGGCAAGTAAGGGATAGTTTGCTCCACCACCAATGCTTTTAGGCATTTGTCTAGGATTTCACACTGAAATCGAGGATCTGTCTCCAGCTGTGGGGTGCACACCACCTGAAAATGTCTTACAAGGGCAGATCCTAAGCTAATGCCAGCAGAAAATGACATGAGAACAATAATTTCTTTTCCACCCTTTCCTTCCCCCTACCCCTTTTGACATCCTCCAAGCCTTGCTGATATGTAGTCTGGTTCCCATCCAGCACAAGTTGGCCTTCTTTCAGCCCATATGAAGATCTGCCTGGTTCTTGCCGTGAAGAAGAAGGGGCAATGGGTGTAAACCAGTTTGCTTCAGTGCAAGCATGAAGCTCAGCCAAGGAGTGAAGATCTTCCTCAAACTGAGGTCACTGCCCACAGGAATTAGAGTTGTCCTTAGATCACCACTGTGTTGCTATCTTCCTTCTGGTGAGCAAATGGGCATTCAGAGAAAATATCTGATCAAGTTATCTCTGTTAATTATTTCCTAGTTGTCAGTTTGCAGGCTTCTGGTTCAACATCCCTTGCTTAAAGCTTAATGTTTTTAGGCTGGTGATAGGGCTGTGTTGTAGTTGGGACTGTATCATCTCCTGGGAGAGGCTGGGTGGGAGAAGCACGTGTTGCTCACTCAGGATTCCAACTGAGTTGGAGCAGCTTGGGGGTTTGTGTTCAAGATGAGCATACGACAGTTCTCCTGAATTCTGTGCTCATCAGTACAGGCTGGCTGTTAGCTCTTCCAAGGATGAGTTGCTGGAACAGCTGCAGTAGCAGTAATGAACATACAATCCAACTAAATCAGCCTTGTGGGAGTTAACGGTGGTAAATTCCTTCTGACTCCTACTCCTAAATTCAGGGCCAAGCAGGGATCTATGAATGGAAAACTCAAGAGCTCCAGTTGTGTCTAGTTGCTGCCCAAGTTGAGAGCAAAGTGCCAAGATGATGGCTTGGAGCTCTCCTAGGGAATATCTGGGCCAAGCACCACACAAGCCTCACTCTAAACAGATAGCTAAACGTGGGCGCTGTGCAACCACCACCTTACAAGTAGCTCCAAAATGAGGTCCCTTGTTATGATATAAAGCAGCTTACTCCTGTCCTGGGGATCTTGTGGCCAAAATGCCTTGGTCAAGGCATTGGGCTTGCCAGGTGCTGGAGGAATGTCAAAAGCACCTGCACTTTCTGCTAGTTCCTTTCAGAGCTTTAAGTGTCTGTTCAGTCTGGAGCCTCTGCTGGGAAATAGGACAGAAGGGAGAGGAGTGGTGCCTTGCTGGTGTGTAGGAAGGCATCTGAGTTCTTGTTGGTGCTGGATACAACACAGGTTTAGCGAGAATCTTTTGGGGCTGCGCAATTCCTTGCCTGCTCTGTAAGTCCAGGTGTAGTATGGCATCTGCAGTCTGGGCTGTAACTTCCCTGCGTGTGCCATCTAGCAGCAGGGATGAGGATGCGTTCCCTATATCCACCCTACACCTATCCATGCTGTCCTCTATTCTCCATCCCTATTTGAAAGACTTTCAGCTTGCATCCTGTTTACCGCTGCACTAGCCAGAGAGCAGGAATGTCCCTGGCACAGAGGGTGATCTTTGTACTGATGTGAAGCTCTTCCAGCTGGAAGCTGCCCAGAATGCCCCTCTGCCTCTTCAGCCTGTTCTGCTCCTATTTTTGTTTCTTTCTTAAGCTCTTTTTCCACATGAAATACTTCATGGGTCATCTGTCCTTTTGGTGACTGGAAAATGGATATCGGTGTGGTCTGATGTCAGCAGGCAAGCATTGCAGTGCCCTTGGTGCAAAAGCCCTGCTGCTGAAGAGGTCAGATGATGCCCTTCCCTGCTCACCTTCTCCCATAGCAACTGACACTCCCCACTGCATCCCACAGGAGGTGCTGTAGGATGTTTAACTCTTGTGATAGCCTTCATCTACATGTATCACACAGTTGAAGTAGCCTTTGCCTCAGGTCTCATAGCTGCAATTAATGGCGTTTCCTGCAGCATCACGTCCATTTGGTGACTGATCTTCAGGTCTTCTCTCCTTCCAGGGGCGAGGGAGTAGCAGACTCTCCTTTAGCTGGTGGTTTTTGTATACAGAGATAAATAGTACATTCCGATGAATGCTTCTAAGGTTAGAGAAGAGTAATTTAATCTTTCTGGGTGGAAGGTGAGCAGCCATACTGAAGAATGCAAGGCAGCGGAGGCTTTGAACCTGGGTTATTTTGGAGTTGAGTGTGTCCGGGAGCGAGAGCCAGTTCAAGGGAACTAACCTTGCCAGGTCAATAAGCTAGTGTGAAACTCTTGACATACCTCAAAAATGAAATGTGAACTAGCAGCTGCCCACAAGTCTTTTTGCTTGGATAGCAGTAACTTGCCCTTTCTAGCTACTGCAGGAGGATTGCAGGCTGAGCCAACAGATGCTCTGGCCTTCCTCACCCAGCAGGTGTTTCAGGACTCAGCTGTCTGATGCTCCTGTGCATTGTCGCAACTGGAGTTTAGTTGAGGAGGATGGCCCTGCAGTAGTCAGGCTTGTGGTTAATAATGCAAGCTGGCATGGCAGTGCAGGAAGGGAAGAGTGGTGGTGGGGGGGGGTGTCTTTTCTACTGAGAATGAAATATTCCTCGTAGTTTTTTAAGAGGAATAATGGTTTACTAAATCTGTATGAGGATAAATGTTGGATAAACTGTTTAACAGGAGAAGAATGCTTTCCCGGCAATCAATACCGACTATTAGAGGTTGTCAGTGTTCCTTACAATGTACCCCACCAATGTATCCATCATATCATTAGATCCATCAAAAACCATGCAAGACTTTTCTGTGGACTGGAATTAGCACTGGGCTAGTTCTGATAGGAGCAGGCAGTTTGTGGCTGACCCCTTCAGGATTTCTCTCTCTGCTACCTCTCATTCAACTGCTTCTCGCTCTGGCAGGCTATTTTAATCCCATCACTACCGCAAATGTTTTTCCAGGAAAACCAGCTCAAATTCTGCTCACATTCTCACCTCTTCTTTCTCCTCCCGTGCTTGGTTCCAAGAGGGCTTGTCCTCTGTCATGGATTTAGCTATATAAACCTGACTCCTTGGCTGAACCCCCAGCTGGCCTCATTTCCAGGAAAACTGGTGGTGCTGCAGATCACTCTGTGCCTGTCTCAGCCTTCTGAGCTATTCTGCGTTCAGTCATTCAGTTTTGGTGTGAGTGAGCCAGCAAGTCCAGTGGGATCACAACTGCCCTTAAGCTGAAATACCTGAGAAGTTTCTTCTTGCAATCTGTTTATATGCATGCGTAAAGAAAACCAAACAACAATACCCAAGGTATTAAATAAATGAAATTGCTAACTAGCAGTAGTTATTATTTTGTCCTGTTTTTCCATGTCCCTTCCACTGCACTTGACTGTATCGTGATGGGTGAGCAGGTAGCTGCACTTGAAGTTCTTCCTCAGATTTTGAGACAGTCCATTTCCTGGCACATTCAGGACTTTGCAGTTTTCTTCAGCAACTTCCAGCTCAGATTTCTACTCAGATATTAGTCATAAACTCCATTTTATTGTGGTTGGTTTCAGTATCACTGTCAAATCTTTCTTCAGGTGAGATTCCAAGTTTGAAGGTATGTTTCCCTAAGCACTATCTCCTGGGTCACCCTCTCAGTGCAGCTGAGTTTCCTAGGATCATGCGGCCGAGGTGCCAGACTGGAATTCTTTTATTTCTCCTGGCTCTGTTGCATCTGACAGGGGGAAGAAAGAACCTGCAAAGGTATCATAGGGATCGAGTGCTGATGTCATGGTGCTCATAAACTCATTTCTGTGAGGCTGGCTTACTTTGTGTTGGGAAGGGACTTGAACCATGCAGCTACTATCTGGAACAGGCTGGGCTCAGTGGCTTACTGCTAATTGAGTAAGTAAGATCAGAATTAGGCTGCTAAACATTACTTTAGGAAAGAGCAGAAGACTGGGATTATAGTGCTAAAAATTGCTTCAAAGAAGGGAACTTGGATTTTCTGTTAAGTTTCTATCTTGTATTACCTAAATCCTGACCCCAGAGTTTCTGGTCATGGTCAAGGGTCTCATTCTGAGCTTGCTTGAGCTACTGGTGTTGCTGGCTTTCCTACGCACAAAATCACGTTCCCAGGCTGCATTAATGGAAAACATGTTGCTGGCACACGTGTATTGCAAAAGAATGGGATGTGTCAATATAGTGTTGAGGGTGGTGTTTCCCTTATCTCTGTTTATTAACCTGGGTCGAACTTAGCTGTGGTCGCAGGGCTGGGGAGGGAAGACAGCAAAACAGAGAGGTCTCAAGTCAATAGAATTGGCTTGAACTGACAGCAGCTTTCGTCTTTGTCCACTAACCAGATTTCAGTTTGATTGCGGAGAAGATTTGAGTCAGCATAGCTGTTTTCCCTCTGTTTCTGTGATTCTTCCCCTCGTACTTTTCTCACATATATAATCACTATATCTCTTAAAGTGCAGTGATTGCCTTGTACTCAGAGGAATGCCTGCCTTGTATCCCACTGTGACTAGGAGATGCATGAGGAGGCATCTGACTGTGTGCAGAGGGCAGTGTGCTGGGTGTGGAGGGTTTGGCTTGGGTTGGTGGTTTTGTTTTGTTCTTTCCCACTGCAGAGCTGTGATACTCTTGCCAGATTGGGCTCCCAGTGACTGTGAGATAATGGGTTTAGCAGCTGCCTTTGCTTTTGTGCAGATGCCTTCTCTTCTCCAAACTCAACAGGGTCACTGAGTGAAAGTGTAAAACAAGCATGCCTTTGTGAATCCTGCTTATCCCCAGGGCCTGTTGGTAGTGCTGTGAAGTGGGACATGGAAGAGATAGGGCACCAAATCCACTTTGGATGTCTCTAAGTCACCAATTGCCGAGAGGAGAATAGCGTCATTTTGTTCACCTGAGATATGATTGACACTGCTGGCAGAGCTGTGATGATGGATCACTTGGAAAGAAGTGATATTTCAGTTTACTGGCACTTTTGCTTACAGGTGGATGGTGTTTTTCATAACAGGAAAAAGGATTATGTTTTGGAGTGGATTCAGCCATAAGCTCAAATGCAACAACAAAACCCCAAAATGACCTTGTTTGCCATGTTAGTCTGTCTTTTCACCAGCCCTCCATTGTTCACTTAAACAGGACCTCCTGAAAAAGCACGAGGCCTTATCCAGATCCTTGACTTGATTGAACATATGTAGGATGAGGTTAGCTGTTTGCAGTGGAGGTGTATGAGTGCCAACACAGCTAGCTTCTGTGATCGTGTAACAGTACCTGTAATAGTCACTTACCTTGAGCTCTATCAGCAAGTAAGGAGAAACCTCTAACAAAGCTGTGAATGAAGGTTTTCTATATCCTATTCTGTGAAAAAGGCTGATTTCTTGCTACCCTTTCATGGTGTGTTTTTCTCATTACAGGTGAGGCTGGTGCCAGCATTATTCGAGTGTCTAAAGAAGCACGAAAGAGGTTCCTGGGTCCGCTTCACCCCTCTTTCAACTTGGTGAAGATCATTCGGCTCTGCCTGTCCAAGACTGTGCCAGAGAATGGGCATGAGGTGGCAGCAGGACGTCTGGGTATTTCCCTCACACGAGTGTCTGATGGAGAAAATGTCATACTGTCAGACTTCCATTCCAAGGAGGAACTGATCCAGGTGACTCGAAGCTTTTATCCCAGAGGGCTGGGCAAGGACCACAGACTATTTTGTTTTGTGTTGGTCTCAAATGTCTTTCATAATGTAGTATAATTCCCTGTGCGTGCCCATGTGGTGCTCTGACTAACTCGGTAGGCTTTGATGTCATTCTTACATGCTGGATCTCTTTCTTCCTTAGGCCTGTGTCTGCAGCACCTTTATCCCTGTCTACTGTGGGCTGATACCTCCAACCTTGCGTGGAGTGGTAAGACTTAAAAGATTTCTTCAATAAATCATGTACTAATGAATAAGAAAACAAATGCTGGTACTCAATTTGGGCAATCCAATTGCCTGTCACCTGTTAGCAATTATCCTGAAGAAGCATGAGAAATTCCCAAATAAACAACCTTAGCACTGGATATACCTTGTTTTCAGGTGCTGCAGTTGGCTAAAATGTCTCAAAGTCTGGCTGATGTTACTTGATTTAAGTGCTGGTTGATTTAGCAGATAGTTCCCCTAGCTCCTTGGTGAAAATTTCTTCAGCACTGAGGCTCCAACCCTCTGTGCATGTGGAAAGAACTTGGTGAGGGTAGAAACTGTTCCTCTCATACAAGCCTGGCACCCTTTGAAGTGTTTTAACTAGTGCTGTTACCACGCCTCTTTTTCATGGCGTTCATGTCCTTCCTCTGAGAATAATGTCTTCAAGTGTCCTTACAATTTCCTGTCCAATAGTGTCCAGAGGAGTTTCTCCCTTTTGTATGTTCATGTTAGAAATGAAAAAGCTTGAAAGTTGCACAGAGCTGGAGAATCTTTATATAGCAGTAATGCTTAAGGACCTCAGCTGAACTTGGACTCCCATTGTGCTGTGTGAGGTAATGCACGTTAAAAGGCAGCCTGTTTGCAGTCTAACCAGTTGAAAGGAAGAGCTGCTGTTCGCGTCTGTGTGTCTTAGCTTCCCACAGACGAGCTGATCAAGATGCCTCAGTCTGACAGGGCATCAAATCTGTTAGCAGTGTCCTACGAGTGAGGTCAGTTTTGCTCCTGCATAATATACAACTGGACTGTTTTTGTATTGTGCAAGCATGTCGAGCAGGGAAATGATCTAGAAGAAATGTTTGATGTCTAGCCCTTCAAAGAGGTGACAGGATCATGCTGGTTTGGCATTTGCTCAGCAGCTGCAGTCTGGGTTTTTGTCCCACAGCTGGTGGGAATGCAGCAGTGGCTCTTGCATAAGACCTCTTTGGTGTTAACTGAGGTGAGCCTGGCTCAGGCAAAAATCAAAACATTGTACGGCATCAGGGATTTTGAAATTAGCAGCTGCTCTGGCATACCAAGAAGTGAATTCTCATGTGAGGTTTCCACATTGGGAAAGCTAGGGGGTGGGCGTGGGTGTGGGGTGAGATGAGGAAATTAGTTTTTACCTCTTCCCTAGAAAATAAAGGCTCTTCCTGAAAATGTGCTCTCTAGCTGTGACCTTTCTGTGGCATGTGGGTGAGATGAAGCCTTAAAAAGAGTAGAAGAGAGCTAGCTGTTACTCTTGTGAGTGCAGGTCCCAGGGATGGGGTGGACTCAGTAAGAGAGTAGAGCTGGGGATCTCGGACTGTGGGCTGTCCCCAAGAGCTGCTGCTTACACCTGCGGGTGGGTTGAGGCCCCAGCCTGTGGCACTGATGCTGCTTAGAGCTTTGCAGGAGATTGGATAGTGGTCAGCCTTGGATTGGCTGGAGGTCCAGGTAAATCCAAAGTAGTGCTGGCTGACTTTGAGTAAAAAATGTAAACGGTGCTGCTTGCAGAATGGTGGGCCAGAAAGCAGGGTGTGAATGTGTGTTCCTTGATTTCTGTGCAGGCTTTGCCTGCCATCTTTATTGTAGGCTTCTTTCTAATAACGTCTGTAAGCTTCTGCTGCCACCCTCAGGGCAACTTGTGTTTTTGCATCCTTACCACAGGCTAGCTTTGTCTCAGCTAATTGGCCCAAACCCTCATCTCTGTCTTTAAGCAAAGTGAATGTTCCTGTTTCCAACAGGGTGCGTGTGTCTTTGAGTTATATCTATCTCGTCCTTCTACCTTCTTCACTGCCCGAACCCAGGTAACACAGGAGGCACTAACCATGTCTGCTTTGATACCATGTTTGGTGAACAAGGCCCGACTTAGCATGGAGCATTTCATCTATGTGTTAACTGTGGTCTGTAGCCTGCAGTGGGAATTACAAGCCACCTCTCTTGAACCTGTACGCAGAGGTAGCCCCAGGGTTTAGTTTACTGTCAAGAAACTCCCTATGCTGTCCACCCTGATCCTGTTGCATGGATGGGAGCTGGATTCTTCCAGCTGCATTTGCATGCTTTAGGTCCAAGAGCCTACGAACTGTTCATCAGGCTCTTAGAACTTGCTTGAAGAGGTCTCAACATGTGTGCCTTCCAGAGAAAGTGGCAAGCACCCTCCAGACAAAAGTGTTTTCCTAGGTTTTCCCAAACTGTCTTGTCTGCTCAGCTGCCTACCCAATGGAGAGCTGGAAGATGTTACAGATGCTGCTTCAGGGGCTATGTAGCAGTGTACACTGACTTATTTCTGAACCCATTCGAAGGAGAAGGCTTTTAGGCAGCAAACAGCTAGACCAACCCTTCTATAAAACTAATCATCTCACCTATATCAGAGGTACACAGGAGCTCAAGTTTTGTCTCTGCAAGGATCTCAAGCTTGCTGCTCTTTCAACTTGACCAGTGTCTCCATCTTCTGCATGTTGCTTACTCTGCCAAAGACCTCTGATAGGGATTCTCTTGCTCAGCGCCTTGTGCAGTTATGGTACATTGAAGAATACTTGAAGTACGTACTGCTAGGATTGTCCTTCTAATGAGGGGAATGCAGCTGTTTATAGTACATACGTACAGAATGTTTTCTGATAAGAACTCCTGTTAGGAGCAAAACCTAAGTCCCCATGTACTCTGTTATCACACCAAAACTAGCAGGTTATAAATGTGTACCCATGTGTTGGAATTGCTGCTTGATTAGCCTCCTAGCAACAGATCAACTGCTTTCCTTCTTAGTTAACAAACTTTGGGACAGTGGGGACCTGTGTTTGAGCTCTTTGTTTTGAACACAGGTAAAAATGTGTCTCACTATTAGAGTGTGACAGCTTAGATCAGTTTGCACTGCCGGTGGTGGTTGGTTTGTTATACTGTTGAACTGAACGGGACTCAAACCTTGTGGCAGATGTAAGTCAGCAGTCACGCGAGTGAATTATGCTTTTCTCATTGAATGCTTGTGATCAAAACACTCTTTCCTAGGAGAAAAGGCATAGCAAAAGGAGATGATAACCAGCACAGGTGTGCTGTCACTACTTCAGCTCTCCTAGCTCTGGTGGATGTTGTTCGTTCTTTCCCAAAGTTTTTGGCACAAATTTGAAGAGGGACACAGAATAGAAAAGCTGCTTCATCAGTTATGAGAATAAAGAGCGCTTCATTTGTCTTTATTTCAGAGATATGTTGATGGAGGAATTTCTGACAACTTGCCACGATATGAGCTGAAGAACACAATCACGGTGTCTCCGTTCTCAGGAGAGAGTGATATCTGCCCACGAGACAGTTCCACAAACATGCATGAGCTGAGAGTCACCAATACAAGCATCCAGTTCAACCTTCGCAACCTCTACCGCCTCTCAAAGGCTCTGTTTCCTCCAGAGCCACAGGTGAGATTCTTGGCAGGATCAAAACTTGAGGAAAGTGGTTAGACACTATGGTGTGTGCTTCAGCAGAAGATTGTAGGCACTTAGATAAAGCAACAAAACTGTTTTTTCACCTTGACATTTAGCAACCCAGTGACTTGGCAAGCCTTGACTATCTGCACAAGGTCATATAAGTGGCTTGTTTTAATTTTGCTACTGTAAGATCTGTAAAGTAGGTGTTTAAAAAGATTCCCACATGGCTCTCTATGAAGTGGCACTTGCCAGGAAGCCAGGCTTACTTCTGAACAGGGATCTATCAGCAATCAGGACTCGTGCTCATAAGTTTGTTTCTTCTTAAGGTCGTGCTAGTGGTGCGTGCTCAAAGCCAGAGGCTACCTCTCCTAAAAAAGTGTCAGTACAGCAGGTGACACTGTAAACAGCTTTGCATGCTTCTACTTCTGAGCAAATGCAACACTAGCCCTGTCATTTGGGCACAGTAAGCATGCATCCACATCCTGAATCATTTGTCCAAGTTTTCTTTTGCTGCTGCTTCACTAGTCTTAGCTGGCTTTATCTGTGAATTCAGTGGTGCTTCCTGGCATCTGCAGGGAAGTACTCTGACAAGCAGCCCAGAATGACTTCCAGACAGCTGCCCATAGTAGCCGTCAGCTCTAGATGGGGAAATGAAGTGGCTGCAACTCTAAGCTTGTATTTGATAGTATTCCAACCTGAATTATGAAGTGATTCCCGTATCCAGAGCCTTCATGTTACACCTCTTATTCCTGTTCAAAGCAGGACAATTTCTCTAAAAGTCAGTGTAGAGCTGAATGTTCGCTCTGCTCAGCTGAACAGCCTCCAAATGAATTGCTTTTGCTTCCCCTTGCCACAGGTGTTGCGGGATATGTGCAAGCAGGGCTATCGGGATGCATTGCATTTCCTGAAGAAGAATGGTAAGGCACTGAGTGTTTGTGGGGTGTGGTGAATTGCCTCTTTGGTGCCAGGCTTCGTGACCTGGCTCTGAGCCTAGCTAATTATGGGTGTAAAAGATGGAAGGACAAAACTGATCAAGGAGCATGCTTCAGTTATCAGAATATGGAATTTCCACTAATTTCTGCACTTCAGGAAGCATAGATGGAGTAGATACCTTTTCATTGCAATACAGGACTCTCACTACTTTGAGGCAAGAGCAGTGGCTTTGGCACAACTGAGTGCTGAAGTTATGTAGCATGTGCTTAGTGTTATGCCAGTGGAGATGTTGTACTGTTTGGGGTGTCAGCTGATAAGCCAGTGCCCTTCTACATGCAGCTGGGCTAACCCTGAGGAGGCAGAGCAGTGCAGTGCCAGTATGCCCTCAGCAGCTCTCAGGGCCTGGCAGTTTGATGCTTTTGCAAATCTGACGTTCCAGCCCTTAGCTTCCTTGCGTCCCTGAACTGCTGTTGCAGGCTGAGGGTGTTTGATGCCACCTAGTGTCAGTTTAGCAGACCAAACACATTTGTTTGCTTTGTGGTGTGTACCTTACTGGGATAAGAGCAGTCATGCAGCTCTGTGGATTAAGCTGTGGGAGGGACATGTGAATTGGTCACTGGTGAAATATATAGCAACAAAACCCTATGAAATGGCGCTCTGCAGTGTGTGGAGGGGAAATACAAGAATTTCTGGTGGGGAAAAATGATGATGTTAAAGCAGTCGGATTCCTAACACAGTGTGGTAAGCATTGCAACAAATATAAACTTAGAGACAGGGTGTTATGTCTGCCTTTTTGGGAGGTGGGTGAAGTGAAGGGTAGTATTTTAAAGGCCAGGCAAGAAAGAGTAGCTAACTTGTATAATCTTTATCACTTCTCAGGTCTCCTTCACCTTCATCGTCCAAGTCCTGCTCGTCCTCTCCTTGCAATAGAAGCCCCTCCAGAAGAGAAAAAAGAGGAAGAAGAAGAAGCTGAGGACCAGATGGAGGACAACACTGCCCTTGCTGTTGTTGAAGACCACATCTTTGAACACTTGCCTCCCAAACTGAACCAAGGTATGATCCAAAGGAAGCGAGCCCTTTTTTGTGTGCTGCCTGGTCTGTGTCAGAGGACTGCTGGGATGTGGGTCTTGCTTGTTGGTACCTGTGGATTGAACACCTGCTGGTGCTTAAATAAAGTAAGGGCATAGATATAAAGGTATGGAGGCTGAGATGGGGGAGGGTGCCTCATTTGACACTTCTACAATATAAGGCAAGGATAGAATCTTGATGCCTGTAACCTTCAGGAGCTCAATAAAACTACAAGTTGTTGTTCCTCAGCCGTACTCAGAATTGCTACCCTGAGCTAGACTTGATTTAAAAAGTGGAGGGTGAGGAGGGGGGACTCAGACTGGGTAACTTAAGAGATACCACAGGGAAAGGGATAGTCCCACTGGAGAGAGATTCAGCTGTGTTCTTTTCTGTCTTCAGCTCTACTGGAGGCTTGTGCTGAAAGAAGAGGTCTCTTGACTGGTATCAGCAACACGCTGCCTATACGTGTGGCTACTGCAATGATGGTCCCCTACCTGCTGCCTCTGGAGTCTGCTGTTTCCTTCACTGTCAGGTGTGCCTTCATCTGTTTCCTCTGGTGGTTTTCTATCCAGTGCAGCTAAATGTTATATGTAGCTGGTGGAACATGATTAGAGAGAAAGCAGGATCCTTTCTAATACTGTAGTGCCAAAGTTCCTGGGGAAGGAGTTCGTGCCACTTAGCAGCCATATGCAAAAATATTCCTACCTTCACGTGTCGCATAGCTGCAGCCAGTACTTCCAGCTTGAAGTAAGACTGCTGTGTGCTGGAATTCGCGCTAGAAAAACGATAAATCTTGGAGTCTGGAGAAAAGCTTCTAAACTAGGAAAGCAGAGATGAAAATGAGAATCTCATGAGAAGTGACTTCTCTGGAGTGAGAGGAGAGTAGTCCTGTCACTTTCAACTCTACACTTAGGCAGCTGGGAAGGCAGGTCTGTCAGATGTGTTCTTAGTACTAAGTACCCTATGGAAGGCTTTTGGGAGGAGGTGGTTTGTGATAGGAAGACTTAGATTTGGGAAATATTTTGTTGCTGAAAAAAGATGAATACAGAAGGCACAGATGCAAAGTGTAAAGGATAAATCCTGCACTGTTCTCATCTTTCACAGCTTCTCCCACTTACTTTTATGAATGGCAGTGTAAATGACTCTTACAGTGACTGCCACTGAAAACAATGTGTAACCATTCACCAGAGGTGAAACTGTTTCCTCCTATCCTTTGTGCAGCTCAACTAATGTTTGCCTCCTGTCTCTTTCCAGGTTGCTGGAATGGCTTCCAGATATCCCTGAAGATATTAGATGGATGAGGGAGCAGATAACTGAAATCTGCAGCTATCTTGTGAAGAAAGCCAAGAAGAAACTGGGCAGTCATCTTTCAGCCAGGTATGGCTGTCTTCCTCCACAGCTCTGTCCTGTAGGAGAACACTCAATTTCCCTTTCTACCTCTGACTTTATGGAATCTACTCCTTAACTGTTTGATAGACTCAGAACACGGTCCGCTTCCCTCTTCCCATTACAGGGCAGACCTTGTAATGAAGCTGTTATTAAAACAGTAGATCAGAAGATGTATATCTAATTGTAATATCCTAGCTTATTCTACTTTCCCTTTGTGGAAGACAGCTGTGGTGTTTGTCAGTCCAGGGTCCCCAGAATATCCCTTCTAAGGGATACTTGGGCTCAAATGTCTTGTCTCAGAATCTAAGCTTGGTTTGGAGCGGGGAAGCAATAGAGTGGCCAGGAAATATCAGAGGATTTCCCAAATGTGGCATAGTGCTTTGGATCTGTGTGCGTGTCCCTTGGCTCCGGCTTTTCTGAGCTGAATTCCCTGCAGTAAGGCTGAGGCAAGACTTGAATGAGAGTAGGAAACTATTACAGTAGTAGGCAGAGGGTCCTAGCTGTGATTCAGATCCTAGCATGAGAGAGTGATTCTTCCCACAAGAGCTCATGATCTGAATAATTGAGAGCTGAGAAGGAGGACTATGACCACGCAGCCAGTTAGCAGAATAGAAACAGCTCTCCGATTCTGGAGCTCTGGTCTGATAACCTGCTCAAGTTGTCCCACATACTAATTCTTTGCGTGTCTGTCTTTCAGGCTTTACTATCACCTTGAGCTTGGAGGGCCCCAGAGCCTGCCAATTTCTCCAGCATCTCCTTGTGGTGAAGCAATGCCTATGTGGATGAGAAGCAACCGTTCCCTGTCTGATGTCATGCTGAAGTGGGAGGAGTACCAGCGTCAGCTTGTGATGGGCTTACTCTGCATCAACGTGGACATGCAGGCATCCTTCTTCCCTTGGGAAGGATTTCAGATGAAACTTCCACCTTTGGACTGTGCAAAAGAGTGCCTGCCACTCTTCTGAGCCTGCTGCGCTGGGGGGATGGGGATGGGTGGGAAGGGGAACAGGTACAGAGTAAGACCAGTCTCATCCCTTGGCAGCAGGCTGCCCTGTGCTCATGAATATGCTGCAAAAGGGGTTTCCCCAGGATGGAGACTGGAATTGTCTGTAGCCATTTGTTGCCCACTGGGCCGGGTAAGTAGTCTGTGTTCAAAGACACAGAGGCTGATCCCTTGCTCTAGACTTGTGTTGAGGCTTGGCCATAGCCCATAGCCGTGCTGATGCTCACCCAGCTGGGCTATCCCAAATAATGCACTTTGAATTGCCGTTGGCTTTTCACCGCCAAATAATCAGAATGTAGATGACGCTCTCAAGTTCACATAGCTTCTAGCTTCCTTTGGCTCTTAGAGCATATTAATCTGTTTTTCTCAAATCATCTGACATCCCTTAGGTCTTTGTGCCACTGAAAGATAAGTAGCCTCTTGCCAAACCAATGTTCAAATCCCCTTTTGACTTCATCCTTTATTGATGCCAGATCATTGTCTTTGTCCCTTAACTGCATCCCAACTGAAAGCCAGAGCTGGCCCTACTGCAGACTGCACTGGGGCCACAGAAATGTAGAAAAGTAGTGTATTTATCCTGGTTTATTTTGTTGTGGACTCTCCCTGTGTAATTTCCATTCTGATAGAACTTTGGCAGCTTGAACTTAGAATGTTAAATGTCACTGAGCTTAATTTAAAGCAGTAATTTAGGCTGAGTTGTTTTTTTACTTTGTGGAGTTCTTGTCATTGAGAATGGAATCAGTGTGGGGTCACACTGGAAGAGCTCAGCCCAACTACGTCAGCATCAGTTCAGTAGTTGACAGTGGGGTAGATGTGAAGTGCTTGTAGGAAGGTGAGATTGTATGGGTCGTGTTATCTTTGAGAGGTTGGTGGAATGTCATGGCAAGTTCTGGGAAAGTGGCTGCATTTGACAGCAGAGGTTGGGCTTCGCTCCTTAAGGGACCATACAACGGAAGGAAATTCCAAGCGGGTGCCACGTAAGCCCCAGCTTGACAGAAGATCCCTTAATTCCTTTATTTGATGATTTGGGGTGAGGAAGATTCAGGTTTGCAGTTATATCAGCCTCACGGTTTGCCTCTTGTGTTGTGGCTCACTGGTACAGCTGTGCAGCTGGCAATGCAGCATGAGAAGTGGAAGTCAAGTCAGGAGTGCTGGTGCGTGTGCCAGCCTTCTTGGAACTGTCTGTGCTTGTCTTGTCCTTTAAAAAGCTGGAGCAGGGCTGAGCTCTGCCTTCTCAGTAGCAGTCTACTTGTGACTTGCTGTGCAGAAACATAAGCTCTGTGCTCTTCCCAGGATGAGATGTGGCTTCCTGTGGGGTTTGCGTGTACTCAAGTCTTTGCACTCTGACACAAAGCCAGCTCCTGGTATCTCTTTCTGCAGCATGTCTTGCTGCATGAGGTGTCTTCTACCTCTCCTAGCACAAATAGTATGCAACTGGCCAAAGCAAACTTATGCTCTTTTCTGGGGAGCGGCACAGGGTGTCTGAAGCTGATATATAGCCTATATGGGGAATAGTAACTTAAAACACTTTGATTTCTCCCTTTGATTTAAAAAGTGAAAATATCCTCAAATTCTAATATGTGGAGAAGGTATTGGCTCTGCTTAGTGACATCTCCACAGGCAGTGTGGGTGAGGTGGTGGATGCTGTCTCCCACCAGCACAACTGTGCACTGGGTGCAGGTTTGGGTACTGGTAGCAGAGACTGAGCACTGGGGCCCTTCACCAGTGGCTGTTGCAATCTGGGAGGCAAGAGTGGGCAGCTGTGACTCCGATGCAGTCTGTGAGACACCAGTACAAATACTAACTTGTGGCTGAGAATATCACCCCACTGTCCTTCCTGGATATAACTTTCCTGTGTGACGTAAGAGCCTGCATAGTTTATGAAGCAGGCCTGCACTTAAAGTCAGACTTATTCTTAAGCTCCTTAACATAGTTAAGGCAGCTAGAGTGTAGAGGAATCACTGTGGGGAGAAGAGAGAGAATTTAGAGGCTTCTAAAACCAGATTAGGAATATAGGGTTATAAAGCATGTTGATCTTGTGATTTTTTTTAAAGCTTGTGAGACAAGCTGGATGCCATAAATGTAATGAAGGTGAACCAGCAACCAACTACTGTCAGTTTGTGGGAGCAGGATAAGTTTGAGAAAAGGTGCGTGTTTGTGATTTGGTACGAGTACTTACTGTTTTCCTCTGCTCAGGGCTACCACCTTAGTTTGCTGAATGTGTATCTCCTGTCCCTAATGTACATAGAGCAATTGGTGAGAATGTATAGCTGTTTAGCGGCTTGAAATTAAAGCATTGCATCCAGAAGTAATGCATCTGTGAAGGGTAAAGCCAGACGAGGAAACCTTGTGCTTAGAGGCTGCTGACCTCTTAACTCTGCTTATTTGTGTTAACATACGGGTGGAGAAAATGATGCAACTATTTTTATTTTTTCCTCTTTCCTGGACTGGTAAAACCACTGAATGATTTATATAAACCACTAAACTGAACCAAATTCTCTTGGCAATAGCACATGCTAAGAAATTGCAGCTTGGCACCCTCAGCCCCTGCTTTCCTCTTGCGTATCACACCCAGCTGGGCTGGTGCCATTGTCTTCCAGTGCTCTGATCCAGAAGGCTTGCTGGTTCTGGTCCACACATTTCAACAGAGTAACTGCTGTGAGTGGTAAAAGGCCTGAATTTCGTTCTGTTGCACCTCATCTGCTGTTAGTTTATTATATTAACTTCTCAAAGAGGAGCTTTTATGCACTGCTGACTTCAACCACAAATCAAAGCCTGGCTTTAAATGTAAAGGTCTCCCTCTTCAGAGAGGAAACTCCTGCTTTCCCTATGCTAATTTGCAGGGTGTGGAAGGATACTTGGGGAAGTGCCACTCTCTTAACCCATTTTTTGCTTGTATTCCCAAGTGGCTGTTGTGTGATAGCTTGTTGGCTTTATAGATTTAAGCTCAGGTAAAGAAAGTGCAGATCTGTCAAAAATAAATACCACACACTACCCTCTGCTTCCTTAGGAAATGTTTCATTATTGCCATGAAATTCTTGCTGATCATTCATCACAGATCGCAAAGGATGAATCAGATAGGGAAGATTTTCTAGCTCCCTGATGTAGGAAAAAGGGGAGAATGTGTGGTTGGGAAGCCTGGTGGTAGTGGCCAGGGCCTATGCTCTCCTGTGTATGGTATTTGAGAAGTCAAGATCCTGGACCGAAAGTTCATCTTGCGCTCCACATCTGAAATCCTTACAACATTCACTAGAACTCTGCAAGAGTTCCAGCCCTTGTAGTTTGTTTCACTTAAAGGGTCTGTGCTTTCAGGAATCCATTTTCTTTTCTTTCTATGATACAGATACTACTTGCTGCTTTTAACAAGGCTAACACACAACTTCTTGTGCATCTAACAGGTCCCTAACCTGTACAACATGTGGTTTGATGTTGTGCACACAGTATGTATCCGTGGCATGCTCTGTAAGCCCCCATGAGCGTGTGGTGTGTTGGATTGGGTTTGCTGCCTGACCTACTGTTAATAGTTCCACAAGCTGGTTTTTCAAGGGGTAGGAGGAAATGCTTCTGAAGACTGACAGTAGGACCTAGGAAATGCTTTCTCATGACTTCCTGGGGGAAGCTGTGTACATGCAGCACTCGGACTAGAGAATAAGAGGGTGGTGCCATCTGCCAGCACTGGAGTACCCCCGAGTTCTTACATATTTCCCACTGTTTTTGTCCATTTTTAAAAACTAATCTGGTAATCCAATTTCCAGGCTTTTACTCCTTTTTTTTTTGAGAGAAGGGCTCTCACTTTTGCCAAAGTAGTTGTGGGAGAAAACCTGAAACTCCCTGCATGTGTTTGCGTGTCTGTTTTCCTTAGGGGTCCACTTCTGCAAAGTGCATGGTAGATGTGGTGGGTGGCAGCGCTGCATGTTGCCAAAGTTTGAGGGTCTTGCCAACAGTTCTCTCAAGCTGTTTGCTCCTCTTCCCCTTAAAATGATGAGAGAATGGACCACCTTGGCTGGTTGCCACACCAGCCAGTTAATTTGTGCCAAACTCACCCTGTGCCTTCACAGCGGGTTCTGGCCTGCCTGCCCCGCATCCCCATGGTGTCTGCCTTTCTTAATGCACCGGGACTTGTTCCCTCTCTTCTTCCTCCTTCCCCTTGCCCACCTGTGGGACACTTCTCTGCTCCCAGTCTGCAGGACAGTCTCTAACTGCATCCATCCTGCTGTGTGGATGCACCTCAGCAGTCTTGCAAAGGGAGACTAGAAATTTAACTTCGAAATAAATACCTTTTTCTTACGGGGTTTTCTCTTGCTCTGGAAAACAGCATCTAAAGCAGATTTTTTGAGCTAAATGTGTCCTGGGACTCTGTTGTCCCTGAGTTTGAGAAGCCTCTGAGGCACACAATGCATGTGGGAATCCTGTGGAAATCACTGATGTCAGAGCAGCAACTCGACCAGCAATAGCATATGCAAGTGATGTTATTTACATAGCAATGTCCTTAAGTAGTATTCACAGTAATTTTTAAAGTTCAGTATTAAACAGATGCTTTTTTCCTCCTGTTTCCTTTTTCTAATGTTTTCTGGAGAAAAAAGAAGTATTTATTTTGGCAGAAATATATCTTCTAATAAAAACTTTCTCAGTGTACTTACCTGGCTGGGGTAGGTTGTTTGCTTCTCCATGTAAAGGTATATTAAATATTTCTGAATGTGTTGTGCAATGTGGGTTTGTTTTGCTGGGCCCTGTCCCGTTCACTCTATTCAAACTGTTCTCAGGGTAAACACATCAGCATTTACCAAACCATTTGCTGTGGCACTGGGGGCCCAGGGGGCTTGGTGGGGATGGGTTGGGGTTGGACTAGATGATCTTAGAGGTCTTTTCTAACTGTAATGATTCTACGCTTGATCTTAGAGGTGAAAGCGAAGAGTGGTGTGGCCCAGTTCTGCTCATGTTTCTGCAGAGGTCCGGGCAGACCCGGGTATCCAGGAGGAGCTAAGCAGTGGCCTGGGGCAAGGGCAGGTGCATGGCACCTGTGAAAGGACACCTTGTACACGCTCGAAAGGGAAAGTTTTCCTCCAACCCAGGGCGGTTGCTTGAGGAACTGAGCCCGGCCTGCTGCCTGTTTCCTCATTCAGGAAACAGATCATACTCGGCTGCTGCGAGCTGCAGCTCAGCGCCGTTAATCCGTGAAGTTTCTATCTCTGCCACGAATCAGCCTGGCTGCGCCGCTGCTGCCTCTAACTCCGCTCGGAGCCGGGGCCTCGCGGAGCGCCGGCGGGCAGCGCGGCCCCCAGCCCCACCTGCCGCTACCGGGGCGCAGCTCCCCGGCTCGCGGGGCGCACGGCCGCGCTCATTTCCGGGTCGGGCCGCCTCCGGCGTCCCCGCGGCTCCGCTCTCTCCCGGTGGAGCGGCCGTAGGTGCTCGCTCTGCTTCCCCTCGGCCGGGCCAGGTAAGCCGGGCGGTTCGGGGGCTTCGCTGGGCGGGCAGAGCCGGCGCCTGCCCTGGAGCCTTCCCTGGCGGTCGTGGCAGGGTCGGGCCGGGCCGGGGGCTGTGTGGGGCAGGGGGACGCGTGGTGCCGGGGCGGCCGCCCCCCGCCCGCCATTTTGTGAGGCCGGGGTGGGCGCTGTCGTACGGAGCCCCTCAGCACCTCAGCTGAGAGCCGGGGCTGGCTGGCTGGCTGTCGTGAGCGTCCTCTTTCCTTCAGAACTGTCTGTCCCTTCTCCAGCTGTCACTAGCTGAAAGGTGGGTACGGGCAAACATTCCTTCACAGAAGCTCTCTCCTGGGCGAGTGCTGCACCTGCGGCTCCGGCGGTGCGTGGGGAGTGCTCTCCAAGTGGCCTCAGGTGCTGTCCCTCCTTTCATAGGGGGGTTTGCAGCCGTGGGCTTCGTGCATCCTCTGCACCTTCTCACCCAGATCTGGGTTGTGTGGTGGTGCTGAGGTCCTCTGGGCCACCTCTCCTTCCCTTTGGGAGGGGCACTGACGCTCCCCTAAGCCGGAGCCTTGCTGAGCCGCAGTGCCGTTCTCTGTAACGTCCCTTGAGAGCGGGATGCACTTCGGTGAACTCATGTGCGGAACCTCAGATCCTTCCTGTAGGACTTCCTGCCAGGCAGTTGCCCGCATTAGCTGGAGATGTGGCTGTGTCGGGAACAGCCTGAAGAGACCAATAAACAAAGCACAGTTTCCCTCTTTAAACTTGACCCACTGAATCCTTCTTGTTCTGATGGAGCTGGTGGCTGTTGTGCATCACGGGGCACTCAGAGGGCTGCTGGCTTCCAGCCTTGCTCTGCTCAGGTTCGGGAGCAATTCCTGTCTTACTTTTCATCTTCTAGAGCTATTTCTGGGGATTGCATAAGTAGGTGTATATATATATGAACACACATCTGTCTGCTGAGAGGTATGGAAACCCTCTGTTCTAGGTCAACAGGGAATCAGCCCAGGCTGTCCTTTCACCAGGCAGTTTGAGTGATCTGGCAAATAGAAAGATTTCTTCCCGACCCTAATTTGATACGTGCTGTGAATTGAGGCTCTGTCATCCCCTGCTCTGGAGATATGATTGCAGGCGAGGACTCCACGTGCAGCTGTCTTCAGCAGCGTGCAGGCAGTGCTGGCTCTGCTGTAATCCTGGCTGCCTCAGGAATGACCTAATGGGGTGAGGTTCAGTGGACAAGTAACGTAAATCAAATGGACACAGCTCCCAGCGCAGTGTTCTTCATGGTCAGAGAGCTTTGCAGATATTGATCCCCATGTGCAGTAAGCTAGGATGGGTTTCCGTAATGCAGCTCATGTATTATTCACTGCCTAAATATTTTTGACTCGATATGGCTGCGCTGGGGATGGAATCCTCCCACCTCTTCACCTGCTTCCAAGAGCTCAGCAGTGATAAGAGGTTTCAGCTTTAGTACGTATGTTTTCTTCACGAAGCTATGCAGTGTCTTTCTTGCTCCTGCTCAGTGCCTTTGCTGTCTGCATAAGGGCGAAGGTGGAAACTTTTGTTTTACTTCAGACATCTGAATCCAGAATGACCCATTTTGATGTGTCCAAGGAGCAGTAATAAAGCGATCAGTGAGGCTTTGTCCTCTGTTACTGTGCTCCCTCTAAGGTAGTGCATGGCCCAGCAGCTCCAAGGGGAGATGTTCAGTGTTGCTGTCATCGCTTCTCTCGATATTTTGTCTGGCACTTCCACTTTTCTCCTTTCTGCATCCTGAAGCTTTAATTTCCTGGCTTTCCTGACGTCGAGGTGGATTTCCCTGTGCGCTGCTCTAATTATAGCTTTGCTAAGCAAACCTGACCTCAGTAGCTGCATGGGGAACACTGAGTTTGGGTCACTAAATGTTCTGCTGCGGGACAAAGCACAGTGTGTGTATGCTAGCTTTACATATTTACTTATAATCAGCCAGAGATTTAGGGGAAAGAAACAACAATGGTTGTATGTTTAAGAAAAAAAAAAAGCCAGCTGCCCAGACATGTCATACAGACAATGCAGTGTCAGTGACCTATGCATAGGATATAGTAAAGCGGTTAGGAGAAGTGTGTGAGGCTGTGTGAAGGGATGTGCACAGGGCTGCCAGGAGTGCAGCTGGGTTTAAGCTGCAGGGTTCTGTGCTGGCTGATTGCAACTGCATGGTGTTGCCTTTGCTATCTACAGTGCTTCACTGAGAGGGAGGAAACAAAGCTGGCAGCAGTCCCGTTATGGCTGTGCACTGTCCAGCCCATGGGAAGGGAGAGTTGGCACAGGCTGCCCAGGGAGGCGGTGGAGTCACTGTCCTGGAGGTGTTTAAGGCCTGTGGAGACGTAGCACTCAGGGATATGGTCAGTGGGCATGGTGGGGATGGGCAGGGGGTTGGACTAGATGATCTTAGGGGTCTTTTCTGATCTTAACTAATCTGTGGCCTTCAGCAGACCACCTCCAAGTCAGAGCAGTGCTTTCAGCTACCCACTTTCCATAACATAAAGAAAACAGATTGAGCTCATCATTAGCTGGTGGTTGGAGCTGTAGGGAACTGCACTGGCAGCATGACGTTGGTGGATCTTTCCCTCTGGTCTGACTCTTGGCTGATGTCGGCTGGGCTGAGCCTTACCTGCTGCAAAGGCTGCGTTCAGAGAAAGTGAGCAGTGTGCTGTGCTGGGAGGAGCTGAGGTGAGGGGATGGGAAGTGTAAAGATTGCTCAGACTGACTTGCACATAATCCAGGCATGTGGACTAAATGCAAATACCCATGCCGTTTTTCAGGTGGGACGGGTTGGCCAGCAGAGCTGTCCGTCCTTCTCCACTGTGAATCACCTGAGGCTGAGACCTGGCAGCAGGCGTTGGGCCAGCTGCCCTCCTGGGCAGCTGCTGAGCTTTGCCCAAGGAGAAAGGCAGGCGTCATCACTGAGATAAGACATAGCGTGACTGAGTCCTTGTTCCCCTTGGCAGGCGCGGCTGAGTTTGCAGCCTGGAGGAGCAACCAGGCCTCACCTCTCCTCTCCGAGACATGGAGCCCTGACACTGGAGCCTCAGAGGGAAGGTGCGTGTGGCTGTGCCCGAAGGGACGGTGAGAGCAGAGGAGTGGCCAGCCGGTCACTCCGCAAGCAGAAGGCATGGAGTTGGGGGATCCCATGTCTGTCTGCTGGGGTTGGAGGTGCTGCAGCTCCGTGGGCCTGCCGAGCTCGGTGCCCTCTGAGCTGCCCTGAGGCCTGGCAGGGCTAAGGGCTTGTCCCTCTCTTCAGCTCCCCGGTTTTTGGAGGTCAAGGGGTCTGTTGTCCTGAGCTGTGCTCTTCTGCCTGATATCACAGGAACTTTGTAAAGGCATTCAGATTTATTGGAAGGATAAAGAATGCAGATGTCCCTGCAGGTGCATGTTTCTTCCATTGCACACTTCGCTTCTGTGCTTGAGAGCTCCCTTCCTTCCTCCTCACCCTCTTTGTATCTTACAGGAGCCGGCAAGATTTCTGCCCTTTAGACACTGATCCTGAGGAGTAATCCTCTGCTCCATCACAGATGCACAAAACCCTTTGATTTAACGCATTTCCTATGGCACAAAAAATCTTTTGCTTCCCATGCAAATCTGGCTGCTCGCTCTAAGCTGCTGCATGCAAAAGCACCACTTGTAGTTACTCACGCTGGGCAGAGCGGTGCGGGCTTTATGTAAAGTATGAAGATAAGATTTCAGAGGTTCGTCAGAGAGCACAGCAATACGCAGGTTTATGCTGGAGAGAGGGCAGCGTGGCAGTGCTTCATTCATGATAATCCCATAAAGAGCTCTCACCGGCTTGGGGTTGGATATTGCTTTCCCCTTATGATATATGGCTGTTGTTATGGGTCTGACTCCTCTTGATGGGTCGTTGGTATTGAAGGATGGACCCCCAGGTAAGGAAGTGAACAAGCCTGTCTTTCCATACTTGCACAATCCTACTCTCAGCAGTTTCCTATGCTTCAGGCACAGTTTTGAATGCAGGCCACTAATCCAGTTGAGTTGTACGCACTGTTCTCTTCCCACGTCATCTGCGCACGGGAAGAGAAACTGCATTCAGCAAACTTTGCTTCTGCAGCAGGGAGAGAGCTGGCATAGTCCTGCCAGAACACAGCACTGGCTCTAGAGATTCACTGAATGATATTAGTATGGAAAAAAATGTGCAGTGTCTATATTCAAATGAAAAAAACCTGTCATGTTTCTCTTCGTTTTGTTTTTCCTTTTCCTCCACCTTCCTGTGGTGATGCTGCTCCTCACCTGTTTTCAAACTTGTGAGCTAGGATCCTAGGCAGGGGGTATTTAAAGGGATATCAAAGAAGTTGACGCTCGCAAGCTGTGGGTGTGTAGGGATTGGTCGGTTGTCCTCTCCCCTCTCTCCTTGCCACATCCCTGCTGCACCCAAGCTCAGGATCGGGGCAGACTGTGGTACAGTGACTCACCCCGTTCTGATGCCTGGGTCCCTCTCCTCTGTTCAGGTTGGGCACATGGCATTCAGTCTGTAATCATGCTTGAGAGCCCTCACTGCTTCCTGAAGTATTAGGGAGGCCGCAATGATGCTAAGATTGGTTTAATCCAATTTGATCTGTAAATCCACTTCTCTGAACAATAAAAGAGTGGGGGGTGGTAGTCAAGTGTCTTTGCTAAATCAAAACCCTTTCTGGCATCAGAGAATGAAGGCTTTTTCTTTTCAACGTTTACCTCTAAATACACAGGATATGCAGTATGGTTGGATTAGCATTTCTATGGGAACCATAACTTTTTGCATTCCTTGACCTTTACCCACATAGTGCTAAAGATTCATTAATGTGGCTCCAAAACACGCTTTTTTGTTTGTTCAATAAGCTTGTTGTTGTGTTCAGTACTTGGAGAAGCTTTATAAGGGACTGCAGGAGGAGATGAGAAGCAGTGCAGGCTGCGAGGCACAGAAGGGCAGCTCTTTTCCTTCTCTGTGCTGCTTAGCAGCATCCCAGGCAACATGAGGTGTGCAGGCTGAGACCGTGGGTCAATGTTAAGCATCTCTGCTGCAAGGATAAACAGAATGGTGAGTACTTTCCCCTGCTCAGAGGCAGGTAACGCACTTGGTTCGATTTTTTTTTTTTTTTTTTTTTGCCTTGGCTGTGCAGCCAGAGCCTGCCCCAAAAGGCGCGTGGTCGTTCTTGCTGCCCTTCTCTAATGGAAGAAAACCGTATGAGGAAGGTCCCACTTTTGCCTCTTGCAGATCCTTCATGTCTTGCTGCTGGGAGCTGCTCCCTTTGCAGTTTGCAGCCTGATGCGGTCTCTGTTCCTCAGATGCCAGCTGGAGGCTTCTGGTTTACTTATCCTTTTCCCTAAGCTTTCTTACTTCTCTTTTTGAGACAGGTAGTGCAACAATAAGTCAGGGGCATCGAGTTTGAGGCAGGACTCACAGGGACAGTTTCCAGCCCTCCTCTTGCTGAAGTGGGGTGGGCAGCACGCTGCATGCCTGCCCCGAGGAGCTCCAGCTGTGCTGTTGTGACCCTACAGCACAGATAAGAGATCATTGCTTCCTTCCCATTTCATCCCCTCTTGCCCAAGGCAGTTTAGAAACAAGCACTTCCCCTTCACAGCTGTGCATGGGGCAGGATTATGAGGAATTTACCCTGGGAATGTAATGGCAGCCTTCCTCGTGCCTTTTCTGTACTGACTGCTGCTAGCCTGTGTTGGAAAGGGGACGAGATGCACTGGGAGAGCTGCAAACCACACCTCCTGCCGGGACCTGCTCAGATACTCTGTGTACAGTGGCAGTGTTATTTCTTCCTTTGCTTTTTGTTGTGGAATACTGCTGGCTCCAGGGAAGGGGAGCGAAACTGTTCTGCTCCTGGAGGTACTTGGGGACAGCCACGGAGAGCACATGGGGTTGTGGAACCAGGGAGGGGGCGGAAAATCTCTCTTGGGCGAGGATCTGAGGGAAGGAAGGCTGAAGGAGCTCACAGCTGCTGTGTCTCGGCAGAGTTTCTGCCTAGGAACTTTCTGTTCTGACTTCCTGCCTTCCCATGGCAGAGGAAGAATGCGGGGATCAGCTTCAAGGAGTTGGAGATGCTTGATTTACAGGCAGAGAATTCTTCAGGTTGGGTTACCCAATGTCTTTGCAAGTGTTGAAGTTAAAGTACATGCTTTCCATGTTGATATGGTTCTGCGGGTTGCTTAACCTGTGCTGGTGACCAGTTGGTTTTGGAGCTGTGAGTTTAGAATGTCACTGCAATGGCTGCATTGCAATGTCAAAAGTAAGGAGAGAAAAAGTACTTGCTTAGAGTATGTGGGATTGTTACATTTTCTAATGAAACAACTGTACTCAGCTGGTTAGATGGAATACTGAGGTCTTTTTTTCCTGCATAATTTGTGAAAACAAAATTTGTCTGTAAAAAACATTTGTTAGGAAGTTTTCTACCGCCTCACCTACGTGCTTCTCTTACCCCCTGTTTTCTGCAACCCCGTGTCAGTGCTGCTACCGTGGGCTTCTGACCCGGTGGCAGCTTTCAACAAGGAAGGGAAGATTTCCCCCCAGTAATTTTGATTTCCTCAAGCAGTCAAAGCAGCTGAACAAAGGGAGCTGAGCACAAGCACCTCTCAGACAGCATTGGCTTCTGAGTTTGCTTGAAGTGCTGCTGCTTGCTGCTGTTACCTGCGAGGATCCCCACTGAGAGGTAACCGAGCATCGTGCAGTGGTACTGTGGCCATTTCTGTGAGGCAGAGAGCGGGTTAATTGGCTTCTTATGATTGGCTTCGCCCAGCTGCCTCAGCTGTGTTTGTTTAAATAGCATTTGCAGACAGGTCAGACTGTCCGTGGGTCCCATACATTGCTCGTGGGCGAAACCGATGGAGCAGCAGCTGCAGAGAGGCTTCCCTCTTCCTACTCATTCCTGCTCAGTAATCTTTGCTTTTTATTTTTTTAATCCCTTAAGTGCATCTTGAGGATTCAGTTTAGTAAGGTGAAACTTCTCTCGCTGTCCTGTTACCAACGTGCAAGCCAGAAGTGATCACAGTGGTAAGATCACTCTGTCCAGTTCTCAAGAGAGGCTGGAGGTGAGGAAAAAAGGTTTAGCTTCCTACATCCCCCTGGAGCTGTGCCCCTCTGGATAAGTGCTGTTCAGGTGCCACAGAGATCTTGCTGGCTCAGGCAGAGGAGAAATTGCTCTCAAAATTCCTCACGCAGTGTGAGGGGGTGCTCTACCCAAGAGTAGAGTGCCTCCTTCAGAAGGGGACTGGGTGGTCTGGTGTTTCATCCATGTGTGGTGGAAGCTCTGGAGCACGAAGCCGTCAGTTGTTCTTTGTATAATGTTAACTTCTGAATCAGGGATCTTGATCAATGAAGATGTAAATCTTTCCCCACTTCTGTTCTTTGCACCTGGCATGGCCAAGTGGCACAAGTCCGGTGGGAGCGCCCTGGCTTCTGGTTGCTCTTGCAGGTACGACCTGCACCGCACACGCGTGCTTTGCTCAAGGAGCAAGTGAGGCTGCTTTGAGGCAGTCACCGATGACGTTTGGTTCAACAAGCTGAGGAGCTGCTCTGGACTTGTGTTATTTCCAGAAAAGATTATTTGCAGAGCTTTGAATGCCAGCTTAGATCTGAAGCTTCTTCCTTGTGGGGTGTTGCTGGCTGCCACGCAGCCTTGGGAGTAGAGGAGGAGTCAGAGGATCTGCTTTGATGGAGCTCTCCTTGCTCGATTTTCAGCTCGAATCAGAAACAATCCAACGTGTCTGATGTCAAGTGCCAAGTCCTCTATCTTCTCACCTTCTTTTCCTATATCTTCGCCTCCTACCTTGCCTGTAGGTACCACCGATGGAGCAGAGCACATCTGGTGAGCATACTTGATGTAAGCACATGGAATCTCCCTACTAATTGCTGTACTCAGAGCAGTGCATGCCTTCAATTTTGCAACGCTGCTGGGAGTGCTCAGCTGCAAATAAAGGCTGTGTTATCTCTTTGCGATTAAAAAATCCCATCTTTCTCAATTCCCGTTCTTGAGCGGATTGCCCCCGTCCTCTAGCAACCACATACTTGTGGTAGAACATTAACAGCAGTGGCATCAGCAGGAAATCTGATACTGCTCAGGGCCTTTTCTATTTGGCTAAGTGAACGATATTTACTTTCTCCTGGCTAATTGTGTCCTTTGTGGATGTGCAGCATGGTCTCCGATCTACGGAAATACAATGAGTTCTTCTTGACGCCAAAGGGCATAATACTGTGGGGTTTTTCCATTCCTCTGCCTTTGTGGTATATGAGGTGAATCCTTGCGTTGCATTGTTTGAGATGTTGCCCTGTTCTGTTTTGTTTCATTAAAAAAAAAAAAACAAAACAAAAAAACAGGAAACTTGTTAAGCCTTTTCAAAGCGAAGGAATTTGTAAAAATGAGTTGTTTCTAGATGAGCTGTTGCTATTTGTCATGCCTTACTGCAGGCTTGTACTTTATTTTCTGGAAAATCTGCTGCATGCTAGTTGCATTGACACATCCTAGACCATTAGATGTTTATGGAAAAAAATGTGCTTCGGATTTTGTTTTTAATTGCTGGGAATTAACTCCTGGCCCAAATATTGTTAGAGGAAAAATTGATGCTTTCTCTCCCGCTCCCCAAGACAAACAACCCGACAAAGCCAAAACCCCAATTAGTAGGAGCGGTTCCAGAGCAAACACGCGCCCTCCGTGTTTGCAGTGCCAACACTGTGACGCTGCCAGTGTGACAGCTGTAAAGTGTCCTTGGCTTGTGATAGCTGAGGAACGGTGTGTGGGCGCTACAGGGACGGAGCATTTGTGGCACTTTCTGGGGGAAATAATATTGTTTTGGAATGTCAAGGATACCTGCGTGTACTGCAGACCGGTTGCTCTGACAGTTCTTGGCGTGTGTCGGTGCTTTCCGTTGTGTTGTTGAACTGTGAAGCTCGGAAAGCAGTGGTGAGTGCAGCTTTAAGAAGTTTGTTTGCACTTATGTCTGGAAGTAGAGAACTGGTACCGGCCTCTCCGTGTAGATAGGGGCGTAGAGTCTTCATCCAGCAGGATTTCTTCATGGCTCGTTTTTTTGACAAAGTTCAGCAAGTTGGTATGGTAAGTCATAAAAAGGAATTTCTCTCTGGTCTTTGAGGGAAATGGTGCATAGCAGCAAAGTATGTCCTTGAAGACACTGCTCAGAATGACAGAGCCCATTCCAGCAGTCCATGGTTCTGGGATATACCTCTTTATCTTGTTGGCACGTCCCATTATGAAGTCATCCGTCGATAGTGCAGCGTGGGTTAGCTCAGAGCTATCAAACTGGACTAATCTCCCACTGAATAAACAACACAAAGGTTCCTGGATTCGTTCCTATTTCCTTAAAGGAGTACAATCAAGTGCAGGCAATTAAAAGAGAGAGAGAGTGTGTACCAGATATTACACCTGATTGCAAGCTCACAGCCCAGGGTGTGTGTGGGTTCTCTTAGCTTTTAAAGAAAAAAAACCTTATAAAACAATTGATGTTTTTCTAATTTTTCAATGTATTTCTTTTCCTGCCATTCCCTTTGGGAAGGGAGAACCCAACAACCACCCAAACAGATCCCAAACAGTGGAAGCAAATTTCCTACAGGAGGGAAAGATTAAAAGTAATTTTGTACAAAGTATGCCGAGAAGGAACTTTTCATCCTGCTTTCCTCCCAGCCTTCTGAGAGGCTGTGGCAGAGCCCTTTAAAACAATTTCCACCAAATGGGTGCCCAGTGTCTTGGAGCAACTTTTGGAAATTCAGTCTGCATGGAAGCATGTTTGACATGGAGATAGATGTGGCTCTCTGGCAAGGCTCATTTCTCCCTTAAGTTCACCTGATCAGAGGCTTGTCTGGCTGTAACGCGGTCAGAATACGTGCTTTTTGCCTGCAATGAGGATACTTGTTGTAAATATGTGTAAGTAATGATAATCATTGTAAATATGTGAGATCACTGAATCTGACAGTGCTATAAAATCCAAGAGCCTACTCACATATAGAGGTATTTGTCCTCCAAGGAGCAGTTTTTACAGTAATTACTGGCTTTCAAAAGAGCAGGAGAGAAAGCAAGGTAAACAGAGCAACTGGCAGATGTTTGATTCAAAGTGATGTAAGAGACCATAAAGCTTTTGCTGCCCTTTTCTTTTAAATCCTGCTTGTTACGCAGCTGCTCCTGACTAATGCTTCCATTCCACGAGCAAGCAAATGCTTTGTGCTTTGGTATCTTTTGGACGAGAGGTAATGCCTTTAAGTTGCATCAGAGGAGGTTCAGGTTGGATATTATTTCTTCTCCGAAAGAGCGGTGATGCACTGGCACAGGCTGCCCTGGGGGTGGTGGAGTCAGCATCTCTGTAGGTGTTCAGGAACCGTGTGGATGTGGCACTGAGGGACGTGGTCAGCAGGCATGGTGGGGGTGATTTGGTGACTGGACTCGGTGATTTTAGAGGTCTTTTCAGCCTTGATGACTCTATGATTCTGTGATCCTGGTGTGTTCCTGCTCTGCATCTGTCATGGGCTGGAGCAACAAGCTTCTGCTGCAGAAACACCTCACCTTGGCCCTTCTTCTCCTCTCTTTGCGTAACATCCTCTGGATGTATACACCAGAAGTGTGATCAATGCATACCTGAACACCTGCTGAAGGATATATCTGAATTCCTTAGGTGCTCTTGTATCAGCCTGTGTTTGCTGCTGGTTGGTCTCCTTGTCTGGGCCTGATCCTGCAAAGCAGCTTGGAGAGCAGGTGGCCCAGCCTGTGGTACCTTGCTGCCTCCTGAAAACAATTATCTGGCATTTCTGTGGCTCCCTTCAGTGCTGCAGGACTCTTTCTCATGGGTGTGTGTCCCTCTGATCTATTTCAACAACCAGCTTAACCATTTAGCTTTTGTACAAGGGTGGGGCTTTTATGTTTCTAATGATGTTGTCTTAGGCAGAGAGATGCAGGATCTCCTCGGGTAAACTTCCCAGAGATGATCTGAACGCTCTGTTTTGCAGTGCATCTTGGACACCTACTACGTGTCCATAAGGAATCTTCTTTACGAATCCCCACTACCATAGTGTCACCAAATACAAAGCAGTACAGGATCACAAAAACCTGCTTTCCTTTAGAATCATAGAATCATATAATTGCTCAGGTTGGAAAAGACCTTCAAGATCATCAAGTCCAACTGCAACCTAGCCATACTGCTCTAACTCTAACAACCCACCACTAAATCACGTCCCCGAGCGCCACATCCAAACGGTTTTTAAACACATTCAGGGATGGTGACTCAACCACCTCCTTGGGGAGCCTGTTTCAGTATTCCATCCATC
Source organism: Numida meleagris (assembly GCF_002078875.1). Taxonomy (NCBI): domain Eukaryota; kingdom Metazoa; phylum Chordata; class Aves; order Galliformes; family Numididae; genus Numida; species Numida meleagris. The sequence goes on along the minus strand of NC_034414.1, from coordinate 15,923,266 downwards.
GATGCAGTCTATCCAGGTCCCTCTGTAGTGCCTTTCTACCCCCTGGCAGATCAACATGCCCTCCCAACTTGGCGTCATCTGCAAGCTTACGGAGGGTACACTCAATCCCCTCATCAAGATCATTGATAAAGATGTTGAATAGAAGAGGCCCCAGTACTGAGCCCTGGGGGACACCGCTCGTGACTGGCCGCCAACTGGATTTAACTCCATTGACCATAACTCTCTGGGTCCGGCCATCCAGCCAGTGTTTCACCCAGCAGAGCGTATGCCCATCCAAACCATGGGCAACCAGCTTCTCCACAAGGATGCTGTGGGGGACAGTGTCAAAGGCCTTACTGAAGTCCAGGTAGACCACATCGACAACCTTACCTTCATCCACTAAGTGGGTCACCTTGTCATAGAACGAAATGAAGTTTGTCAAACAGGATCTACCATTCATAAACCCATGCTGACTGGGCCTGATCCCCTGGTTGACCTTTAACTGATCCATGATGAATCCTGAGATTTTCCATTCTGTAACCTTCCCTGGCACCGAGGTGAAGCTGATAGGTCTATAGCTACCAGGATCATCTTTCCGGCCCTTCTTGAAGATGGGAATCACATTTGCAAGTCTCCAGTCAACTGGGACATTCCCTGTTAGCCAAAAGATGATGGAGAGCGGCCTGGCGACCACATCCGCTAACTCCCTCAGCACTCTAGGGTGCAATCCATCTGGCCTCAAATTTATAGCTCTACAGACCCCAAGCATTGGCCTTGCACCATAATCCCGGTAAGCCACTTAGCCAGTCATCCTTAGTTTATCCTTTGTTCACTGTAGGTTCATTGTGCTGCGTTCTGGCAGGACTGCTAGGAATGCTGTGTGTTTAGCATCTGTGCAGTGCCCTGCCAGTGACGGAGGTCATCTGAGGACCAGCTGTGCAGAATTTGGCTGTGCTCCTCACTTTCCTTTCCTAATCAGGCTGAGAAGAACCCCGAAGTTGTCATGTGTGCACGGTGCTCATGGTCACGTAGATAAGGAGTTGGTTGTTGATGGTGTTTGAGTCATGGCTTTACCTTTTTAGCACTGCTGCTACAATAACAAGAATTCAGAGAGAATAAATTGGAAACCATGACCTTGTAACACTATCTTGAAAATAGTATCTCCACTTTCCAGGAAGCGCACCTTGGGTTTGTTCTTCTGTTTGCTGAAACTCACAGACCCTTCAAGTTCTGTGTTCAGGTGTTTTTTCTTCAGCTCTGAGGCTTTGAAACTGTTCTGACGCTTGAGTTTCGTAAGTAATTATCAGTCTCCAGGAATAGAATTTTAAAACAAAGTGCCAGCTGTTACAAGAATTGGAGTCAATTTGGAGGGTTGACAGTGCCAGCATGGGCAGGTGACATGCCTTGCCCAGGGCTGTACGGCACATTGAGTCAGGATTAAGATTCAGGTCTTGTGACTTCCTAGCAGAGGGCCTTGCCTGTCAGATCCAGCTGCTTTTTTGGCACCACTTTGCTCAAGACAAAATGCAGTTTATGCCTTTAGAGGTTAAAATATGCACATAAGACTGGTCTGAGTTACCTCTGTGTGGAAAGCACCTGGTGTTCGTTATCTTTACCATCAAGTTCCTCCTGTGCTTTGTCCAAGATGATCCGTGTTTGCTTTGTGGACTCTGCACACCAGGAAGGTTGTCTTCTAGGAGCAAGTGAATTTCTGCATGCTGGGCCCCAGCACACACTGCGACAGGAGGTAGCTGTTGTAATCCACAGATCCTGAGGACTGTCTTTTCCCTCTTGAGCTCTGTATCAGGATTTTTGCACGTTGGACGTCTGCTCAAATCTGGACTGTGCTGTACCAGAGCTGACTGTGAGGGAAGGGTGAGCTGTAGAACGTGATGTGCAGAGGTGGTTACATGCAATTGCAGCTCATTGGTGCTTTTGGGCCCCACACAATTCCATCTTCTGGTAGATCTCCCAGGCCCTAGAAAGGAGTTGTTAGTCTGGGGTGGATGGACTTTCTTGTGACCCACTGCAGATGTTCTGGTGATGGAAATTAATAGCCTAAAGGACAGAGACTACCCTGATCCCAAGCTAAGTGTAGAAATGCCTAACTGGTGTTGTCTCCGTGATTATCTCACGCTGCCAGATGAGATCTGGAGAAATGAGTCCTGCCAGGTCTTTGTCACTGGAAGGTGACTTGGTTACTTCTCCCTGTGGAACATGGTAGGTTTGGCTGACCAGAAGTGTTAAGTGTCTGTACCTGTCTCTTCTGCCTCCTCTATTTATGGCAGACAAGCGTGGCTTTTGCTGAGCTGATCCTTCTGTCCCTCAGCTGGCTTTGCTGGCCTTGCTGTTGGACACCAGTACTCAGGTTTTCTACTCTAGTGACCTCAGCCTCATTCAATGTTATCCTTCAGTGAGACTCTGCATCTTGCTGATAGAGCTGCTCCCCAGTAGTTTGCAGCAACTAACTGTAACTGGGGCAGGTCTGACAGCATTTGTTAGATTGAGATCTGCTTCACGCCTCTCATCTGTGTTTCTGCTGTGCAATGCCAGTACAAATAGGGATGGAGATGAACAACTCACAGACTCTGGGGGAGAAGCCCAGTAGAGAGCTGCTTACTGAGGCTGTCTCTTATCTGTGGCTTTGTTCCTCTGTGAGTGCCATCTCACCACTGAAATCCACATCTGGCTTCAGGCCACTCAGAGCAGCTTGAACAGGAGACTCTGTGCTCTGAATGTTGAATTAATGGGGTCGGTCTCCTTCATGTCTGAGTCAAATCCCTTCAAACTCTTGTCCATGTCAGGCTCCCAGCTCTTCTAATTAAGAGGTTTTTAGCATCATTGATGTTTGGGAGCTACAATTCAGTTGCGCTTTCAATAAAATGGGGAGGTGCTAGAGGTAGGAATGTCATGTTTCCAGTTTCAGCTTGCAAATGATCCTGAAGGGAACAGAACATCCTCCTTGTACAACCTTTTGTTTGCTGCAGCAGATATGAGAGTCGTCATCTGTGTGGGTTGCTCTGGCCTTTGAAATACAAGTTGATGGAGCTCATAGCAAAAAAGTAAGATCTTTACTTCTGGAAGACATTGGACCCTCTTAGATATCTAGAGGGAAGTTTTAGAAAATGTATCTCTTTTTTGTGCTTTTTCACATTCTGTTCCTTTTTTTAATTTTTTGTCCTCATTCTTGTCATAGCTCTTGCTTTGAACGTGTTTGTGGAAGAAATGGGTCTGTCAAAAGGGTACAGCAAGGTGGCCTGTGTGACAGCCAATAATTACAACTCACCGGTGTGGCTGTCTGACTCCTCACCATCATCACCTGTAAAATCCATGCAGCTAAAGATATTTGGGTCTTTTTTCTTCTTCTTCTTTCAGGTCTAACTTTACAACTTTTACTTGAGTATGAGGAGGAAGCTGAGGTTCTTTCTGTTTCTTTCTGATTTCCAGCATGTACAGACGTGCCATCGGAAGCAATGTGACTGCCCAGCTAGTGGGTAGAATCAGGCTTTAGCCTCCACATGTTGCTCTGTTGGCCCAGTAATACAAAGAAGCTTAAGCAGAAGGGTTTATTTGAAGAAAGAGTGAAAGACCTCCCGCCCACCCCCATCTCACTTTGCTTTCTTCCATCATTCTTTGCTCACACGCTTTCTTCCCTCCTTCCCTGTCAGTATTCCCCAAAGCATGGGCCCAGCTCTATGTCCGTTGCTTGCAAGGTTTGACTGCTTGACTCGAAACGTATAATAGCACCAACTTAAAGGAAGTCTTCTGCGGAGTTTCAAACAAGTATTTTTTCAAGTGACACTGAACGGATGCCCTGCAAAATTACCAATTTGAAAGGGGGAGTGAAACATTCTGCTCGTTCTTTGAAGCAGAACAACCCTCTGGCTCACGGACCAGCAGTAATGAATGGAGTCACATAGCATGGTACATAATCGCCTTCTCCTTTTGTATTAGTATCATGCAGTTCTTGCATGTGACATTCTTCCAGGCCATCGTGTTCTTTATCATCCCAACGTACTAAGAGTACAAACAGAATTAAGTTCCTTGTTATCATGGCATCTGTACGTGGCTTTTAATTTCTCGGTGATTTCAAAAACAAAAAGAGCCGAGCTCTCTTGGCTAGTGCTGTGTTTAAATCTGCTCGCAGCCTGCTTGCACAGCTCACTTCTGCCCTGCAATGCAGAGCACGGATCTGCGGGAGGAGAAACTCAAAGCAGTGCAGCAAGGCTTAGAAATGTGGCGCTGGTGCTGAAGAAAAGCTATCTGGAGAGTGTTACGTGGGAGCAGTAAGTCGGAAGGTGGGTTGGGGTAGGGATGTGCTGTGAGCATCTTTACAGGCCCAGGACTGTGCTTAGAGGGGTGCTTAGCCCCTTTGCGTTGGGTACTTGTAAATAATGGGAATTATTTTCTTTGGCATCTGAAATGTCTCCGTAGTTGTGTGGTTTCCTTCCTACAAATGTGAGCATTTCAGATAAAAATTCTGTTTGGCAGCATTTGAGCTCTCAAAACAGAGGCAAAAGGGGCAGGAGTGCCCAGCTTATTAATTTTTTCCCATCTCATATCCCGGTGTAGGAATGTTCTGACCTTTTTTTGCTGTGCTGTAATAACATGAAAGAAGATTGAATTAGTATTTGGGAAGTGTTCACAAGAAAACATCAGAAGTGGGTGATCAGCTGTGGGGCCTGGGCGGGAGAGGGCCAGGAGAGGCATTCCTGTTCCTCTTTCCTCCGTCTCATGCACAGATCGTCCTCACTGCCTTTGTCCCACTCTGCAGTTGTGGTGCAGGTCTGGAGTTCAGAGGAAGAGGAAGAGCTCATTATTACCAGAGGAAGCAGGAACAGAGAAAGGTGTTGTGGTCAGGGCACCCGTGGACATGCTCCGCTCTTGGTGTTCAAACTCTGTGTCTCAGCTGACATGGGAGTTCTGCAATGCTCCCCATGCAGACTGATCTATGTGCTTGAATATATTCTCTCTTCTCTGCTGAAACCTTCCCTTGGCACTGGGCTGTCATCAGCAGAGAGCTGAGATTTGCCTGTGGGTCTGAGCAAGAGGACGATAGGTGACAGAAGAGCATCTGTGCTATGTGCAGGGTCTGGAGCCCATCACAGTGTAGAGTTACAGCTGCACTGAAGGCTCGGCTATGCCCGTGTTGTGTCCAGCACGCACCTCTGACAAGCTCTCTGTGCATTCACTAACCCCTGGCTTACTGCTCAGTAACAGACACCGATGCTGAATATTATTCTTTCAGACCAACAAGGTGTTTACACCTAGGTGATGTGTGGGTTAGAAGCAGAGGGTCGTGTTTGACTGGGGTTTCTCTGTTTCCTGCCCCACAGCTCTTCCATTTTCTCCTGCCCTGGGGGGAAAGGCATTGAAAAGATGGAGAACCAGAGGGGCTCTCTCCTGGGATACGTCCACTGGGAAGCAGAAGAGGAGGGGGACGAGGAGAATGAAGTGGCTTCTGGTGCTTCTCCTTCCAGCCAAATGAGTGAACTTGAAGACGTGCAGGTGGAGATGCTCGAAAAGGCGAGGGAACTCTTCCAGCTCTGTGACAAGGATGAGAAGGGCTTTATCACCAAGTTGGACATGCAGGTGAGGGAGGAGCTATGAAGTCATGAGTGGCAGAAGAGAGGAGAATGTGGCACGTCTTACCCTTTGGCATGGTGGATGCACACACATCTGTCTCATTCAGATTTCAGGGAGCTGGGCTCTGGCCCAGCCTGCTGATCCAGGAGGGGCCTTGAGCTCTCGGGAGTTCCTGGGACAAGTGGGATTGCAATTCCAAATTTTTAAGAAATGCATAAATAAATAACTAAAAGCATCAGTTTGTACAAACATGAAGCAGGCAATGGATGGGAAATCTGGGGGAGACAAATCTTTTGTTTATTTTAAAAACAAAATAACACAGCTATAAACAGCAACAAGAGGTCTGTCAATCTTCACAAAAAGGCTGCATAGCTGAGGTCTTGTCTCAAAAACATGTTAGACCTGAATTATTACTTTGCTCTGGCATAATGTGTTTTTTTGTTTTTTTTTTTTTCTTTTTGTTTGTTAACAGAATCTCTTTCATTGTGCTTTTGCTTTAGTGATTTATCAGGAAGATTACGTATGGAATGTTTTTCTCCTGTCCTATCTCTTTCTCCATCTGTAGTTAATATTTGGCAGGTCCTGTTGAGTAAACAAGTGCTGGCTTAATTGCTGACTCACTTTGTTTTGGGTTGTGCGATGCCTAATTTTGTGTATCTACGTTAATAAATATTTATTAAGCTTTATCTAAACCTGTGTTTTTAATGGACAGTGATGGGATTTTGGCCTGTACCTCAAGTTATTTGGAAGCTTCTTTGGGAAAACTTTCACGCTGTGTACTCCACACACGTAATCCAAAGGCAAATCTCTGTTCCTTAACTGTGTAGTGAGAATAATGGTGCGGTCCCAGCAAACAAACAGAAGTTCTCTCTCTACATTCCTGGTTGAATCACTTGTTAACTGAAAACCTTATCAGTGGGCTCAAACAGGGTGTACTGTCGTACTGTCTCATCCTAGCCAAGAGGCAGTGCTAAAAGGGCACAGCACCATAGGCCAAAGCTGGGAACAGCGCAGGCAGCAGTCACAGGAAAGGCTTTGAGTCATGCTTTCATCGTGTTCATTCCTTTTTGTCTGCAGAGGCTTCAGAGTGAACTCCCCCTAACCCTTGAGCAGCTGGAGACTGTTTTTGACAGCTTGGAGCAGAACAATAATGGATACCTGACACCTGTGGAGTTCAGCATGGGACTAGGTAAGAGCTGCGCAGAGGTAGAGGAAGGACAAAGCCCATCTGTGGCATGATTTTTTTATGCTATTGAGAAGGCTGAAAGTGCAGTGCTTCTGCTGAAGCTGTACCAGTTATGCAGGGCATTGCCCCGTATTTACGTGGATATCCTTGGAGAAATGTGTGTGCAGTACTGCTGACCGCATCCTGAGGCTTTGTGTCCCCTTATTGCAGTCTGTTGTCATCTTCCTGCCTGGTAGAGGTTGCCCCTCAGCCTCTCTTACTGGAGATGGCACATACTAGATCTTCTTGTCAGGGTGTGCAGGGGGAGATGAAGGGAAGGAGTTCAGGCTGGGAATTGTGCTGCCATCAGCTCTGCTTCCTGAGAGGGCTCATTGCATGGTCCCTGGCAGGTTACAGGAGGCTTCTACACGACTGACAAAAAGAACAGCAATTTTAAATGCTCAATTTAAAGCAATCTGAGATCCTTCTAGGGTGTCAAAACAATCTTAGCATCATTCTCTACCCCAATTTTCTGAGCTGTAGGAGGCAGATGATGAGAGATAATGACTCTTTCTTTAAAATAGACATCCCAAATGCCTCATCTAAGCCCATCTCCTTAATTAGCTGCTCAAGGTTTTAAGCTGGAGTCGGTCCTGCCTGTCCACACTGTATGTTTTTTACAGCACACATTTTAAGAGTGGGAGTGAAGCTGCTGTTCTGCATCCATCTGCATTACTTCCAGTATGCGGATCAATCTGTTGCAGATCTCATGCTGGACTGGAGTGGGCCTGTATGTAGTAGGTTTCTAACAGATGCCAAGGATGCAGGGGGCTTGTAACCACCTGGGAGGAAGAAGAGGAGCAGTGAGGCAAACTGCCATGTGTTGGACACTGAGCATGAAAGGATGACAGAAAAGAATGACAGAAAAAGAAGCTCGCATCAAAACCTTAGCATTTTTTACAGTATTATATGTAGTTACTGAAAAGGACTTGTTGAAGACATTTGGAGGCAAGAAATGGTAGAGTTAAGTGACGTGAGGTACACAGATTTTTTTTTCCTCTCACAGCAGCTCTGAACATCTTTGGCTGCTGGTGCTGTGGCTGGGATGTCACTTCGGTCTGAACTCTGTGTAAAGGATGGGGCCTATGCTTTGGACAGAATTCCTTGATTTGTTTCTTTAAGAATTTGTTCCCAGCAACAGTATCTGTCGCATGCCTTGCATAGCATGAAATTCTCATGGCATTACTGTTGCAGCATGAAACAGAGGTTGGAAAGCTGGAAGTCATATGTACGTGGGGGCTGTTCAGAGGATAAGTTCGTTTTGTTCAGACACTCCGCAATCCCAGCAAGAGGCAGTCTTTGTCCTGTAGCACTTAAATCAAACCAGATGTAGCATATGGGAAGGGTAACGATCTCCCTGACACTTTTTTGTGAACTGAGAAACTGAGGCATGGAGCTGTTCAGTGCCTGGCTTGCAATCTTTGAGGGGGTTTGTGGCATCATTGGCAACTGAATCCATAGCATTGCTCCACAGGAGTGAAATGACCAATTGCCGCATTTCACATGCAGAGGATCCAAGGCTGCGAGTGGTATGTCATTTTAGCACAGTGAGCAGAGCCATTACAGCTTGTTGTCAGGCTGGAAGCCAGTTTCAGTCTCAGCATCACAGACTGGACGCTGACATCACTCGGCACGTCTGAGCAGAGGCTCTTTACTAACTAGGAGCTGTATTCTACAACAGTAGCGTGCAGGCAGCTTCTCACAGAGCTGTGTTGGGCTGCCATTTGAATAGCAGCCTTTTAGGTGACATCCAGATTGACTTTTTTCTCTTCCTCAGGAAAGTTATTAGGAATCGACTTGTGTCAAGGGGCTGGAAGGACAGATCGCTCCAGTCACGAGGAGACCTTTGAGTCAGGTTGGTCAGATGACATGGACCCGGCAGACGATGAAGAGAAACGATTCTGCTCCATGATGGAGCAGCTCGGAGCAGCCCAGGTGTTTGAAGAGTAAGTAGGGGTGTCTCGTGGCCTTATCTCTACCCTGTTTTGATCTTGCAGTACCAAAACTTGAAAGTACCAGGAAACACCAAGGAGGTGAACTGAACTGCTTGCTCCTGTACTACTGCTTAGTTCTTGCCATTTTGTTTTTTTGTATGCTTGGTAACAAATGCAATGAAGTCTGGGTTGTCTCATCAGTTACAAGTTACCTTCAGCACTGTGCTTTTCACAAATTGTTTCCCAAATTGTAAGTTCATACCACAGCTGTAAAATGTAGCAATTGATGTGGAAACTCATCTGCAAGGAGCAGATGGAAAGAAGCATGCGAGGGTTAGACAAGGTGAGGAGGATGTGTGCATTGTCTGTTCCAAGAGGGCCTGTGACTGTTCACATATGTTTGGAAAATCTTAACTCTAAGAGTCTGCATGAAAGATGTGTGCTCAAGGGGTTGCTTGGGACTGAGCTGATCTTGAAAACAGTGAGAGGCTGAAATGGGCAAGAGATGCTCACCTGAGCCTTGAAATTTGGTATCAGTGCCCTCGCATGTGGCCCCAGTAGAGTCTGCTGACCCAATGTCATCCAGCTGCCAAGCTGCAGTTTGTTTTTTAGGGCCTTCCCAACTGAAGCATTTTCCATGGTTGTTTCTTACTGGTGCGAACCTGTTGGAACTGGAGTGGCCTCAAAGTCTCTATTTGCGGTGGGATTTTTTTGTTTTCTCCAGACATCATATTACAGCAATTGGCACCAGTTTGCTGGGAGCAGGCCTGCTCTAAGCGGGGATGGGAAACAGACAGGATTGAAGACAGAAGCTGAGAGCAAAGGACTTTGCTGTTGGCAGAGCTGTGTCTATCGTGAAACAGATTGTGGTGTCTCACATGCATTGTGATGCAAAGCACCTGCATGCCTCTTTTTAATGCTAAACAACTTTGGAAGGAAAATGTAATGCTGCAAATAATGTGAAAGCCAGGATTGTTTTGGATAAGTAGCCTCTGCTGTTTACAACAATTTGTGAAGCATCCGGTCTTTAAGTTTGTTAAGTCTTACCCTTGTTTTGGTTTCACCACTTGCAGTTTTATACAGTGAGTTCAGAGGCTGCTGTCATGCCTTTGTGCTGAGGCAGCTGTTGTAAGGAATTAACAGAAAACAGAAGCTATTGAGAGGTGGAGGAGGAATCTGATCTTCACCGTTTTTGCTACTGAATCTGATCTTCACTGTTACATTATCTATAATGTAACACCATGAAAAAACTGCTTCTTTAGATTGTGACTTAATTTCCAAACTTACTAAACAAACGAACAGAATGGCAGCAGCATCCACTAGTACAGCCATGGTGTGAGAACGACACCTGTGTGATGTGTGCCGAAGTCCCTGGGCTGTGAGAGTTTGCTGCTTGGTCATCGCTCGCAGCCAGTTTCCTGAATGTTCATCTCTTCAAATCTTAGATACCATATGAGTTATTACTCAATACCTGGAAAATAATCATTCCAGATTTGCTTCCTGGGCAACTCTTTTTGTCTTTCAGATGACCTCCTCTTTGTAACCTTGCAGTTTATTTTAACCTTTTTGCTGTGTGGTGTAACAGAGGAGGTGACAGGACAAGGGCAGTCTGCCCTCCCCTGAGTGCATGTCGGAATTAGAGTAACAATCCAGAAGATGGCACAAACGCATTTGCTTTCTTTCTCTCCTGTATGCTTGCTCCAGTCCAAGTGAGGTTCGGGATCTTTGGGCCCGGCTACGAAAGGAGCGTCCAGAGCTCTTAGCCAATTTTGAGGAGTTTCTGTTGCGGGTTTCATCGTACATCAGGGAGGTGAATCATGAAAAGGAGTCTATGGAACAGGCATTGAAGCGGTAAGGAAAACATCGGTGCCATTTGCTGTTTGGAAACAGCTGATACTTAGATGAAATTGCGTGTGTTATGTTCTGCCTCAAGTACGAGAGGAGGCTGGGTACAGGACACTGAGATTTTTCTTGCTGTAATAACATGACTTTTTATCTTGACTTCATTGCACAGACTTGTTTTGCATCAGCACACACCCATAACATTTGATCTGGTGAAAAAAACAAGTAACTTTTTGGCAATGCTACACAGCTCTTAGTAGGACTCTCTTTGCACTGTCCTCTCCTGTTTTCTTTCTGCATTCTCTTTCTCTGTTGTAATATGTATGCACCTTTCCTTTTGTAGAAAGGAGACAGACCATGACCGAGAAGTCAGGTGCCTTTATGAAGAAATGGAGCAACAGATCAAAGCAGAAAGGGAGAGGCTAATCTGTCAGGTACCTCATCTCTCGTGGCCAAAGTCAAACTTTCTGTGTCTGAGGCAGGGAGAGTGGCTCATCTGCCTAAGGAACAGCTCTTAACTGTACTGAGTGTTGTGTGCATAGCTGTGTGTCTTAACCTTTGCAGGAAGCACTGAGACACAACAGGAGTAACCTGCTCCAAAAGGAACTGTGTAGCAAAGAGCAAGAGCTGGAGAAAATCCTCTATCGCCAGAAGAAGGTAACAGAGCCCAAAGCCTTTCTAAAGTGCGCTCTCTTCAACTGTCTTTCTACAAAGACCTTTTCTGACTGGGGGTGGTTTTCATCTGCCGACAGTGTTAGCCAGCCTAATTTTGCCCATCTCTGAAGGTGTTGAAGTGGGCTAGTTTGTCTTCAACTGCAGCGTCACCCTGTGAATGTTTTGGCCCTCATTTTCTTCTCTACTTTGGTTTCTCTTGTACAATAACTTAATTTGGCAAGGAAAATGAGGTAAAGATTTGGAAGTTGTGAGTTTGGAGCCTTTTGTGGTGTGTAGGAAAGCTGTGTATAGATATGCAAGAGCCAAATAGTTTTTTCTGGTTGCTCCAAAACAACCCAGAGGGAACAGTTCCCTGAAGCTTTGAGCTGCATGTACTGCAGACTGGCATTTCAGTACCTAATGACATATTGATTAATCAGTCAATGAAAAAATCAAAGCAGAAACTTTCCGTTGGCTTGCTTGTCCCTGGCATGTGCATTTGTACATGGTGGTCCATTCTGGATGTCTTTCCCTTCTTCTCTGGAAAACTGAAATGTGTCTGCTGCAGAAACAATGTGTGGGAGGTACCTGGGAGGTTCTGGTGACTGGAGATATCCAAGTTGGATAGCTAGCTGTGATGAGGATGAAACAGAAGTTCTTTGAACTCAACAGCTCAGTGTGCAGCAGTTGGAAATGCCAATAAAACTTCAGATGCCATGAGGAATGGTAATGAGAAAAAGAGAGAGGATGTCATTTTCCTGCTACCCAGTCTTGGTGTGTCATTTTCTCAATTGGTTTGCGCAGTTATGGTCACCTCTAACTCCACTGTGTTCTTGAGAAATAAAAGTACAGATTGCTGATATAATTAAGGAGATAGAGCATTTGCCTTGGGAAAGCCTAAGCCTAATTTTGGAGTGGAGGAAGTTATAACAGAGCTTTACAGATTCAGGATAGTTGTGGATAAGGTCCACGTGGAACTGTTATTCCTCAAATCCTGCAACAGCAGAGATGAAGGACACTCGACAAGTCAAGCAGAAGATTGATTTCAAAGATTGTACTTCTGTACAAGTGGATTAGTGAACTAGAAATTTTGCCACAGGGGGTTGTGAATCAGCAGTTCAAAAACAGATTGGACAAACTAATGGATAGCAGGCTCCTAAACTTATTGAAAGGAGAAAAAGTCAGGGATGTAGATTATATCATCTCTAGTCCAAGTACTATCGATGCTGGGGGTGTAGTCCATAGTGGGTATCTAGACATGCTCTTCCTAATTAGCATCTCCTCTTGCTGTGGGTCAGGGAAGTAGATGAGACTGTGTGGACACTTACTCAGCTGACCATTTCTGATGTCTTTATCTCGGAGGCTTGTACCAAGTTACACGGGCAACCAGGTCCCTCTTGTGGTGGAAGTCCAGTACTGTGATTGTGCTACTCTGCTGTATCCTTTCAGTGTACAGACAACTTAAAACCAGAGTTCTTCGTGATTCTGAGAATTCTTAGGGAGGGGCACTTGCTTTATTTGAATCCTGTCCTCTAGCTTATTGAAAGACCCAGAGGCTGTGGACTGGTGTTGCTGTTTCTTACTCTGAACTTGACTGCTCAGCATATGCCCTAAAATTTTCCATGTTGTCCAAAGGACTCGAACTCTCAAGTCAAAGCTGGGTATGACATGTGCTTGTAGTCATAGTGGGAAGAGATGTAGGGCTTGTGTTTCAAGGAACCTGGGAAAAGTGAGCTCTATTCGTGACTGTTGTACGTGTGTGTTTGCAAAGAGCAGGGTTGGAAGGAGAAAAGCACTTCATCTTGTGCCGTAGTATGTTTCTTTTACTTTTCTCTTGAGAGTCTACTTGAAGGAGCAGAAAAGGCAGGCTTAAAGCATACATGGGTTTTCACAGGGGTACCTGCTCGCTGGTGAGATCTCATCTCCCTGTGCCCTTGCCTAATGTTCCATCTGTGTGGTTAAGAAGTTGTCACACGTGGTATTTAAAGGACTAAACATGCTTGTGTGTGCAGAACTTTTGGGAACAGGCAGTTCAATTGGCTTGAGTAACTGTGACTGTGGAAACTGAGTTCAGCTTGTGCTTCTGCCTAGCACCAAATTCAGCAGAGGGCCTTGGTCAGCAAATGTGGTTGACTGGATACTGAAATATCAGTATGATCCTCCCAGTGACGCCGTACTGAGACAAGTGAATTTGACTGATACATCTGTCTTTGTCTCTTTCCCAGCCAATGCCAGCCATTTGCAAGCGGTCACATTGCTAGCTGAGTACAGGAAGCAGACTTCAAACTTGTGAAGTTAGGCCTGTTATTTGTGCTGGTGTCTCGTGGGGAGCTGTGCCCTAGCAGCATTTAAACAACCCCTCTAGCCCAAAGTTCTGTCTCTAACAGTAGTGAAGATCACCAGGTCACTTAATTTTCTGTATGTGTGTAGTGTGACATACCCCAACACCTTGATGCATCCCTTTTTCAGCTGCCATGGGCTCAGGAAGTCCCTAAACCTGAGGATGCATTTCAACATCTGTGCTTAATAGCTCCCAATCGACATAGCCCCGCTTCCACCCAAATTTTTCGGGTCCTCCTATGACCTTTGTTTGCGCTCAGATTTCTACACTGCCTGAAGCGCTTCCTCAGCAGTGCCTGAATAACAGCATTGCTTGCTCCTCGGTGCTAGCACTGATGAGAAATAATTGCTTCTAGATCACCTTTTTGACACCCCTGGTGGTCTTGTAGACCTAAACTGAGTTTTCCTCCCTTTTTTCAGCCTGTTTTTATTGTCAGGATTGTAGCACAGAACCCTTTCTCTCTATATTTAACTCCTCCTCTCCCTTTGCAGCTGGAACATCAGCTGCAGTCTCTGAACTCAGAGCAGCTGGAGACCCGTGTGCAGAATGAAAGGCTCCGGCACCTGAATGAAAACCTGCTGGAGGAGCTGGAGAAAAGCAAATGGGAGCTGGAGGCTGTCAAGGGGCAACTGCAGAAGCTCCAAAAAGAGGCCCAAAATGAGCAAGAGCAGAAGGACAGGTGGGAATGGAAAGGGAAGCAACTGTGTGGGCTGTCACAGCAGGAACCCAGGCAGAGAAGGAAAGGTGTTCAAGTAGTTAAAGAATAAGGTCCTCTATTTAGAAGCCGTGGTCTTATCAGGGAACTGCCTGTCTCCTCTTGAGGAAGGAAAGTAACATTGCAGTGGTGTTGCTGGTATAAACAGGCAGTGTTATTGCTGCCTCCCACCTGCCTGTAGTGGGGAATGAGTATGTTCATTGACAGTTGGCTTTAAAAGTACTGTAAAAATTACAGATGTTCCTCAGCCTAGAGGAGGGTTCCCCTCCTTCTAATTTCCAGTTCATTGTTGCCTCTGTAAAGTTCCTACAAGTCCTATGCCAATCTAGTAATATTTTGCTGCAACGTGGGGATGTTTCAGCTGCAGTTCCAGATGGCAGTGAGCATTCTTCCTATCTCTAACAGCTGAGGAAACTGATGTGTGAAAGTGGAAAGTGGACTGTCTGCCCTCATGCCAGAGGAGAGCAGGAGAGCTGGGGTAAAACTCAGGCATCCCAGCTCCTGTGGCAGTGCTCCTTCCTCTGAGTCCTCCTGGCACAGGGCAGCCCTTTAACTTTGTGAATATTGCAGGTGTCCCTGAGAAAGAGGTCTTTGCATTTCGTCTCCCATTGATTTATTTCCTCTTTTAAATTCCCTAGGGATGTGTTTAGAGTCTCCAAAAACATGCAGAAAGAGAAACAAAGCCTCCTTCGGCAGCTGGAGCTCCTCAGGTAAGAACAGGACTGGGGCAGGTGTCAAGTTCTTGGGCACATAAGGGACAGACTTGGACCAGATCCTACTTCTTACTGGAGGCTGTATGAACTGCCAGCACGGTCAATGGTCAGTTTGGGGGTAGAAGTGGTGAGCTGGCCTTTCTAGTGAAGCTTGTTCCCTGCTTCATTGGCAGTGCTGAGGTCTCAGTGCTGTGGAAGTGTATTCAAGCAGCACTCACTCGCTGCTTATTTTTCTAGGCCCAGACAGAGTTGTGCAATCTGGTCAGCTCCAGCAGGGTACAGGCTGTGTTATTTTACTGAGTAATTCCTCCAGGGGAGGAATTTAGTCTTCCCTGCTGCCTGTTAGCTGAACTGGGATACGTGGAAGTCCCAACATAACCAAGATTACAGAACATCTTTATTTGTGCCCCTAGCTGCCTTTCCATCTAGCTTTCAAATGTTGGTCTTTATCCCATTTTCAATGAAGGCTTCGTTTTCTCTCTCCTGTGTCTTTCTTTGGAGCAGAGAGATGAACAAGAAACTTCGAGATGAGCGTGACACTTTTGAAGCCAAGAAGCCGGTTAGTCTAAGAAAGAAAATCCTAATTCCCAGCCACCCTCCTTTCATCTGCTGCTGTTGCTGTCACCACTTGGGGGCCTCTCACATCCACGGGGGACAATGACCTGACCTCAGAAGGCCTGGTGTGGTGCTTAAAACAGACTTTGTGGCACCCCTCTGCCTGTGCCAGAGACAAGCTCTGCTGGTTGCTCTTGCCAGCTGCCTAGGTGTAACCCAAGGCATGTTAGTTTGGGACTGCAATGCAACTGCGTGCAGGGCTGCAGTGGGTGCTGCACGTGCTGGGCTTGTGCTTTTTAGGCAGTACTGGGCACCTGTAAGGCAGGGAGCAAAGCTGCATGAGTCCTGGCACTTGGATGGTGAGGAAGATGAGTTCCCAGACGTGCTGCCAGCTGACTTGGGGTGGAGGGGCATGGGAGAGTTTGAGAGTTTCTCTGACCCCTTGAGCTTGTAGAAGATGTTTTCAGAGAAAACGGGCAGGTCCACGTTCCTGCAGGGAAGGTGCAGCAGTTTGCTGGTGGAAAGCAGTTGGCCCCTCTACAGTAGGAGCCCTGGGGAACGTCCAGGACAGTCAGTGCCATCTTTGGCCTTTCCTAGCTTCCAAGGCAAGTATGGATATGTGATCTTTTTTTCAATTATATTATTTTTTCATGAAAAAGTCTTTTTGCTCACAAAAGTCACTGCTAAGGTTGCTCTGTGCCTGTCTTGGACCCATCCCTGCTACCATGTGCCTTTCCTGGCTCTGCCGCCATGCTCCCCTTGCAGATCTGGAATTAGCTGTCCTGCAGCGATGACAGGCAGCAGTATGCTGGGACAGACCTGGCTGGTGTGTAAGGGAACACGAACGGAAGTACAGGGAAGGTGCCCAGACAAAATACCCTACGGAGGGGAACCTGCTGGGGAGAGGCTGGAATTCATCTCCAAGCCAGAGAAGTGGCTGTAGAAAATAGCTTCCATACTGTTTTGGATAGAGATGAGGTGTGTGTGCGTGTGCTTGTGTGGCTGTGTTTCTGAAAACAGAAAGAGGATGTTTTTTTTTTTCTTTTTTAAAGTTGCTCTGTGTGTGTGTGTGTGCACGTGTGCACATGTGCTAGTGCTTCCTCTTGGAAAAGTAACAAACGCAGTCACTCTCTAACAGAGTCCAGTGCAAGCAGGGAAAGAAAACGGTGCATTCTCCTCTTTCCATGTGCAGTGCTTCAGCATTTGGGTTCCTTTGGGTGGGTGGGTGCCCTGTGGAGACCATGCTTCGGGTATGTGCCTCTGTGTGCAAAGTTTGTCTGCTTCTCTTCTCTTCTCCTTTTCCCCACTGGGACCCACACATGGCTGCTCTGAAACATGTCTGCTGCAGGTGGACCTATGAGAGGGCCTTGCAGAGAGCCGTACTATAGAGGAGCCACTTTCTCCCTTCTCTTTCCTGTGCTGGCTCTAGGGATCAAGCAGCAGGTTGAACTCGGGCTACCACCTTTGCTGATCCGGCAGCATCATGTTGGGCAGATGAGGCCTGCACTAGAATAAGCTTTTTTCCTTTGTCAGCTAGGACATCTCGTTGGCTGTTCTTGTTTTGGACTTCAGGAAAGCAGGGCTCCAAGGGATTGCAGAGATGCTACTGTTGTCATGCACCTGCAGAAGATCTGCTGTTCAGTCTAGCCCACTGTAAAAGAAATAGCAGTCCTTCCTGCGGCAGCAAAAAGGAGATTCCAGCCCTCTGCTGTGGATCCCTAGTGGGTAACATGCTCTCTGGCAGGCAGTATCGGTGCTTTCACAAGCTAAAAAGAAACCTAAGGCTTTAGTATCCTTTGTTAATGCTGGGAAGGATTGTGTTATTTCTGTGAAATGAAGTTGTGACAAACAGTGATTCTTTCATAGCAAAGACTGAAATGGTTGGAAGGAGGAGTTGGGCTGCACATGGCTGAGCAAGCCAGCTGCTGCTCCTTTGCACTTCTCAGTGCCCAGCTCAATGCCTTGCTCTTTGTAAGAGCTTCTGGCCTTTCCTAGGTGGGCAGACGTGGCCTCATGGCATGGGGCACAGTTTTGCCCTGGTGGCTAGGTCACAGATGGCAACATGGGGCTGTGTCTGCCTGTGTGCAAACTGCTGTTGGGTGTTTTTGAGACCCAGGAGTTGCAGGTTCCATTTTGCACCCATCTGGCTCTGGAGTTATCCTTGCATGCTGCATGTTGATAGAGGTCTTGCCCTGGATGAGCAAATTTCACGTCTGCTCATCATGAAGAGTGTTTGGGAACTTTGACTGCACTGAATATATGTTTGTATTTCACCGGTAAACCAGAAGATGTTTATATTTTCTGTCCCATCCAAAATGCTTGCGTACATGCTGTTCTTGCTGTGGAATCCTTGTCATCATGTGTTGTACAGCTGCAACGTCGTGTCTGTCCCTATACCGTCACTATGAAAAGTCAAATGTTCCATAAACCTGGCAGGCCAATAAAGCATGGCAGAACCAATGGCAAAATGCACCCTGTTGTTTCTCCTTTCTTCCCAGGTACGTACCGTGCAGGCTGCTTCCTCTCTCAGTAGGCAGTGCAGTAGCAGATTGCCTGGGAATCCCTTTGCTCCATAGGTGGCTTGAAGGCTGCGACTGTGCTGAATATCTAGTGGGTTGCAACGTGATTTCCTTGTTCCCATGGGTCTAGAGAGTGCCCTTTGAGGGAACGTGCTGGTCTCAGCACAAACCCTGAAAGCTTCTTCTTCCAGTTCTGCTGGAGAACCATTGGTTGGCTGGACCATACATAGCCTGATACCGATGTTAACCAAAGGGTCACTGTGGACTTGGGATTCCTTTGCTTTGGAAGATTTGTGGTCCACAGTTGTGAGCCTCCTACAACAACCCAGCTCTGGGCAGCACCGTGTATGTCCAGCAAGGTCACTTGCTTATTGACTGTATGACACTTGAGGTGTGTGGGTTTTCCAGTTGGTTTCCGTTTCCCACGTTCTAGAAATGAAACTGCTGAACAAGGGCTCTGTGGGCTGGATTTCTTCTGTGGCTGAAGTTTTACTTAAATATCAGTTTAATATGTAATATTTTTTTTTCCTTTAAGCTCTCAGTTGGGTGAGGCCCTCTGTGGAATCCAGAGTGGACCACTTCTTAGTGGATTGCATTGTGTAAAGGTGTTGCAGGGGTTCTGGCCCACAGAGCATCTTCTTAATTTTCTACCTTTTGAAACAAACCTGGGGTTATTTAAGAAATAATTTTCGTAGTCCTCCCCTGAGCTGTGGGCAGCAATGAAGGCAGACCTGTCAGGAGCTGCCTGAAGCTGTTTGGTCAGCTCAGAACTGCTGCTGGAAGCATACCTGGCAGGCTGGACTCCTCCTTTTTGCCTCCCCCCCTTTACTCCTAGAAATAACTTGTGAGGACATGTCAGAAATCTTTGTAATCTCAGAGTGAGTATGTCTCCCTTCTCCCAGTGCTGGATAGCGGGCACCTTGTTACGCTGTCTCTCACTTTGTGATTTTTTGGGCAGGAGCAGTTAACCAGCTTGTATGTGAGGGAAGGGACCAGGCTTTGGCATGGATTTAGGAGAGCTGGTGGGTCAGCTGTCCTCTGCCACAGGCTTTCCTGTATGGTCTCAGCAAATTTCTTGTCATTGGTGCTGGTAACAACAAGGCTGCTGTATCTAGAGGAATAGGATTGTGAGGAATTGTTGCTCTTTATCCTCTGGGAAGCTGGTGAGTGCTGGCTGTAGGAAGTGTGGGGAGGTAAGTAGGAGGAAGGCATGGGGGAGGATGTATGTATAAAGCAGAGCCTGTACATTGCCCGTTGCAGAACAGTCCCCTATTTTTCCTTTTGGTGTATGTGCAGCTATGGTTGAGTACCAGAAGAGGAGAGATTCAGTCTGTCTCATACAGCATCATCATAATAAAAAGACAGGTGGGGAAAGAGAATCAGCTGTGTATCACAGTGGCAAACAAGCCATAGAAATAAAAGCTCTGGCTGGCAGAGGAAGACTAGTTTGGTTCACCACCATTGTTGATGGTCTTTGTTGCAAAGGGGAAAGCAGCGTCAGAGGTGCTTTCTTGCATGAGCTAAATGAGCTGAACTGAGAGGAGCAAACCCTGTGCTTGCCTCTGTTCGAGCCTTGCCTGTGGGGTTCCAGCCCTGCACTCCAATGCAGTTTGTGGCTGTAGCGAGTTGAACTGGGGCTGGCCAGGTTCCTGGGCTGTAATGACATTCTTCAATCCTTCTCTTTTCAACTTCCAGGCACCTCAGAGCAAAAAGCCCCTCTTGAAGAAAGGGTCAGTGCTAGGCAGTTACCTGCTGGACGACAAGCCGGTCAAACGGTTAGATGGGCATCTGTGTTGTGTCCGTGGTGTCATTCTGTGCCCGCTGGAGCACTCTGTCGGTCAAACTGTGTCCCTTGTCTGGTTCCATGCCTCAGTGCTATCTGTCTGTCTGTGGGAACGTGGGGGAGATGAAGCTTGACTGTTGACACGAGGTGGTGTGGGCTCAGCGTGAAACTAAGGATGCTGTTGATGAACTTGCATGTGGTGCTGGCCCTCATCTAGGAATGTTTGTGGGATAGGAGGCAAGCAGGTTGCCTCGGAACTGGGCAGCTCTGCTAAAATGCCTGGATCATCTCCCAAGTGTGCTGTTCCTCCTCAGGCAGAAACCCTGTCTGTTGGTGCCTCATGCCAGAGCTTGTGTCCCTGGGGCATGGGAGAGGGCAGGATTTGCACAAGGCTGATGTTCTCTCTGGCAGCTGAAAGCCCCAAGGAGAAGGCCCAGCTCCAGGTGGGTCTGTCCTGCCCATCTGCCTCCATACGTCTGCAGGTGCTCGCCTGACACACCAGGCTTCTGGCCAGCCAGGACAGACAACCTTGTCTGTGTGGCCTATGCCTTTCTTTGCCTCTCTACGTGCAGATAATGCAGTGGTTTCAACAGCCACGTATGCATGCTTGTCTCACCTGTGCTGGCATTACGCATCAGCCCTTGTGAACTGTGTGCCATACCCACCTGTATTGGCCAAAAGCCTGGTTCTTCAGAGAGGCCAGCTACTGACCAGCTACTGACCAGCTATTTCTTGCAAAGATGCCACTAGTGGCTGCTGGCACAAACCAAATAGAAAGGCTTAGCAAGAAGAGAAGTCTGGCAGGAGAGGGTATTTGTCAGTTCTCTCTGTCCCAGTGCTGTCATACCACATTGCTTGAGACACATGAATAAACTGCATTAGATATAGAATCACTCATCACTCTTCTTGTGTTTGTATCCCTCCCTTTTTTTTTTCTCTTCCCTGAAGAGGCTTTTGAGCCTCAGCCCCTCATTGCTGCTTCTCCTCCTGGCCTTGGGAGATGGGGACTGATCCCCAGCGCCTGAGCCCAGGAGGATGTGTCTGTCTGTGCTGCAGAGGGAGAGGTCCCAGCTGCCCAGCTCTGGCCTGGCATTTGGGGCAGATGGAGGGAGGATGAGCAAGGGTGTGAGCACCATCTAACAGAAAAAAGTGCAGATGTGGCAGCAGGTGAATCTTGCAGCCTTGGTGAGGTGTAGCCACTGGAGAGCTGTTGCCTTAATTCCTGCATTAGTAGCAAGGGAAAAAAAATTGCATAGGCGGGATGTGCTGCCTCTATGCAGACTGACTGCAGTAAGCCTTTGGTCTCTCTTTCCTTCCAAATGGAATCTGGTGGCCAGCAAAAGTAATGGAGGTCTCTGATGGATAAAACCTTTGAATTGTGAGTCTTCTCACTCCCTTCTAGTTCTTTAACCACAGAAAGCCAAGGCAGACCAAAGACGATTCCTTGCTCCTTGGCAATGATTGCAGTAGTTTAAAATTGTTATTCTAGCTGTCTTTTGAAGTCTGTTCCTCCACTTACCATGTAGCAGCGTTTGGAAGTGATGGGCTGTTCAGCAGAGGGCAGTAATGTGCGTGCTTGCTGCATGCAGCCTCCTAAGGGTAATCGGACAGCCCTCGCTCTCCTTCCTGCGGCCAAAGCCCTTTTCACTAACCTGCAAACCTTTGTTACTTATTTTTGCATTGTATTTTTAAATCTTTGTTTCTGTTGCCACCTTTGTATACGTTGCCTCATTTTTCAGTACTGGGAAAAGTGGGTTGCAAAGAATCCTTGAAAAATCCAGAAGGTGGAAAAATTTCTGTTAAAATGAATGAAATATGTGTCAGCACATGAGCACAGCATAGCTCCAGGGAACTCTTTTCTCCCAGGGGTGTTGCTGATGCCTTAGTCACGGGGAGCAAATGCATGAAATAATATTCCTGCAAGTGTTGCGTATGCACTAATTGAATCACACTGGGTGTTTTGGGAACTTGCAACCCCCTCCTCCTTCTCTTCCCCTGCTTCCCCGCATCTGCCCGTTGTGGTGCCTGTGGGCTTCAATACAGACAACTGGCCTCTGCGGACCTTCCTGTCACCTTCCCAGTGGATATGGCAATGGAGGAACCCAACAGGAAGAATTGCAAGTACTTCTCGGGCAGTGGGACATGGCTGAAGGCAGGAGAAGGAGGCGGCGCGAACTTTGGAGAGAAGAACAGAGACCAAGATAAGTGGTCAGTGGGAGCAGATGCTGAGAGGCTGAAGATGGCTTTCAAGGGTGACGCTGACTGTAGAAAAAATGCAGATGGGTTGGATGATGCTCCGTTGTCTCCCAGAGGACAGCCAGTTGGCACTGAAACCAGGGTGAGTCTGATTACTTAGTGTACAGCCTCAAACACCTGCTACTGGGGACTGGAGGGTGTCTGACTTTTCCCATGTAACTCCAGCTCCATAGGTTTGTAGTACATTTAATGTTTTTCTTTTGTGATTTAATACCTAAATCAAACCACGGTCTGTGGCTGGGCTTTTCTAAACTGCATCTCTGTCTTCCATTATAGCTCCCCATGCTGGAGCCAGCTGGTTGTTCCCCCGATCGTATCTTCAAAGTTGTGTTTGTGGGGAACTCTGGCGTTGGTAAGAGTTCCTTCATCCATCGCTTCTGCTATGACAGGTTCTTGGCTGATCTCAATGCAACTATCGGTAAGAAATAGGGTTCCAGACTCATCTGATTAAGAAGGATGAGGAAGTTGGCCTGGAAGGGGTTGTTTTTGTTTTCTTTTCTGTCAGTTTAGCCCAGACAACTTCTAGCTCTTAACGACCTCAGTGAAGGTTGAGGAGGTGATCCTCCCTCTCTGCTTGGCCCTGGTGAGACCACATCTGGAGCACCGTGTCCAGTTCTGGGCTCCCCACTTCAGAAAAGACAGGGATTTCCTAGAAGGAGTCCAGTGGAAGGCCACAAAGATGATAAAGGGCCTGGAGCATCTTCCTTACGAGGGATGAGTAACCTGGGTCTGTTCAGGCTGGGGAAAAGAACACTGGGGGGTGGAATCTGATAAATGTTTATAAATACTTGATGGGAGGTGGGAGACAAATGGATGAGGCCAGGCTCTTCTCAGTGCTGTGTAGCAACAGGACAAGGAGTAATGGCCTAAAACTTTTACATACGAAGTTTCATACAAACATGCGGAAGAACTTTTTTACGGTAAGGGTGATGGAGCACTGGAACACGTTGCCCAGAGAGGTTGTGGAGTCTCCTTCTCTGGAGATATTCAAGACCTGTCTGGACGCCTAACTATGCAATCTATTGTAGGGTACCTACTTTAGCAGAAGGGTTGGACTCGATGATCTCTTGAGGTCCCTTCCAACCCCTGCAATTCTGCAGTTCTGTAAAGGTGGTGCCTCTTTCAGTTTTGAGTCAGTCTGGCAGTTTCCCTGCACTAGTGTTGATCTTGCTCTTGTTACCTCTCTGACAGGTATTGATTACCAGGTGAAGAGTCTGATGGTGGACAACACCCAAGTTGCTTTACAGCTGTGGGATACAGCTGGACAAGAAAGGTAAATAATTATGTGAGGATTTCCTGCTGCTGGGCTCAGTGTAAAAAAGAGAAGGATGGGGCAAGGAGTGCATGCACCTGGATATATCTCTGCTGATAAACTCGTGGAAGTGATAATTCTTGGCAGAGGGGCAATGTAATTTTTGGTGATGGTTCCTCATTTGAAATCCTCTAGTTTCAAAAGCATGGGCCATCGCAAGAAGATGTCACCAGCACTGCTGGAGAAGATCAAAGTAGCAGAGGACACACTTAACATTCATCTACAGTGCTACTAGAGATGAAGGCCCGCTACTACTTTCATGTAGTTTATACTTTATTTAGAATGTACTTTGAAGCTTAGGTTCAGAGGCACTTTTAAGGAGCTTGTCAAGCTCAGAGCCTGGCAAAAATAAGTATTAGGTATTTAATGCTAAATATGGTATGGGACCAAGCCTTCAGGAGGCAGCTGAAGTCATGGAAATATTAAAATCATGAGCAGTGCCAACAGAGTAGGGATGCTGCCTGCCTCAGTCAGCTAGATCATGCAGACTTTTTGGGAATGCACAGAGTAGGGTTTTCTATTGCAAGGCAAACTCTTCCAAACTCAAAGTTCATGCTGAAGAAATCATGATTTCTATTTCAGAAGACTACTCTGTTTTTTGGGTTTTTTAAAGTGCTGTAGGTGAATAGGAAGTTCTCATGACATTAAATGTGACACTTCATTGAGGCCAGGTTGCCTTAGAGGCCAAACTCAATGTATTGTCTCTGCAGAAGGACAGTACGCCTCTGAAGCAATAGTAGGTCTTAGATGTGAACTTGGAAGAAAGAACATGGCTCAGTGGTGATACTGAGTAGGAGGAAACCAAAACTTTTCTTACTTCTAGAGAAATATGAATTACTTCTAACTGGATGTGTGCAAGCGAATATCCTATAACATGCAGAGGAACTCCTTGTGCAGGGGAGAACTCCTTAGTGATCCCTCTGAGACTGGTTCGTGCTATATTTGACATTTTTTTCTGGAGCATCTAGCATGTCTGTATTTCCAGAGGTGTGTTTTGACTGCCAAAGAGACAGTCTGTGCTTTCTCAGTTGGGTTATCTGCCAGAATGGCATGCTCTTGGTGTAGTGAGACAGTACAGGCTTCAGGCAATCAGCTGAAGAGTTCAGGAGGGTCACTACTTGCTGCAGGTTTTCTTGGCTCTTAATAGGAGAGCTTGTTAGCTTGCACAGGGTGGAAATTCACAGCTGTCTAGTGAGATCTTGGTACTGGTGCTGCATGTATTTCCATCAGTTTGTAGGCAATATGATGACATAGCCTTATGACAAACTGCTTAGAGGTTTTAAGCGGGTTTTTTTTTTGTTTGTTTTAAATTGGAATTTATTCCCAAAATACAAGTCTGTTGTTCTAGCAGGTACCCACAGGACAATGTAGATGTCTGGTGGGAATTTCACCTGGAAATTGTTTCTAACATCTGAGTTTATGTATAACAGAATTGCTTTATAGATTTAAAATTGAGAATGGACTGTACTGATGCTAAGATCTTAATTGCAGTTTTAGCAGCACTGGGGCAGACATTATGCGCCTTGTTTATTCTGTGCTACAGCTTAATCTTCAGATTCTTCCAGACTTAGAAAAAAGTTCATGTTTTTTTCCATCCATTTCCTTTTATACAGGCAATTATCTTTTTCTGCCTCACCTAAACAGACTATTCTGTGCTTCTTTCCTCCTGACTTAGAAAGGTCCTGCTTCCTCAGCACCACATGTTTGGAAACACTCCTTACTCATGGCTGCCTGGTCTGCTGCACAGATGGGGTCTTAAAAGCCCAAGGATTTAACTGAATTGTCACCAGTCTGTACGCCAGCTCCAAGGGATGCATCTCATGCGCAGGGGCTGCCAGGCCTTGCAGGGAGCGCTAGAAGCCAGACGATCACTTTCTGTTTCATGTCATTACACCATCATGGTTCTGAGAGTGCCTTTGGTTTTGTTGGGGCTCAGGTTCCGGAGTATCACCAAGCAGTATTTCCGGAAGGCAGATGGGATTCTGGTGATGTACGACATTACGGCCGAGTGCTCCTTCATGGCAGTGCGGAACTGGATGAGCAGCATCCAGGTGAGAGCGGGGCTTCAGCTTTCTCATGCTGGCAGTGCTGCCTGTGCCTTGCTCTGGTCTTGCTCTGATGGTCTGTCTGGGAGCAATGTTCTTGGAGGCCTCAGGAGGTGCTTGGGAAGATGAATGCACAAAGAAGATGCTACAGGTACTGCCAATGGTAGCGTGTATGGAACCAGGGGCTTGTTGAAGGTACAGTGGCAGCCCTTTAAATGAGGAGGGATGTTTGCATGGCAGAAAGTAGTGGAACCTGCTAAAATAGTGGTACATGTAAGAAGCTGGTATGTGCTGGCAACATCTCCAAACAGCAGTTGTCACACCTATGTTCAGGTGAGGAAATCTCCTGGTATCTAGTCTGCGTGCAGCAAAGACATTTGGCCCTGGTGCATCTAGGCTCAGTTCTGCAGCACATACAGCACTTCACACAATCGCATTCTGACTCCTTTTGAATTTTCTAGATGACGCTCTAGAAATAGCTTATACTCGAAATAGCTTATGCTAGAAACAGCTTATTTTTCTTCATTTGCTGTAACTTTAACAGTTGATTTTTGTTTGTTTTCCTTTGTTGACTGTCTATCAATTTTTCCAAATTCTAAACAAAAAATATTCTTCCGTGGCTTGTGTCTGAGACTAAAATACCTCTGTATAATTTAAATATATTGCGTTTGGGTGGCTCAGAGTTGTAGGGAGAGTGTCAAGAGTGGGTTTGCTCTGAGATTGTGTTGTGTCGAAAAACAAGTCCTAAATTGAAAGAATAAGCATTGGTTGGAGGTTTCTAACGCTGTAAATTTCACAGGCCTGCTGGGCGAGGAAAAAAAGCTCATCTATTTCTCTAGACTTTAAAAGATCAAAGGTTAAGATTTTTCAAAACTAGCTGCTGGAAATCAGGCGCCTTTCCGGAGGGTTAAACTGAGCATGCAGAAAAACAAAGCACCCAAAATCTGTAGCTTTAAAAATATCTCATCTTTTCTTTCTCCCATCTTAGAATTTTTCTTACTTTGAAACCTCAGCTGTTCAGGTACTGTAAGTCCCCCAGAACAATCAAATTTGGAGATAATTTAAAGCCTTATTCTGCAGTCTTACTGTGATGACACTCTAGGGGAACACAGGGGGAGCTTCGCATAAGATAATGGGCTCCAGAAGTTGCCTAGGAATGACAGGCAGTACAGAGACCCTATGTCAACATTGAGAGCTGCTTAGCCGCTTACAGCAGCTTTCAGTAAGCGATGGTTGAGTTTAGGGTAGCACGTCCAATGAATAGTATCACACACACCAAAAGAGTTTTAACTGAAGAAGTCCTGCCTGGTCTTAAATGCAGTTTGCCCCATCAAGCTGTTGGACTTTTCTTTTGTCTTCTTATTTCCCAGAGAAGAACTTTTTCCCTGCCTTTCCTCTCTTAGCATCCCAGCTGTACATTTGAACCATTTGAAATATATTCCCATGGTTTAAGCTTCCTTCCACAAATCCCTGGGGCTGTTTGAGGAATGGCCCTTTAATAAGCTTAAGAGGCATATTTTGGCAGCTCCTTCAGGGACCCTAATCCTGCTGCCACTGAAGTCAGTGGCAATGCTTTTGTTTTGCATGATCTGGAGCAAGACCTGCTCCAAGATATTTCTGTCCCTCAGCTGAGTCTCTAGGATGTTTTGCTCTCTTTCTTTTGCAGGAAGGTATTGAGGATGGAGCTGTGGTTTTTCTACTTGGAAATAAAACGGATACCGCAGGGAGAGAGATCCGGAGAGTGCCCAAGGTGGAGGGGGAAAGGCTGGCAAAGGTGTGTCTCTGTGCTCTCCTGCTCCACTTGCTCTACAGCCTCCCTCCAGCTGTGAGCTGGACTGGTGGAGAGCCCTTCTTGGAGCTATTTCCCAGTATGGTACCTTCCCTCTCAGCCCTCAGTCTGACAAACGTGTACCAACGTTATGGTACCTGCCCTCCCTCCTTCCTTGCCGCCTCTATTTGTGTGCCTGCTGCTACCTTTATCCTCTCATCCCTGGGGGCCCTGCGGGGTGGGGACAGGGTTTCAGAAGTTTTCCCCATTTTTTGTACTTTGCAGCACAAAGGTAAGGCAATCCACTTATCCCAGAGGGGTGGTGTTTCTTCCTAAACACCTCCCACTTGTTACCTTCTGGATGCTCTGTCTGGGCCCACAGTTGCTGAAAAAGCATCTCATGCCCTGGCAAGGTGGGTACAGCAGCAGCAGCTACGTTGCTGGCCCCATCTGCTGCCAGCAGTTTCAGGTGGCAAGGTGGGTCAGTGCCCAAGAGTGTGGATAAAAGCTGGGGGAGAGTTGGCAGCTGACATTGGTGCTTGCTGTGTTCTTTGACAGGAATACAAGGCTGTCTTCTATGAGTGCAGTGCAATGACTGGCTATAACATCATGGAGCCCATGCTGCACATGGCCAGGTTAGTGATGGGAACAGTCACTCTGGGATATTTCCTCAGCTGTAGGTCACTGGTGGGCTCTCCTAGGGAATGGGCAAGAAGAGATGCTGTCAGAGACTGACTTTCTGCTGTGTCGATAAAAAGATCTGGAGCAATAGGTTCTTCTCCACTGACTCCAGGGCCCTGTCTTCTGTGGCTGGAGAGTACCAAGCATAGATGGGATGTCATCACATGCAAATCTTCCTCTGGCAGAGCTGGCTATTGAAAGATCAAGAGTTTAACTTGAATATTTCATCACAAGACTTTGTGTGCTATCCCAAATTTTAAGCTGGCATTTTCAATTTGAAATCTACATGCACCTCTAGGGAGCGGTTCTTCCATGCAGAATGTGATGTTTTGGAAGTAATATTTTTATTGCTAAAGATAAGGGAGGATAAGACGCTTTATAAAGCTGAAGGAAGTTTGCATTAAGATTTTTAGTTTCTTGAAAGCACTTGTGTTTGTTTTTTTTTAAAATACTTCGAAATCTTGTAAGAAAAATATCCTTTTGTTTTCTTTTATCCCTTCCCCTCCTGCTGTATCACCTCCGTTAAGCTCACAGCAGGACTTAGGTGTTTATTAACTGTGATGATTTAAGTAGATAAATCTTGTCTCCATGGCCTATGCCTTCAGCATGCTTTGTTACCATGCTGCTGCCAGGGACTGCCCAGAGAAGTGAAGTGAGCAGCATGAGATTCTGCCATCAGTGCAGGAGCTTGAAAACAAACTACAGACCACTAATGTCCAATCTGGTGTTCTGACCACTACACCATGCTGTCCCCTCTTGTCCATGTTCAGTTCCTTTCTCTGTTTCCCTGGAAATTCATGCTCCCTTTCTGCGTGCGGTTTATCTTATCCAGCTCCCAGAGGTAGCCCAGTCTTTGGACCAGTCACTTTTTACAATCCTAAACAGCCCTGGCTGATGGGAGAGCAAAGGGCGCGGTCAGATGCCGCTGCAGGAAGAGCTGAGTAGTTCGATTTTGTTCTTGATCTGTGCTGCTTGTTCCAGGTTGCTGACAGCACAAGAAGACAGGCAGAGGGAGAATGCCCTGCAGCTGGAAGATGTCAGGAGGAAAGGGTGCTGCACGTAAGGAACATCAATATGTCAGCAAGAGCCAAGTGTCAGCACCATTTCATGAAGCTGGGATTCCTTCTGAGCAAGTTGAATCTGATGGGATCAGGTCTGCAGAGACTTAGGGAAGCTGGTTTTCCTCATCAGGGAATTTCTAGGCACTAAATCAGGGCAGAATGTGCATATGATCTGTACTGTTCCCTTTCCCACCTGCATGTCCAGCCCTGGTCTCTGGAGGCCTCTGATCTCTTGGGGGAATTTGGCAGGCCTTAGCAAACAGCACAGACAGGGTCTTCTGTCCAGAGGTGTCATTTCCGTGTGAAATGATGAAGTCTTGTTCCTTCAGTTTCTGGCATAAAGGTGGCCTAGCAGCAGAGGGGAGGACACAGTGGGTGTTGTGTTAAATTATTTTAGTGTAAGAAATAAAGAGATGATTTTAAATTTGGGCTAACTCTAGGTAGTGAATCCTTTTCTCTCTAAGAGCAGCATCTTTTCTTGGTTCTGTAACAGCAAAGCCCAGCTGACAGCTTGCTGAGGTAGATAGGAAAGCCTTTATCTATTCTTGTAAGATCTGGATCAGACTCTGCACTTGGTGGGAAATCTGGTTTGACTTGCCAACACTGCAGATAACTGATTCCATATGTGGATATAGCACGAACTGATAAAACCATTCATCCCACTGGCTTTCTTTACTGTGTTACCCTAACGAACTTTGCCACTCTCCTTCTTGTACTGCTCACAGAACAGAGAACAGCTGCCCTGGGACTCACAGGCGACTGTTGTGCTGGCACATGCTGCTGTTCCATAACGTGCTGTGGGAGCTGTGCTGTATCTACTGGGGGCCACATATAGCCTGTTTCAAGGCTGAATGCTGCCTGTTTCCTCCCATTCTCTTACCCTTTCCTGAAAGGTCTTCAGCAGTTAGGAGTGGACATATCCGCAGTACTGAAACGTGCCCAGATCCCACCCTGCTGGCCTGGCAGCAGTGCTCTGAAATGTACTTGGGCTGGAAGGATGAGGTGGCCACCTCAGCTGCGGCGGGTACATAGTGAAATTTTTGCTTTTGCAGTGATCTTGTGCAATAACCTCCATTTCCTTATGAAGGGCCTCAGCAAGAAAAAGGCTGAACCTATTCCCTTTAGGAAGTAGCTTATTTTCCACCATGGAGTGGTGCAAAGCAGAACGAGGAGAAGTGAGGGCAGAGGTAGGAACTGGCCCCACAAACGCATCTCTCAGCTGCCCAGGCTCTACGTAGCTGCTGCTGTGCCTAGGTGTGAAGAGCCTTTCTTTCTCTGTTTTGTGGCTGAGTTGTTTTTAAAGCTTCGTGGGTTTCTCCCTGAGCCCATTTCTATATATGTCTTTGAAATCTTGGGCACAATATGTGATACTGCAGCTAGGAAATAGTTCTCCACCCCTCAGCATAGGCAAGGCCTGTATTTATCCACTTTCCTCTCATGGGATAAGGCGATTACTCTGGCTCCAAACATCTGTTTACTGCACAAGTTTCTCTGGGAATATTCCATGCAGGAAAAGTGCTCTGAGTCACCTACTGCATTACAAAATCTTTCCATGGTTCCTCCCAGTGCCATTTACTTCTGGTAGGAAAGAGGAAGCTTCTCATCGGAAGAGCCAGGTTCCTGACTTAAAGGAATAGCCAAAAGTACTAAATGTCCGCTCAGTCCTTGCTGCTGACTGTGGTTCTTGCTGTTGTACAGCTAGTGGGTTTAACTGCACAAACTGACCAGGAAGCAGTATGTTAGAAGAGGTCCTGAAGGAACCAGGGCTGCTGGTTTTGAGCAACACCACCAGAGCTGCCAGTGGAACTGCTGGTGTTTGCAAGAAAGGATGCTTGGGAAGCGAAATCTTCTCTGTTCTTGGAAAACACCTACCTTGCAGATACGGATTTTGTGCATTCTAGCCAGTGTGAAGGAGCGCAGACATTGTCACCTGCTAAATCAGTAAAACTCACTAGCTGACTTGGAGGAGCTGCTGTCAACAATTCATTTGCCTCATGCTCCAGTTGTAGGTTAATAAGGAGTGGCACTAAGAATTGGCATCTTTAGTCTGGGCACATCAATAATGCCAGAATTTACTTACCTGCAAGGATTTTGGAAGCTGCAGCAGAAGGAAGAGTGCACTATCTAATCTGCTAACATGGTTTGAATGTGCACCTCCCACACTGTGTAAAACCCACGTGAAAGATAAAGGAGTAAAATATACCTGGCACACAAGTACCGTACAGTATGTGGTAATTACCTTCTTCAGCACTGTCATACCGCAACAGGAAGAACTACCACGTGTTTGTTTTTTGTTTGGTTTTGGTTGGTTGGTTGTTCTTAATGTACAGTCTTAAGGATGTTTTCTTAGTGGGCAAGCAGGGTGCAGGCAATAAAGAAATACTGTCTTGCAAATGTTTGTGTTGAAATTTTTTTTCAGTAGCTGCACGAGATTCAGCCTCACTTGATTTAATTGCGTACTGCAGCATGTAGTTCTCAGGAAGGGTTGATAAGTCTGTTCCTGGTGGTGGTACGTACAGGAGACTTGTAAGTTATAAGTAAGGAGAGAGTTGATGAGAAACCCTTGTTTCTAGAGAAGCACAGGAGCAATTCATCTCCTGTTTTTTCTCTTTAGAGCAGCCAGAGTCTGGATGATCAGAGAAGGCAGAGCAGGGCGAACTAAGGAGATGCTTCCCCAGACTCTGGGGCCGATGTAGAGCTTTCAAACACAGCATGTTGTCTCCTTGTATCTATACTTGTAGAGCCAGGCATATTTAATAACACTCATGCATCCTGTTCACCAGAATTTGGAATTTCATAGCTCTTAGTCCTTGTACCCTATATTTATTTCAATATGTTTGTGTCTTACAGAACTATCTATCCGTAACTTTGGCCACAGAAATTATTACTCATTTCCCCTGCTATAAACAAACAGCACGGGAAGTAGTGCACTATAACTTTTTTTAGCAGGAACAGGGTGAACTTTTGGTTTGCCTATGATAAAGTGGCACAGAGGTTGTGCACTTGGACAACAGTAAGCGCTAGGGCGTGTTTTATACTGGATGGTGTGATGGTGTTTTGTTGGTTTTCTGGAGAAAATTTAAATTTCCTATTGGAAGACCCAAACACAACCTAGAGAGGCAGAAGAGCCCTTGACTGTGTGTGAGCACTGCTCTGTAACAACTAAAACATCGGTGTGGTACCACTGCTATTTTAATGAAAAAGTCCAAAACACAGCACCATACCAGCTACTATGAAGCCAATTAATGAGATTCCAGCCAAAACCAAGACATTGTGAGAATTTCTCCCGTTGCTGAATGGAGATCCCGGGAGCAGCCACACTCTTCAAGTGGCTGTTGGAAACTCCAGTATAAACAAAAAGCAAATAACAGGGATATCCTGAGGTGGTATGAGATAAGGGATGAAAAACAGACTGCCTGGGGGCTTACTGCTGCGCTGCATTGGCTGCAGTCTCTTAGTGGACAGGTGACTTTTTGCACACAATCTATAAACCATTTTGGAAATGTATCACAAGAAAGTACACTTCTTACAGCCTGGAAGGCTATCCTGGCACATGCAGCAGTGCAGCTGTGTATACAGTCAGGCTTAGAGCAAAGAAGAAAAAAAACAGCTGCTCTGACAAGCCCCCTCAGACCCACAAAGCTCTTGCACACAGGCAAGGGGACCCTGCTTTGCCTCGCATTTCACTCATCTCTTTCATGTTAATATGCTAAGGATAAACATAACAGGATTAGCCTGACAGCATCTCTTTGGCAGGCCAAAACAGGGATGAAGAGAGAGCATTAAGCCATGGTGCTAAGTTTAAAGCTTTCCCACGGGACAAATGCATGAATCGCAAAGGCCTGGGATGTTTATTTGTTTCTACCTACAACTGTGATAGGTGAGACGCAGGGGGAAAGCTCAGGGAATGATAAATAGCATTGCTAGAAAACCCCTGTAAAAGGGCAGATGGGGATCCTGATTCTCTGCTGTTTTAACACTGTCACTTCTACTTGAACAAGTTGGAGACATGACAGCATCTTCCACCCACCTCAAGTGCCTTCTTCTTGGGGCTGGAGCCCAGTGGGATTGACCCAGAGTACCTGGAAAGAAACGGGGCAATGCAGGGCCTCCCTTGGAAAGGCTCACCATCAATCAGGAATTAAGTCTATGCACCTGGCTGTGGTTTTATGGAGTGCCTCTGCTCTTTTCAAGCAGCTTGTTCCTGAGGTACCACAGCAAGTGCAACTGCTCAGTGGCTCACCAGCTGCCCTAGAGCCACTTTATTCCAGCAGCTTCAACTCCAAGAGATCCATCCACACACATTTAATCAGTCCCTATGGATCTCTCCTGGATTATTTTCTATTCTATTACCCTCTGTTGTTCATATATTTTCTTTTTTACTTCTTTAATTACTTAGTCCATACATAAAAAATACTTCATCCCTGGGTGTAGATTTTAGAGATCTTGGAGCTCATGCTTTATACCTTTAAATACTTTGTTTGAAAATCTCTTGGCTCCAGTAGATCTACAGTACTGCTGCTCAGCACTTTGGCAGCTCGTTGAGCTGCTGTCAGTCTACTCATTACTTATCTGCCTGTTAATGAGCCACACTGAAATTTCAGTTGGTGCAGCTACAATAATCTGGCTCCAGACTCCTCGGGCCCCCGAGGCATGCTTTAGACATCTCAAGCCAAGCAGTTTAATATGGCCTGATTCTGCGAACAGAAGATTAGCTGCGTGCTTCTTTTGAAGTGAATAAGTCACAGTAGAACTGGCCAGATAAAATTAGTTGTTTTTCAAGGTAAATATATATGTAATTAAATGCTTACAGGGATTGTATTTGTGCAGTTCTGGGCAGAGGTGGTGGTGGTGGCTCCGACAGGTGAGCACTGAAATGGCAAAGTGCTGCAGTGCAAATCCCTGCACGATGTGACCGTGCTGCTGGACTCATGCCTATTCCTCAGAGATGGCGGGGGGAAAAGGGGACATGGTGGTATAGCTCACATTTATCTGCAGGCTTTCCTTTTTCTTGCCCTGCCCAGCTCTGTGTGAAGCAGGCTGTTCTCTCCTGGTTTTGGTCTAACACAGCTCCCTGTTCTTTGAACCAGTCCCTTCCCTCTGACTCACTGTAAACTGAATGATGGTGAGCATCATCAGAACAAAACTGCTGTGAAGTGGGTCTCTCCTACCAGTCCACAGAGAGCTTCTTAGGCTGTCTGTCTTGGTCTCTTGCCTTAAAAAAAACATGGTATCAGTTTACTAATTGGTTTACTCATTGGAAAGGATGAAGAAGAAGTGGAGGCTCAGGGGAGACCTTATCACTCTCTACAGTGACCTGAAAGGAGGTTGTGGTGTAGTGGGGATCAGCTTCTCCCGGGTAACAGTGATAGGACGACATGGAATGGCCTCAAGTTGTGCCCGGGGAGATTCAGGTTGGATATTAGGAAAAATTTCTTAGAGTGGTGATGCACTGCACAGGCTGCCCAGGGAGGTGGTCGTGTCACCATCCGTGGAGGTGTACAAGAAAGGGTGGATGTGGCACTGAGGGATGTGGTCAGTGGGCATGGTGGGGGTGGGCTGGGGGTTGGAATTAGAATTGGTCATCTTAGAGGTCTTCTCCAATAGTAATGACTCCATGAAGCAATTGGGCATGTGGATCCCTAGTTAAGTCACAGTAGAGGCCAACACCTGCTGGGCCCTCAGCTGGCCTTTTCCCTCACTCTCTGCTCAGAACTCATCCCTCCCCAGCCAGCCCTAACAACCTGCAAGACTGCTCAGCCTCTGAGCGGAGCGAGTGGGGTCTCCCTTTGGACAGATCCCAGAGGGGCTGTGAACTGCCGTATTTGGACTGAAGTTGAAATGAGGTAATGGAAGGATGAGGCAATGCACCAGTCAGGGCTTGATCTTGATGGGCAGGATGTATCCTGGAAAAATCTTTAACAAGCAGCTCTGACGCCTCTAAAAAGAGAAAGGCTTGGAAAAAGAAGAGGTCGTGTTCTTCGCAATGTGGTGCCTGCGGCGATGGGAACGGCGGGTGAGGTGAAGGCGGCGGGAGCCAGAGGTCGCTGCTCCAGGGCGCGCTTTCGCGCTTGCACAGCGCTCCGAGACCACGCCGCAAGCACTGCAGGTGGACGGAATTCGGGGTGTTTTGTTTTGCAGAAAAACTAATTTTATTCTGTTTTTCAAAGCCGAAGGGGCGCCGCTAGCCCCTACCACCCGCCGGGCGAGCCGTACGTGAGGGCCCGCTGCCGAGGCACCGCCCGCTGGGCGTCCCGGGGCTGGGCCGGGCTGGGCGAGCCGTGCCGCCCTCCTCTCCTCCCTCCCCGCTTCCTGCCGTGCTCCCTTCCCTCCCTCTCCGCTCGGCAGGTCGGGGCGTGAGGCGGCGCGGAACACGGCGGCCCGGCGCGCTGCCGCTGAGGGGTGAGGCGGGGCGCCCCGAAATGGCGGACGCACGGGTTGTGAGGGGGGAGCGGCGCGCGGGGCTCCTCGCGGCCGTCGGCGCCGTGTGGTGCGGGCCGCCGGGTGCCTGCGGGCGGGAAGGGGTGAGGGGGCAGAGTCTGGGGGCTGCCGGCCGGGAGGCGGCGTGCGTGTGGTGCCCGTGGTCTCCTAGGGCCGGCTCTGCTCACGGGGTTGCTTCGCTTCCCTTTGAGATTTGCAGAACTTCCCTCAGGCTTTTCCAGTTTGAAAAGTGTTTTCATGTACCGCCTTCAGTTAAATTTGTAGGGCTGTTAGAGGCAGAGGATGGGGAGAGCTGGGGCTGACTGGAAATCCGGGCGACGTCCCGTTCCCTTCACCTGGGGAGCTGAATCAGTGCTGGTGATGGGTTGCTGCGGTGCTGTGTGTCCCTTGCCATGCGGGATCTTTCCCGTTAGTCTCTGCTGTTTCGTCTTACAAAGAACGTGAAGTGCTGTACATTTAACAGCAAAGTAAAATCTGATTCTTCTCAAGGACATCTACGATCAACCTGTTGCAGTATCCTGCTGTATTTTAACAATTACTTAGCCCTTGAAGTTTAGGCTAGCCTGTAGCATCCCTTAAAGTACCCTTCCCTCATCTCCCTCACTCACTGCCTTTCTTGCTCTGAGAGCCTGAGCGGTGTCTGCTAGAACAGGAGGTCACTAAGTGTCATCACCCGTCAGAGGTGGTGCCCAGGGGCAGCCGTTTTCTTGAGCCAGTTTTGAAAACAAGCCCCTTCTTCAAAACATGTTTCCATTCCTGTGGATGAGGCTGTTGCCTGGGCTGTTAAGAGATCTTTTGGAGCAGCAGATGCTGTCTGGGTGTTACTGGAGCTGGAGAGTCTCTCTCAGACAGCAGTCCATCCCCGTCCTGCTTGACTATTACTGCTATTGAAAGATGATGGCTTGAGATGGGGAGAGCATAGCGTTGCTCTTCTGAGCTGTTGCAGGCAGAGGTGAAGAGGAAAGGAACTGTTTCAAATACGTCTCAGCACTGAGCAAGTTCGGACTCAGTAAGTCTGGCCGTGGACAAAATGAGTGACTGTCTGAGCAGGACTGCTTGCCAAGTCCTGAGTTCATACAAAGTGGGTGCCTAGTATTCTTTAGCATAAACTGGGGTCTAATTTCCTAGCATAACCTTAGGCTTTCATGATTAAAAGCTACTATTTTAAGGAAAGTTCTTTGACACCTTCGTTTGATGTAGCGTGTCATTCATCTTAGAGGGGGACTGGCTCTTCTCTAAGCCCTATTTCATGGCAAACAAAAAGGAGCTGTCCTTCATGCTAAACATAGTTAAGTGCTGTGGCACTCCGCTAGAGAATGCTGCGTGTAACAAAAATTTACATGAGCTCAAGGTAAACTAGAAAAACAGGTGTAAGAATTTTTCTGAAGGAGTTTGTATCTAGGACAAGACTTCAATCCAGAAATCATTGGGAGCTTGGGAATACCTGGGGCAGCGTCACTTAGAGTTTATCTGAGGCATCTGATGACAGGTCCCTGTCAAAGAGGGGTGCCCTACTTGTGTGGGTCTTTGCTCTGGCTCGCTATAGCTGCTCAAAGGAGCAAGTATTTCAAGTCAGATATCCTTGCTGAGAGCTTGGGTTGTGAGTGGGAGCTGCTGGCACCCTTTGAGCTCCTCTGTGTAAGTACCCTGAGATTACATCTTCGCTCTTTAGTGTCCTGATGACCTTGTGTTCCTGCTGTGGACATCTTTTTGCCCATATGCAATATTTTTGCAAAAATCATCTATTGTTCCAAAGCTGCCATCAGCTACCCAATGCATGTGACTTCTGTTAAATAATAGCCTAGTTTCATGGTGGAGTCCTTCTGTGATGGAGGAGAATCACTGGTTTCAGCTGCCTGGTAAAAGTCTTGGCAGTCCCTCAGTTGGCCTCAGTAAACAATAAGAACATATCTTTTCTGTTTGTTTGGAGTAATGTCCTATGTGTGATAGCTGTTCATGTTTCACTCTGGAGTCCAAAGTGGTTAGTCCTTCCTGCTATGTGTTTTTTTGTGTGCTTAACAGCCACATTTTCATCCTATCTCAAGGCAGGTGTACTGTGGGAGGACTTGCTTTTAGGGACAGTGCCAAGAGCAGACTGCTGAGTAAGAGGAGTTTTGATAGCCTGATTGGAACTGTGGCTCTCCTTCTCTTGGACCTGTTATAGAAGCCATCTTCTGAGTTAGTAAAGAGCACCACCCTAAAAAGATTTTTCAGAAATGCTTTGGCTTCCCAGCCTTGTGCAGAAGGAAAGCACAATGCCAATTTGAAAGGGAGCAGGAAACAGGCAGAGCAATTTGGCTTAAGTCTGTGTTTGAGATAAACACGGCCACATTTCCTGCCCTTCAGGGTTTCACTCTATGATTTGTGCTGTCATTAGTGCTGTGTAGGATGAACAGCAGCAGCCCTGTGCAGCATTGCTTTTCATTTTGCTGCCAGGTAGTTCTACTAAGAGCAAAACATGGCTTGTTCTGTCAGACTTCAGTATGGCACGGGAGAGATGAACTGCCTCACCTCGCTCCCACTGGCTGCCAACCCCATGCAGCATCGGCAGCTTTGCTGATCAGTGTGAGATTTTGTGGCTGTGACTCCTGCTAGTGCAGTCTGGCATGCTGTCTCGCCATGTACTGCCTGTGTTGTTCCTGCTTGTCTGCAGAATTGTTGTATTCCTCTCTATTCCCACAGCCCCTTTTCTTCCTCCAAACAGCAGACGACGAATCCAGCCTTAAGTGAGCGCTTCCATACTGCTGCTGTGCTGACTTACACTTCATGTTGCTTCTTTTTGAGTACAGTAAGGCATACGTTGCCAAAATCCTGGGTCTGCAAAGGACGTTTTTGGTGTGGCTTCCTCAAGTTTGTACGATGAGTTGTGAGAGATTCTTCAGCAAGGGGGTGGAAGAAAGCTGCTTGTATCCCTTTGTGAAGCAAAAATGTTAGGTGGGGGTGGCCAGTGGCATGGTATCTATCTATTAAGAAGTTTCCAAGGCACATTCTGTATTATTCACAGCTAATCAAAGTTGTAGTGCAGATCTGTGGCTGTTTCCATTGCACATATGCAGACCGAGCAACAATTCTCTTGCTTTTGAGGCAGCCCCAAAGAGGTTGTGAGCTATATGTCGCGTAGTTGGTTGACCACAGGTAAATGTCTGGCATTTCCAGGTCTCTTATAAAGCAATCGTGCTGTTACTGTGGCTTTCTTGTGCCTTCTGCCTAAGAATAAAGCTCTGAAAGATAAAATGTGGAAGTACCGACTCTGAAAAACAAAAGGGGAGCTTTGCTATTTCATGTATTTCATGTTTCAGTCTACTACTACAGTCCCCGGTGGCTTTGTCAGCCTGGCTCCTTAAAGCTCATGAATAGATTCTCCTGCCCTCCCCAGCTGTATCTCTGCTCCCAGACTTGACACTAGGTATCTCCAGCTGCTCCCTGAGTACTTGTACCAACAGCGGTCATGGAAAGCCAGAGGGAGAGTTACTCCCGGAAATGATGGCACATCCCTACTTCTTTGGCTGTGAGGAATGGAAACCAAGTCTTCATGATTGTTTAAAATCCTCTAGATCCTTCTGGTGAAGACCTGGTCTCCTTCCATCTCTCTTCTTCATCCTTCCTTTCAAACTCTGGACACAATTTTCCTCTTGCCGCAGCAACGTGCACTTTGGCAGAACTTTCCCCCGCAATAGTGACCATCTCTCCAATCCAGGAGAAACGCCCCTTTCCCTGTGCCTGAAGCTCAAGTGCAGAGGGAGAGACAGGAAGAGAAGGGCTGCAGGATGCAGACGAGGTGATCTGTCAAGTCTGCAGAGAGCACCTCGCACCATCCCTCCTGAGGGCACAGAAGCCATTTGCTGCCAGCCCTTGGCAGATATCAGCACTGAAATAGCAGCACTGATGAGCATCTCGGCAGTGCTCTGCTCCTTCCCGCCTGTCAGGCTCCTCTGCCTGTGATCTCAACAGCCTGGCATCCGGGGGGAATGGTTTCAATCAGTCCTATTAATCCTGAGTTCTGGCTGCTCTACCATAATAAAATTCTAGGCAGAGTGAGCAGGAGGATAATTGCTGTTTTGCACTCCTGATGTTTCATGCCAAAATAAGAGAGGTTGGAGCTGCATTTGGGTATGACTGGCTCGGTCCGTGTTTCTCACGCAAATTCCTCTTGCTAGCCAGGTGCTTGTGGTTCTTCCCTGCTAACTGGAGATGTGCCAGAGGTAAAAAGATGTAAACTTAAGTAGCCGGTGGCACGTGTCAGCTGTATGTGTGTATATTGTGCATTTTTTGATGCCAGCAGTGCTGGATGGTAGTGGTATTTATCTAGGGGGATAGGAGAGGACATCAGGAATTAATGTTCTGCAGAGGTTAATGGAATACTTGGCAGCTATGTAACTTCTCTTGGATATTGACCCACAGCCACTGTCAGCAGAATACAGACCACCAAATACAGTTTGAATCGTGTAGTGAGCTCCACAGTACGAATTGCGGGCTGCGTCCATGCAGGCTGCCACTGAGTTGCTTATCATACCTACTGCTGAGCATGAGTGTGAAGGGCGAGAGTGCGTCCCAGTGAGGATGTGGGAAGAAGCACGTTGAGAGGAAACAAAACAGTTGTGGGAAAGGCCGGAAATGAGAAGTGTGGGAGGTGTAGAAGGGATGTTGCTCAGAACCACAGATTGTTCCTGCTAGTTTCTCCTGACAAAGGCCCATTATTGCTGAGCCAGAAATAGGTGACATCAAACGCTTGGCACCGACTGTAGTTTCTTATCTATTGCTGGTACTGGATCTGAATGCAGAAGGAGCAAAGTTCACTTTTGCAGCCCAGGGAAACAGAACAGAGCAGGGGAAGCTGGCGCAGTGGAAAGAGTTGCCAGGCTCTACCTAGATGGCTGGATTCAGGTGGAGTTTGTCCCTGTAGCTGCAGAGTGGAAGGTGCACGTTCCTAAGAAGCTGTGTGGTTGTGCTGAAGTATGCAACATGTTTCCTATGTATCTTTGCTGTCAAAGGAGTGGGACAGGTTGGAAAGATGAAATACCTTCTGGAGATGCTGTAGGAAAAAGATCTGGATGAGCTGAAATTATATCTGATGCCTCACCCAAGAACACTTCCCCCTTATGTGGGAGAAGTAGACAGGAGAAACACCAAGAGATTAATTACTGTTTTGCACTCCAAGTGCTGTGTGGCAGATGGAGTTGGTTTTTGGGGTCTGGACCATGTTTGGGTATGACCAGCTTGGTACGTGTTTCTAACCGCAATTCCTCTGGCTGGTCAGGTGGTTGTGGTTCTCCCCTGCCAGCTGGAAGAGCGCAGAGCAGGTCTGTAGGTGTGTTTCAGGTAGCAGTGCAGTCAGCTTGATGAAGTGTAGGTGGCTCCTTAGAAGGATGTAAGCATAAGAAGCCACTGGTGGAAGCAGATTGCTGGTCTCGTGGGATGAGGAGAGGCAGTCAGGAAGGTTAACAGCTTGGCAGCTGGTTAGATACTAACTATGGCTTACCAGCCTCATATACACAGAGGATTTTAGGCTTGTGCCGGCTCTGTTTATTTAGACTTTCAGCTATGTACAGCACCCAGCAAACTGCTCACTCGTGAATGTAACTGGACAGCAAACAATGGCTTTTCCATTGGCTAAATTCACTTACAACTGCAACCAAGAGAGGTTTGGAGTAGGAATTTCTGGAGGGGACGTTTCTGTTGTGTTTGAGCCTTGATGACCTGTTATCTGCTAATCTGTCAGAGCATGAGCAGCAGTGTCTGCGTGGTTGTGTTTTCAGAGCGTGCTCTTATCCTCAGCGACCACAACAGTGCAACATTAGAAAAAATAAGGGAGAAGCACAGGACCAGTCCATTTTACACACTATTGGAGCCAGCCTGTGGATGCCATTCATGCTGGTGTGTCTGGCATGCCAGCCCGTGAGCGTGGAGGAGGCAGGCGTGAGTCACAGCTTGTGAATGTCAGTATCTCTTCTTAGCTGTGGTGGAATCCAGAAGGGAGGAGTTCATGCCCCCATATCCCCCCCCATGTTGCCCTGGAGACAGAGGTGATGTTTCATTTTGCTTCGTGGTAGCTGTAAGCTGCAGGCAGAGCTCCAAGGGTGGCTGCAGGGAGCTGCCTGTACAGTCTGTCTGTTCCTTAAGTATAATCTCTGCACGTTTGGAGAAGTGTTGGGCTTTGTGCTTGTCAGTACAACTCTTTCAGCATAGAAGGGGTGAATCTGGTGCAGTGTGGGAGCACTGCTTTCTGAGGAGTGGAGCCACCAGCTAGCAGAAAAATGTGTTTAGTTGCCCTTAGGTCTCCCCTCACTGTATGGAGAGCAGAGCAGCCCTCTCTCACCCCTGTGGCTTAGATGAGAGGTCTGCAAGAGGTGAGATGTGTGATTTGCCACAGCCTGCTGTAGTCTGCAATTTACCTTGTTGTCTTGAAGAGGATTTATTTTTCTTTCCACTTTTATGCATAGGATCTCTTTCTACATCTGTGGAGGAGGAACTGTTGGGCTGCTGGCTGCTGTGCCTCTGAGTCCCGGGTTGCTGTCTCATTCCTACTGCTGAGAGGGGAACGTACAAGCATGCTGCTGAGCTCCTGTGCTGTGCTAAGGAATGAGTAACAAAGCCTGCTCTGTTCGCTGCCTGCTCGCCAGGGCTTTCCTCTGCTGTGTTCCTAGGCAGGAAAAAAGGGAATTTAAACCACTGTACTTACAAAAAGGAAAAATCCCAGCTATTGACCTCCCAGGCCGTTTGCCTTAGAATTGGTCAGAGTACTGGGGAAATGTTGTTCCTGACTCACAGCTGTGCTGTAAGAAGCTTGCAGGGAGGGAAAAGCTGACAGCTGGAGGGGGAAACTGCTTTCTCTAGCGTCGAGATGTTTGCCATCTTTCTATCACAGAGAGAAATGCTCTGCTGCTTTTTACCAAGCTCAGAGTAGTAGTCCAAAGCCTGAGCATGTGCCAGTAAGATTTGGAGAGGCTCCTGAAGGAATGAAGTATGTGGTTACTCTCGTTTCCTGAAGTGTTTTTTGTGTCTTTCTGGTGTTTGAGAGTGAATCCGGGTTGTCCCAGACAAGTAGGATGGACTACTTCAAGCCTTTAAAATTATAACCTTTAAAATAGCGGGAAGTCAAACGAGATTATATGATCCCTCTAGATGTGAAAATTAGCTCTGCAGGGAGGGGAAAAAAAAAAAAGAAAGGATTAAGTATCAAACTCCTTTTAAGCTTTCCTGTAACAAGGCTTGCTCATACAGTGCTGGAATCACCTGAAGGCTCATTGATGAAGTAATCCATGGCAGGATTTTTCAGCTGCATCTGAAGTGCAGCCAATGTGTGCTGACACCTGTTAGAAGAGCTCTCTTCCATTTTCTTATCCCTCCCTGCTCCAAATGAAGCAGACGATACTGAGAGAGACCCACCAAAGCCCAGCGCACCTCTGTGCTGATTATAGCTCTGTTCCCTTTATGAAGCCTCCGCCTGCCCTTTGCCTGGAGTTTACTTGAAGCAGCACGGAGTACCTTTGTGAGCCCAGCTCCCAGTGCTGCTGTGAGCAGCTCTGGCTGGTGGCTTTAGAGCCTCCTGGCGTGCGCTCTGGGGGCTACTTTTTGCCTCTGCCTTCAGCCCTGGCAAAGGGCCAGCAAGTAATTGCCTTGAGGACAGCCCTCTACTTCCAGTTATTAATTCACGTGGTGATGCCTCCCTGTCAAGCTTACAGGCTGGTCTAAAAACAGCGGCATAAATGGTTCTGGTACTTAAAGCCTACTGCACAGGGGGGAGGCAGAAGGGGGAGAAATGTTTTATTTTTGGCTGGTGTTGTTTGATTTTTGCTGGAAGGACGATCCTTCCTCAGTGCAGCCTCATGCAGAGTGGATTGGGTGTTTTCAGTATTGCTCCTCTAGCAAGAGGAAGGAGACAGCTTCTATGCACTGGACTTGCAGCTCCAGGGAATGAAAAGTCACTTAATTTGCCCTTGGTTGTGCTTGATATTTGATCTGGCTCTAGTGAAGTGTTTTTAGCTCTGAAAAGAACTCCTGATAGCATTTGATCACTCCAAAGCGGACTTGGAGACACGGACCTTGGGGGGGCTAAATAAGGACTGACGATCAGAAGAGACTTCTTGGCCATTCCTGTGGTTCTGCTTTTAGAGGAGTGGTTATTTCCAGGTGTGACAGCAGTGCTGCATGAGGTAGCTGTGCTGGGCAGGAGGGGAAGCTCCTGCAGGTCCTGCCAGCAGCTCTCTAGCTGCCTTACTGAGGTGAGAGGTGCTGTAGGCAACGTTCCCTTTCCTGTCAGCACACAGGGGGTCTGCAGAGTGCATTGCCCCATTCCTAGTTCTACAGGTACCTGGTCTATCGCAAGCATGCTGAGAAGTTGTCGCTTGTTGCTGGCACCAGTACTCAGCTAATCAGCAACGTGTCCAAAGTGATAAGACTGTTACCTTCATTTCCATTGTCAAATCCTTTCTCAGCTGCTTTTAAAATACAGCCTTTGTGCAGCTTAGACTGAGGCTGGCTGCCTGGGTAGGGGTTGTGTTCTGGCCCCTAGGACTTTGGCTTTGTTGCTTCCACCACAGAAAGTGCAAACAGGAACAGCCTGGTTAAAGCAAAACAGGTGTTGCACAGCCGTTAAACGTGGCCAGCTGTTCATGCTCCTCTTACGTTCTGTTGTGCTGTCTACAGCCAGCTGTCTCAGGTGCAGGCATGGAAGTGCTAACAGGTAGTTTGAAAACTTGGCATTTTACAGCTTTGTATTCTGCAGTGGTCTTCAGAGGACAGAGCAGTTGGGCAAATGAATCTTGAATCTCGAGATGCGAGAAGAGTCTTTTCCTACTGCTCCTGTTACATCATGATACCTTTTTTCTT
Source organism: Numida meleagris (assembly GCF_002078875.1). Classification (NCBI taxonomy): domain Eukaryota; kingdom Metazoa; phylum Chordata; class Aves; order Galliformes; family Numididae; genus Numida; species Numida meleagris. The sequence continues at coordinate 15,879,027 of NC_034414.1, read as the reverse complement.
TGTTGAGTTGCTTTGAGGAGGTAGGGTCTTTCAGACTGTGAGACTGCTGGACTTTGTGTCATCGAGAGGCGAGGAACGGTGACATCAACTGCCTGCACTCTCTTCTAAAAAATGCTGGTCACGTTTTTGCTGGTGGCATTTAAAGTCTAAGCATTCGTTTGTGAGCTAAGTCAGATGAAGATGGTGAACTGCTGTGAGCGTGCACCTGATATTGTAGGTAGCTAGAAAATCCACTGGCTTTTAGTTGGTAGCATTTTCACTGCTGAGATTAGTAGGGAATAGCAATGGAAGCACCTCTGCAAAGAGACAGCAGCCAAACTCTGAATGCTAGCCACAGCGCATCCCTCGGTTAGTCTTTGCACCAAGCCCGAACTCCTGTGTGAAAAGCCACCTATTTATAGAGTGAGCACAAAGTGGTGGTCACTGCATTATTTGAAAATGGCTTTGAATTTGTGTACAGAATTGCCTGAGTAGCTTTGTGGGGGCAGGGAGGATTATAATGAGTGCGTTTGTTGGCTTGGTCCTAGAACTGGCCTGGTGACAGGGAGGGGAGGGAGGCTCTGTGCCTATTGCATGAAAACACTGAGGATGCGGTGGCTTTGCTTCTGAGAGCGGAGCTGAAATTGACAGTGTAATTAATAGGAGGGGATCAGGAGGAAAGCTGATTCTGCACAAACTGTTCTGTTTAGAAAGACGGCTTAATGCTGCTGGTAAATTCTCCAGTGCAGACAAAGCCCTGCTTTTGAAAGCAAAACAAAACATGGTGCCCATGAACAGAGATGGGAATACGGAATTTATAATATCAATAGTAGCCTGTAATGGGCGTGGTTTGTCTTGTCTGTTGGCTAACCCTGATCTGTCCGAACTGTTATTCCTTATCCCAGCAAACTCTCCTTGCTGTGAGCTTTCTGCAAACACACCCCAGCTGCTGATTTCTTGCACTTCAAGTGCACAAGAAAAAAGGCGGTTATTGTTCTCCTCAGTTCAATGACTGGTGAAGTGGTTCCTGTGTATAAATAGTGTAGAGTGCTAGGGCATCCTTCTGAATAAAGGAGGCCTTATTAGATACAAGATGATGTGGCTGGACACAGAAGGAGTTCCCATTAATCATGTGCTGGGTGCCGCTCTGTGGGCTGCCTTCCAGCTCCCGCCGCCGCCGTGTGTTTGCAGGGATTGATTGTTTTTTTTCCCCAGGTTGTTGAGTGCTGGGAGCAGTGGCCTGGGGCTTTCTGAGCTGGGGATGTGGCTAGCGGTGTATGTTTTGCAAGGACCAGAAAGCATTATCAAGAGTTCTTGTTTATGTTGGAGAAGAACAATTCCGGAGCACAAACACACTCCTGGGCATGCTTGATTGCTCTCTCTCTCTCTGTTTCTTCTTCTTCTTTCTCTTTTTTTTTTTTTAATGTTTGTGAAATCAGTTTAGCACTAAGGTCCCTTTTATCTTTAACAGTGTCGCAGCAAGCCATCGTCTCTGCCAGATTTGACTAACCCTCTTGTAAAACACATTAATACACAAGTATGCTGTGGTGCTGAACATAAATATCCTTGCTAAGTTTGAAGTTGATCTCATTGCTATTTTTGCTTCAGTAACTCCCTCCCTTGTGGAGTACAGTCATGGAAAAAAAAATGACAGGGACGGCTAAGTGGTCTGAGAGACGGCTCGTATTGAAGAGCATGTGTCTCCTCAGGTGCTTTAGGCACATAGTTCTTCATTGGATACCTGACTCCTTATCCATATTAACAAGAGTTAAGGGTCTACATCTCTTCAGGGTTTGATGCAAAACTAACCAGCTAGATCCAGAGTAGAAGAAAGGAGAGAATTTGCAAGTGTCTGGAGGAGTGACAAACACTCCTGAAGCCCAGTGTTGTAACGTCTGTGGAGATGGTGTCTGGACACAGAGAGTTTGTCCTCCCAAACTCCCAGGACAGGATCTTGCTTATCTAAGGCCTTCAGAAAGGTGCTGTTGCAGCAGAGAGGTAGGGCCAAGGAAGGTCTGCCAAAGATGGCCAGGAGACCTTACTCTTCATTGAGAGTCAGTGGCTTTCTAAGTTGATTCCACCTCTGCCAGAACCACTGTGCAAAGGCCTGTTAAAATGAAGTGAGGATGTTGCTTTGTGCTCCTCATTTCTCAACAGCCCCAGGGGCTAGGGGTGAGCAGCTTCTGTACCGGGCACTCTGCAGTGAAGGAAAATGGTGCCGTGCTCTGAGGAGCATGTCATCGTTCAGACAGCGTGCAGAGAGTAAAGGCTGTTTCCAGGCTGTGCTCTAGGGAATCTCGTTCAGCAGCACTAAATACATTTGATTTCCTCCTCAGGGAGGAGGGTCTTGGACTCAGATCTGTTTTGCGTGTCTCCCCCTTGCCAAGTATAAATGAAAATTCCTGAGGAGGAGCTGCTTTGCCTCACTGGATGCCTGGCTCCTGTTTTGCCTTCTCCAGTGCCCCTGAGGCACAAATACGTTGACTTTCCAGCATGTTCCAGCATGCTGTAATGGAAAACAAAACATTCAGCGTTGCATCCTGGGTCAGCTTTTTTTCTGGAAAGGAGTGTGGGAGCAGCAAGGAGCAGATGTAAAAATGGTGCTGCAACAAGGCTGCTTGGGGAGTGTGTCGGCCCAGCCTCAGGACCAAGGATGTGTCAGAGCTATTGCTTGCTTTGCCGGTGACTGCACTCTGCTTTCCCTCCTCTCCCCCGTTTCTGAGAAAGTTCTCTTGTCTGATCTTCAATTTATGATTCTAGGACATTGGCATGCAGCTGTACGGCTCAAGTGTTGGGATTTCCACTGTTTCTCTCAAGAGATTTTCCTGTGGTCTAGAGGCTAAAGAGTAATGTGAATTAACAAGTTTCTAGTTCTTACCAGAGCATTCCTGTTCAAAGGGAATGGAAGCAGGGGTAAACCAAGCTGATAATAAATGAACGTGTGCTGTCTGTGCTATGCCTGAAAAAGGCCTGCAGAAACCTTCCCTTGAAGATAATAGGAAGTTAAAATGGTTATGAATTGTGCTGAAATTGATCCGATAATACGAAGTAACCTTTTTCTCGTCCCAGCTGGTTTGTGAACACTTCATTATCCCACCCAGGCAAGTCAGGGAATATTACCGCTTCCATTTCCCAGAGGGAAAATAGATAAAAGACTTCAAGCCTTAAGCTGTGGAGTAAGTTAGTGTCAGGGTATAGATCAAAAGACCGTTAACTCAGTATCCAAATAGACAGGCTAGGGAGAAGAATTGCTGTTCTCTTTCCCCTCTCTATGCAGCACTGAAGGAAACAGATTTCAGGGGAGACTCAAGCCTGCATGCTGTGGTATGAGGGTGAGATGGCAGAGGATGCATCAGTATGAATGGACACAGCAAATCTGTGATCCTCTATCTTAGATATACAGGCCTGGTTTTTCAGCTGCTTCAGGCTTTTTGTTCCTCAGAGGGGATGTTAGAGGCTGTTCTCCATTACAGTGTCTGTATGCAGCCTAGATACATCCCTGGAAATGTGGTGAGATTTAAAAAAAAAAAACTCCTGTTACGCTTGAAAGCACCTTCCTGTAGTGTGTTGCTTATCCATTCTAAAGGAGTCACTTTGCACTTACACTGGAGGGAAAAAAGCTTGCTGTAGAAGGGCTGGCTGTGGCAGAAGAATTCAGAGGAACTATTTTCCAGCAGAGCCAGCCATGGTGTACAAGACCTGTATCTTGATTATGCATCATCAGGGACAGAGGCTGAAGAAAACAGTGTCTTCCAAGCACCTTTTTCTCTGCAGGGGCCCAGCTCTGGTTCCTGCTGTGTTTCCAGAAGCTCCTAAGCCCTGGAAGATGAGGATGGATGTGTGCAATGAGTTCTGGCGCTGTATATGCCCACCTCTTTCTTCTTCCCAGGCAGTTTAGAAATGCCTACTCATGCTTGGACTAGGAGCAATGGATCCATTTTGAAGCACTTAACATAGGGTACAGCACTCCACTTTACAGAAGGGTCTTCTTCAAGAGCTTTCTCATGGAGCTGTTCGTGGACTGTTCAGAGCAGAATGAGATGTGACTGTGGTGTGTTCACAGGCTTGACAGAAGCAGTAGCAGCATTTACAAGATGCTGCAGACATGAATATAAACACATTCTGGCATCTTCATACCGTCAGGTCTTTACGGTGCAGTCTTACTCCTCCTCATTATCCAGTGCACACTTTCCAATTTAATCAAATGCTTTCATAGTGTCTTCTGAAACTCTCTACTAAGAAGATGGCTTAATGACAAAGCGTATTACCACATACTGATTCCCATAATAATCCTTGACATAAAGGATGATTCTCTGCTTCTCTCTCCTTTTCTTTTTCAGCTTTTTGCTTTCCCAAATCCAGCAAAGGACCGGAGCCAGCAAGAAGACTGGACTGCGTGGAAAAGAAGCTTTTGAAGAGGGCTGAAGGTTTGCAGTGGTGCTGTGGATTGCTTTGGTAGGGAAAGGTCAGTGTTGAGTCTGTTGACCCATGTTGGATGGCAGTTTGGGTAGATAATGAAACTTTGTAGTTCTGTAAGTCAGAGCACTTCACTGAAAGCTTTAGAGCTCCTCTGCTGGGAAGGTTTCATCTGACAACTTCTGGCTGCTTTCTGGGCTGTGCAACATGTGCTTATGAGTTGATAAGCAGCCAAAGGCCTTTTCTGAAGATCATCTAGTGAGGTGTGTGAAGCAGCGGTGGTAATATCTTTGATTTTACAGAGAGGGAGCTTGAACACAGAGGTCATGTTTTCAACAGGTGGAGCTTAGTCTTACTGGAGGATGAGGTTCTTCAGTCAGTGTGCTGAAGTTAAAAAAAAAAAAAAAAAAAAATTCTGTCCCACAGCTGCATTGCACGTACCAAGGAAAGCATGTTTGTTCAGTTCCCAAGAGCTGCCTCAAGGCCAGAGTTATCTGGTCCAGCTTTCTGGGCCAGCTGTACCTTAACCCCCAGTCCAGCAGCATGCCTGCGGCGTGCATGAGGTGGCTGTATTAGCAGGAGGCTGATAGTATTGAACTTAGAGCCCTCTGGGAGCTGTGCTTTCCTAGCAGCATAGGTGCAGCAGGATCTCCTGTAGCACATCTGTCTTGTTGCGTTGGCAAAGATGGGCTGTAGGGCTGCATTTTGCCCTTGCTTACTGCTGGGCATTTAGTTGTGGGAATAAGTGCGGTATAAGGTGTGGGATGTTCTGTTTTGCCCCAGTTCATAAAAAATTATCTATTAAAGAGACAGTACTGACATTTTGGATACCAATTTTCTTGCCATCACTCATTATTTTTAAGTATTGTTTGTTGTTGTTTTTTTTTAAATGCTTTTAATGGCCTGGGAGCTATTTCATTTGCTTTGGCATTGTTTCTTTACCATCCATCAGGTGCTGCTTTAGGGCAGGTTCTGCAGAAAAAGCCTGCAGACCTGGATTTCTTTGGTGTTTAATTAAGTACTGTTACTGTGCAAGTTGAGGCAAATGGACCGAGAGGAGTGTGCTATGACTAAATGAATGTCTGGCCAGCATCAGAGTGTGTGTGTGCGTCTGCCACGTGCTTTCTGAGCTGCGGTGTAGGTGTGTGCCTGTGGAAGCCTTTCAGTCTGCCAATAAAAATACTGTGGTCTGTCTGATGTGATCTGCCATTGAGATTTCGGGTGCCTCAGTGTCAGTGCAACAAACTGCTGCCTGTGTAGTGCTTCTGCTGTCCTGTGCTCAGCACACAGAACTGGGGCCAAAGTACTCAATTTTTGGTGCGTTCCTCTTGTCCGGTTTGTCCTGAGGGATCAGGCTCAGTAAGGATGAGAGCCTGAGACTGGTTGCCTGGAGCTTGTCACTCTCACAGCTGGCACTGCTTGGGCTGCAGGGCTTCTCATATCCTTACAGCACTGCTAGATTTAGGGAAGTTTGAGCCTCCTGCGCTGAGCAAGGGATGGGTTAAGGGCCTTGCCCAAGATCATGCAAGAAGCCAAGTCTGGTGGACAACTGGATTCAAGCCGTTCAGTGCCTCATTTATTGAATTAATATTCAGACGGTTACTTCTTCCTTTCATGTGCAGCTTCTCTCACACAGAGATTTTTTTTTTCCTTGTTTTCTTGTTTCATCCCATCTTTGTGTATTTTGTTTCCGAGCATTGTTTGTGAGTGTGGTAGGAACCTGCTCTTGATTTCTGGTAAATGAATGTAAAAGTAACTCTTTTCATTGCATGACTAAGTTTCACCGCCTGTATTCCGTGATTACTTTTTAAATTTGGTTTACTGATGAAGCTACTCTCTATTGGGTTGGACCAAATGGACTTCATTATGGAAATGCTTTTGGTCTTTCAGCCACTTTTTCAATTAGCAAAACATTTCCTGTTACCAAGCTCATGTCTTATTAATATGGTTTTATGCATCTGTAAATACACCCTTGTGGCATGGCTTGCCATTTTCTGTTCGCTGAAGAGCTCATTTATAATTATCTCTGTGATTCAGAACAGACCTTTGCTTCTATGTTTGGAAATAGAACTCAGCCGTGCGTATTAATTAACGTTGTTTGTTCTTGTCCAGTTTCAAGAGTGTTCCATATTGCTTCTGTGGGTCTGTTATCAGTACTGAGGCCGAGGGACCCTGACAACATTGCGGAACTCTGCACGAGACCCTGAGTCCCCTGTTGTTCACCGCAGTGCCGTGGTGCAGATTGGCACCTCTATGCTTTTTGGGGCCATCCTTAGCCCGAGCAGCAGACCACGGCTCACCCCAGCTGTAAGGAGAGCGTGGTGTGTGAACGGCTCGCTGTGTGAGTCAGTGAGCCTGCTTCTGCCTAGGAAGGATAGATCATACAGGAGACAGCCCTGATTGCTCTCTGATTTATGGTCTGCCATCCCTGCGTGAATCACCGTGCTCTATAAACCTGCAGCTGTTCCCTGCCAGCATACTGGAAGGAGATAGATCCCCTCCTCCCAGCATCAAAGCTGAGCCCTGTGAAAGGCCCTACCAGCTGTGCTCAGTGGAGCAGGACCTGCAGTGTGGAGCCAAATTTCAGGCTCCCTGTCATCTGCCTGCAAGTGCAGTTTGGGCTGTGAGCAGCTTAGTCTTGGGTTTCTGAGGACTCAGATCAGAAGAAGGTAGAAGTTTGTGACATGTGGAAATGACCATGCTGGCTTTTTTTTTTTTTTGAGGGAAAGTTTCTAGAGTCCTCTGGAGCTGAGGATCCAGCCCAAGGACAGTGAGCGTCGTTACCATTCCCAAGCTGTCAGATGTAAACCAGCATCCCCTCAGCAAACTTGTGCAATTTCCTCTGTATGTGTTCCTGATGTTAGTAGGAGTAGGCCAACTTACAAAGCCCAGCATAGCCTTTAGAGCCTGTTTCTGGGGAGCATCTGCCTGTGTCAGGGCTGAGGTACCTGTTTTGGGTTGTGCAGGTGCGCATAGCAGTGGGAGCGTGCCTGGCTGCTGCCATTCCTGCTCTGTGGCTAAATGAAGCCTCTGGGAGCTGTAAATCTGTCACCTTCCCTGAACGCTGCATTCGTGAGGCAGCTTCTCATTGAGAATTACAAGTCTGTTCAGAGCAGACGGTGCCACCAGCATCTATTCCTTCCCCCTGCCCCAGGCTTCTGTGCTGCAGCGTGGTAATTAATCTGAGCATTGCTGGAGTTTCTGATCTTTCATGAGGATCAGGAGTCAAGTCTCCTTGATATATATGCCACCAGCTCAGAGCTGCTCTCTTCTCTAGTGAAATACTATTCTGCTGCCAGCTGTTTTGTCAGATGTTATTCTAGAGGTGAATGTTTTCTTGCAAAAGGAGAGGACGGGCATGGTAGGACTGCTTGAGCATATTCTCACCCTTATGCTCCCTACTAGCTTTATTAGTTCCTAAAGTGCAGACCTACCTGAGGTTTTTTTGTGGACCAGAGCGAAGCAAAAGGGAACAATTTCCTGCGAATAAAATACAATTATGCTGCAGTATTGGCAGCTGCTCCCAGCCTTGCTTCAGGAATAAACTAAAACCAGATGTTAGAAATGTAGCAGGAAAGAATACACTGACCAACCCAGCCTGGTAGCCAGCTGAAGTACAGCCTGGCTGTGAGTACTCATTGCCTGCAGGTAAGAGATCTTACCTGAGGATTTATCTACTGGAAGTGTCTTGCAGTGGGCTTGCCAGGGTCGATGAATGTCTGTACTACATAGCTGGGTTGCGGGTGCTGTTTGTCCCTGGAGGAAGCTTGTGAGAAGTGAACTCTTTGCCCTTGGAAAGGGAGAGGTAGAAGCTGTTTGTCTGCCTGCTTCAGTGGAACTCTACAAGATTTTCAAACAGAGAGAAAGCAACTTGTTTGCCTCGTTCTGCGTTGGCTGGTGTGGAAGGAAGAGGAGGGCTCTTTTGATTGAATGCAGCTCTTGGAAGGGGAGAGGTGGTGAGGATTCAGTTGTACCTCTTCAAACTGCCTCACAGAGCTGCTGGTGACAGTGATGCTCTGGGCAGTGCCTTCGTCCTGTCTGCCCAATCAGGCAGGAGTGAAATTTAAATTTAATTTGTTTTCCATCAACAGGAGGCAGTGAAGTGACATGGAGCTGTGCTTACTGCTGATGTACTCAGGAATATAGCACATCTTTAACATTTTGCATGGGGTCTGACCCACAACAAACTCTGGTTGGTTATGTATCTGCAGTGTTCCATGTTGTCAGGCTATCCAAAGCTAGTGTTTGTGTTGCTTCCTCCTCAATAGCTGGGAGGCAGCAGAATGATGAGAAGGGCTGTGAGAAATAAACAGAGTGAGGAAGAGAATTAATTATCCCAACGTATTGCTGGGGTTCAAAAAGAAGAGGGTGTTTGGGTGGATGACAAGTGTGTTCCTAGTTACATTTGTAAAGATTAAAAATACATGGAACTTAGAGATCTATTTAAAGCAATTTTGACAAGTATTAGTGAGCAAAGAAAATTCTCTGGAGACAGATTATTCTGTAAATGCTGAAGACAAAGTTTCTGTCATCTTCTTCAGAAGTAAAAGCTAGGTGCTGCAGTCAGCCAGATCGTGGGATGTGCTGGGTAACAGATCTGAGACTTCATTTATTTTGGTTTAAGTAGGAGGAATTGAACATGGAACTATACTGAGGTTTCCTTACAGTAATGTTGATGGCAGTAGGACCCAGCCACCGTTATGGCTTGGTCACATAAATGCTGTGCTCACACAACGGTAGGTCTGATCCTTCTACCACAAGCATTAATCTTAAGGAAAATGAGCTTCCAGAAGTGACAGCAGAATGAGGAGACAGAAGGAAGATGATGGCTGTGCAGGAAGGCCACATGCTGATACCATCTGCCTCTCTTTCACACCCTGTGAGGTCTTGTGCTGTGTAGGTCACTGAGATGGATACAAGAGCTCTTAATATAAGTGAGCACTGCCTAGCATCCCTGAAGCCGCTTGGATGGCTTGCTCACTGCATTACCTCAGCAAAAGGCTGGAAGTGTGAGTTCTTTGCAGGAGGCGAGGAGCAACATTGCCCTTTGGGAGGAGGGGCACGGTGACTGGCTTCTCAAACTTTCTTTTTTTTTTTTCTTTCTCCAGGAATTTGCTAAGCCAGAAAGATGCGTGAATATACTGAGAAGAAAGAAACATGCGGGACTATCTGTCTCAAGTACCTGCTTTTCATCTTCAACTTTTTTTTCTGGGTAAGAAACTTCAGCCTGCTTCAGAGGCACCCAGATGACACTGCAGATTTGGTGGCAAAGGCACAGAAGCCTTGGCCGAAGTGAAATCTTTAGCAAAAAGCTCTGACATCTGTGGAACCCAGACTTTGTTCCATGGTGTGAAATCCCATCCCTTGGACTTGCCAGCCCAAGCTGCAAAAATTGTAGTTTGACACTGGGACCTCTATCTGTTTATAGGTCTTATTTCAAAGTATGGAAAATAACTGGATGCCTGAAAACATACTCTGCTTTCTCTTCACCTAGCTAGCATATTCAGAGAGCCTGAGTCCTGGCAGTAGAGGAGGACAGCTGGAGCAAGGATAACAAGTCGCTCCTTGCAGCTTGATCCACAGCAGCACTTCTCAGAGTAGTGCTTTCCACTAAAAACTTACAAAACTGAGCAAAGGGTCAGTGTCCCAGATAGCTTGCACCTCCTCCTGCCTGGCCTGCACAGCTGGCCTCCTTACAGCCCTACCAGAGCACTGCTCCCTATCCCAGTGAGGTCTCTGGGAGTCCTTCCTTCAGTGTGGATTTCTTTAGTTCAGGTTGCAGTGCTGGGGCACCTTCTGTTTTCTCAGTTCAGTTGCTCTGGAGGTGAGAAGTTCTCACATTGGATGCCCCTCATTTGCTTGCCTCTGTTTTTACCCAGCTGGCTGGCGGGGCTGTGATGGCAGTGGGTGCCTGGACCCTGGCTAAGAAGAGTGACTACATCAGCCTGCTCTCTTCCAGCACATATTCAGCAACCGCTTATATTCTGGTGGTGGCAGGGGTGGTTGTGATGGTTACTGGCATCCTTGGCTGCTGTGCCACCTTCAAGGAGCGTCGGAATTTGCTAAGAGTGGTAAGTTTGGGGTTTTTTTGAGAGGGATGCTCCTTTTTTTTCCATGAAGAATGCTGGGAGGGAGGGAAACGTCTATTGTACACCAACTCTATTTGTCCTAGGGCAAATACCATCAAGTTTTCCAGCTTTTAAAAGCAGTTTTATCTTTGTCATAGGTAACAGAGTCTACTGCTGAGCCTTTCATTTCATCAGTCCAAAGAATGCATTTACCACTGCATACCTCAAAAGGACAAAACAGTTGTGCTATCTGCACCATGTGTAACAATGTCTATTTGAAATTGTTCAAAACCAAATCTTGTGGCTTTTCTCTTCCTTCTTTCCTGCCTGTCCCATATTCTTTTTTTGGAAAATGGGAAGAGAAAACAATGTACGAGAGACCTGTAAGAAAACTGGCTTTTAACGACACTAAGTTCATACCAAATTAACATGCTTTTTCACAGACTTATCAAAAATAAGAAAATATTAATTGGAAATTTTCCGTAGTGGCAAAAAAAAAAAATAGTTCTGAAAATAAAGCCATAGAATTTTGATAATCTACTGCTTTTTTTCCACCCTTCTCTGTGTTACTTGCTCAGCTCCCTGTTTACCCACCTACACCAAAGTGTGTACTAGCCCTAGGGTTTCTATTCTGCTTCCTCCCTCGCAAATTTCCTTTTCGGTCAGGAGCGCGGCAACATTCTTCAGTATTGAGCTGCAGTGGTGAGCACAGTGGCTGAAATAATGATCAGTGGCTCTTTGCTTCCACAGTAACAAGAAATGATGCTGCAGTAACCCTTCACTAGCTCCTTCAACTTTGCAAGTCCTTATTCACGTGACCGTCCCTTTTCCCTTTTACAGAGGAGCAGAAAGAGAAGCCATGAGCAATCCTGACACTTGTACCACTGCTCTGAAGACCTAGTAATTCCTGTGAGAGGCAGAGTAGGGCTAGGAATGGAGAATGAACCCTGGAGGAGAACACAGGGAGTGCTTTGCTGGTGCTTGTTGACTGGGCTCCCGGTCTGTAACAGTCTATTTTGGCCTCTCTTCACTTACTTTCCATGCCAAAGAGATCTCCCTTTGTCTTTTTGCCTCAGCCAGAAGCTACAGATGAAAATCTGGTTGGGTTTTCTTTGTTATTCTGCCACAGAAAACTAATAATTGTGTCATGGGAACAAAAGGTCACTCTGTCCTTACACCATGCATCCTTTCAGAATGGCTGGTCGTGACAGACCTATTGTCTCTTCTTGCTTGTGCTCTGCTTTGGTTGCCAGTGAGTAATGTACACAAGAACCATGGCTGTGCTTTCCAGGGCTGAGTGAGCCTGCCTGGGGGTCTCTGCCAGCTCTGAGCTCAGACAGTGACTCTGACAGCTTCACTCTCAGTGCCCCAGGGGCTGTGCCAGCCTGTTCCAGTTTCCCTTGGTACCAGAGGCGCATGGCAATATGAGAGGGAATGTTGTTAGCGGTGCTCCTCTCCCCAGTGCCTCCTCGATGCTGTTAAAAATCAGTGGACAACTTCGGCTGCTATTTGTAAAACGTGTCTGGTTGTTAGTTTGTTGTTCTGTTGAAGTCTCAGGAACCCGTGATCTTGTTTGTTGCCTTTCTACTTAATTATGAGTTCTAAGGGCTCATTGCTGGTCCCTTGCAGCCGTGCTACTTCTTTGTCGTTGCCCATTTTCCTTCCTTGTGTGCCTCCTCAGCCAGGAGATTCATTGAGGCTCAGGCAGGAGACATGGCATTTTTGTGCTCTGTGAGCGGAGATGGCTGTGGATCTGCAGCCTGGTTAGTGCAGTGCTGCAGGACAGCCCTGCTGGTGGAGCTCAGGTGGCAGAGGCAGCAGTGCTCTTAAGACCTGCTCAAACTTCAGCTTAGATGCTGAAGCTGCTGCCATGTTCTCCAGGGAGCCGTTTCAGCAGTATTTATTAGGCAAAACCAAGGATGAATGAGTTAGGCTTGCTTTCTCTTTTCGGTGTGCTGTGCTACGTCCCTGCCAGAGCAGTCAGTGTGTGATACAAAGTTGCCACTGGGGCCTTCTCCCTATGTCAGGAAGAATGTAGATAGGATTTATGAACTAGAACTGAACTTCTCCTGTCTCACTATAGCTGAATTGCTGAAGTAAATGCCAAGTGCAGCAGAGCACCAGGGAACAAAAACCTGCATTGCCATCCTTACCCAGCTCCTATATTATACTTCAGTTGAGATGTATACTTTCATCTGCAGAAGTGTACAAACAAGAGTCTTGGGAAAGAACTTATCCAAGTTTCTATCAAAGAACTTCACTTCTTTAGATGGTTGGAAAGATCTCTCCAGAGAGTGATTTGTGTTGTAGGTGTATTGAATCTTTCTTTTGGATTATTCATAGAAAACACGCTCAGATTTAATGCTTCAAATACCTGAAGCTGAATGGAAGAAATCTGGACCCTCTGTATCTGAAGGACACACCGTGCTGTCCTGACTCTCACTTGAGCCACAGCAGGAATAAATTTTGCACAGAGCCCACCCAGATTCCAGACATGTCTCCTGCAGGCCTTTGGGTGATCCCACATTTCTTACTGGTTTCCCAGCTTCTTGGGAAGTGAGAAGGGCATGTCCCTGCAGCTCCACTCCAGAGCTGGCGTACTTCCAATTTCCTTACAAAAGTCTGTTCTGAAAGACCAGCAACTCCTGGTGAAGAGCAAGTAAAGCAGTCCTGTGCTCTATGTGTGTCTGTCTCCAGAGTGAAAGCTGCCACTCCCCTATGACAGCATGATGTGGTGTAATAGATACTCAGATAGGGGCCCTGAGGGGAAGATGAGGCCAAGATAAGGATAATGATGCAGACTATCAGCAGAGGCAGGTTGGTTACTTGGGTGGCAGATGCACTGACCTCACTTACAAGGGTTAACAGGGACCTCATGCCTCTCATTCTCTGAACTCTGCTGGATATGTATTTGTTCGTATCCACAGTAAGCGAGCATGTGCTGAGCTCTGGTGACACAACTCAGCTCCACCTGAATGCCACTGACATGACGACACTGAGCAGAGAAGAATAAATAAAAGAAGCTTTGCAGTTCATTGGTTGTTCCCAGCATCTTGCCACCCTCCTTCCCCTTCTTCAGCAGAGAGATGATGTCAGGGCAGTAAGGCATAACTAGCTCCCAACAAAAGAAAGCCAGCCTTTGTATCAAAGTACTCCAGTCCTTTCTTGCCCCTTTCAACCTACTGTGAGGGCTGGGACCAGTGTTTGGCTACCCCCCCCCAGCCCCCCAGTTCTCTGCTGAGTGACTCACTGCCATGGTATGAACGGGTACCTTGTACAAGAGTATGCAGAGACTTTCAGTGTGGGGCTGGGGAGTGAAAGCCTGAGATTGTGTGCTCAGATTAAAGCCTGGCCTGCAGATAAAACCCAGCTGGTCATCCTTCACAGCTGCTTTGTACCACTAGGAGTGAAAGAGGAAACCTGAGCTGCATTTGTGTCTGTGTTGTTTCATTCCTGTGAAGTAGCTCAGAAATAATACCTGTGTCTACCAGCCAAGGAGGGTTGCGTAGCTCGGAGAGTAACCCTTGAGTAACAGAAAGCAATCTTGCTGTGTCCAGGGCTTCACTGTCCTTCTGCGTGCTCGGGAGAGATGCTTTCATGGCTAGCTATGTTTATAGGGAGCTGTTTGCTTAATCCCTTGGGAATAGCCGTGTTCTGAGCTCGAGTAAAACAGAAAGTGGGAGATGCAGTGTTAGTTCTGTCCCGAGCAGGACAAGTCTTACAGGGACTTTGCACAAGGTCCTTGTTATGGCTGAAACTGGTGCCACTTTGGCTTCATCTACAAAAAGATGAAGTTAGTAGCAGTCGTAGAGCAGCCTGGATCTGTAAAGAAACTGCCTTTTTCTTTTCATCTAAAATCTATCCGCTTCATCAGTGTGCTTCAGATGGTGGTCGAGTCCCACAGAAGTCACTGGGAATGTAAATCCATGGCTTAAACTTGTGTTTAATTGGTCTTCTGTGTCCTTGGTGAAGTAGGCCCTTTGTTGCTTTATTGAATCGTGATAACATACGTTTTTCCTTAGTAAATTTGTGAAATTCCCTAAACAATATGAAAGCAAGCAAAAGTTTCAAAATTATTTAGTAATGATGTCAGAAGCAGATATTTTCTATGATATTGAATGTATTCCTCAGGTTATCTGGCAACCACTCTCTTCTGTCTAGTGATCTTATCTTGGCTGCCTGCATTATTCCATTCTCGTATCCTTCTGGCTGTTTGAGTTAAACTCACACTTGTTTCTGCTTGTCTTCAGTTATCAAGCATGTTTTTTTTTTGTTTGTTTTGTCGGTTTGGGTTTTTGTTTTTGTTTTTTTAACCTGTGGAATTGTTCCCTTCCTATCCTATTGAGGTCCTAATCTCAGCTATTGTCTTTGAGATCTCCTGCAGAAAAACATCAGCAAAGACAGTGTCATGCATTTTACTAGCTAGTGATAAGCCAGCTCCAGGCTTCTATTCTAACATCCTGCTTTTCCCATTATTTTACAGTATTTCATATTGTTGCTGTGCATCTTTCTCCTGGAGATCATTGCTGGAATCCTGGCCTATATCTACTACCAGCAGGTGAGTGGACAGTAGTCCTAGAGAGTCAAACCGGGGAGAGAAAATAGCTGATCATCATCCCATTTCTCCAGCCAGTATTGGGCTTGAAGGCTTGGGACCAAGGGTCTGGTTGGGATTCATCTTTCTACATGTCTGTACTCACTTTCTACCCCATACAAAGACCTTAGATTATTCACTACTTTTGACAAAGCATTAGTGGTTACACTGGTTACACTTGGGAGGCTGTTCAGCCTTGCTGCTCAGCTCCTTCTCATGGTTCGCCTTTGCACGCTGCAGAGCCTTGTAGAAGACAACTGTTGAGGCTGTGGAGATCCCCCAGTACCCTTTAAGTCACACTGCAAGCAACTGAAACGACATTAGTGCTTCCTAGTATATTCAGGACATGGAAGTGATCTTGTTGCATCTAGCAAGGTAGCTGCTATGCTCCTGAACAAAGATGGTCCAGCTGATAGGTCCTTTCAGGTCATGAAGTTTTTGAGATCTTCACTTAACCAGCCCAGCTGAGGGTAACAGCATGGACTCCCAGCAGCTGCAGTTCTAACTTGGCTCTTGCAGTTGCAGAGAACAGAGGCTTAAGTCATCGCTTTGTTTTCTAAGGCTATTTAGCCACCAGAACACAAACAGCCTGGGAAATTGCTCTCAAGTCTGGAAATTGATTGGAAAGGGTGAATTAGAATTGTTGTCAAGTGTCTGTCTGAAGAGCAGCTGGACATCCCATCCCATCTAGTTGGCTTCACTGCTAGGATTTCTTGCCATTTCTTTCTATTTTGAGACTTTGCATTTTCAAGATGGGCACTGGCAGTTTGAGAGGAGTCAGAGAGTTGAGAGTTCACTTGCTTGGTAGGAACCAAGAGGAATCAGTGGAATGAGTGCATATATTTAACTGGGATAGATCAATCCCTGGAGCATGGAAGAAAGCCAGGGTCCATCTATGCGAAGTCACTAGGTTCACGTATGACAAAGGATGAAAAGGAGCTGGTCCTTATAGTAAGGGATGACACGTTTGAGCTGTGCCCTTGAGTGCTTTGAATCACTCAAGGGCTCTCTGATCAGTAGCTGCACTTTCCCCTTGCACTGTGGCTGACAAATGCCCCTTCTTTCCTGGTTGCAGGCTGCTTGCTGTGTTTGCCACTGTTTTTATTTCAGCCCCTGCTTTGGTATCTAAGGCTTGTGTGTCTAAACACCCTTTCTTTTGTTGTCTTTATTCCATGCTGCAGTTCTTCCCAGTGAGCCTGCAGGTAACTGCTTTTCTCCCAAGTACTAATTCTGCTAATGGATTCTCCTCTTTATTTGCCTCTGACGCCTTCCAGCTGCTGAACCTTTTGCTTTCTCTTTATTACATTAAGTCCTTTGCACTTCTGTAGAGCTTCCCAGCCCAGGATCTCAAAGCATTTTGCAAATATTTATGAACGATGCCTCTTATCAACTCTATGAGGTAGGTATTGTCCCCGCTTGACACACGGGGTTGGGAAAAAACAGTATATCAAGAGGAAAATGAACTGCAGACTGTATTTTGCCCAGTGAAGCATAACAAGATGTTTGACCTCTCATTTACTGCTTACTGTACAGAATAAAAGGTATATAGAGAAGCTATCTCTATAGCTATCTCTACAGATGTGTGAGAGGAATTTAGCTAGATTAAGAGCCTCCATAGGAAGAAATATTTGAATCCAGTCACCTGAACCTACCAGTGGTTTATGATAGGAACGTTTTCAGAAATGATGAACTTACAAAATCAGACTTTATCTCTGTGGTTTTACAAATTTGTCACTGTTATCAAGAAATGCCGTGGAGTAATCTTGCAATCATGCTCTTAATCCCCTCCTCTAGGGTCTTTTTTGCTGTCATTTCAAGAGCTATTCAGACTATGTGGCCTCAGTCCAGTGTGCCCAGGACTCTGATTTCTTCCTGCTCCAGGACAGACTGATTGTGTTTTAGTATTTTGTCATGTCTTTCAGGGAGAGAAGACTGCATGTGGTCTCATGGCATATTCATATTCAAGCAGACACAATTTTGTATTGTATTTAGATGCAAACGTGTCTTGCCAATCTCTTATTTATGTGAGGTGAGGACCCATATGGTGATGTGTTGCACAGACTGAAATTAGGCCCAGAATCACCTCATTCCAGTTACAAAAGTGGAGGCATCGTCTTTAATCAGCTGGAAGTAAGCTTGCATGCTTCCTGGAAGCCAGTCCAACCTTGAAAGATGATCTGAAGGAAGCTGTAGCTTCCACTTTCTGGCTTTCTGTTCTCTTGGAGCAATGGCAGTGAAGCTTACTCGGGTCCCGTGAGTTTGCCTCGTGATTTTATCCCACTTGTCTCTTCTATTCAGCTGAGCATGGAACTGAAGCAAAATCTGAAGAACACCATGACTCAGAAGTACCGCAAAGAGGGAGAAGAGAGAGTGACCAGTGCAGTAGACAAACTGCAGCAGGAGGTGGGTGTTGCTGGAGGTGGAGAGAATTAATGCAGTTGCACTCAAATACACAAAAAGTGTTGTGAGCTCTTGTCATCTGACATACAGATCGCTTCTTCTGAGTCAAAGCAGGTTGGGTGGCGTGCAGGGTCTTGGCCACTCTACCAGCAGAATGGCATGGGGTAATCTCTGAACTGGATCGTTGGTAGGATTGAGTAAACAACATGTAAATTGCTCCTGGAGTGAACTGGAGTGCCGAGTCACTCTGACAGCTGTTTCTACTTACCACATGAAAGCTTTGGAGAAATTGCTGACATTTTTCATTAAGCTTCTCGGTACCCTAGAGAGCGAGATGTAATGAAAGACCCTGCTTGCTGCTGCGAGCTGTATCTGGCTCTGGGGTGGTTCAGGTATGGGCTGTCACAGTTCTGACAGGCTTTTCCACGGAATGGACCTTTGTGCGCAGGCATGGGTCCAGCAGTTTCAAAGCACGTGGCCTGCTATGCACATAATGCCCTGTTGCCAGGTGCGTATGAGATAGTAACTGGTGGTTATACTTACCCTGTTAGCGCTCTCTGGTCAGGTGATTAAGAGCTGAGGCAGCTGCAGGTGCACTCTAGCTGCAGTTCATCTCAGCAGTAACAAAAGTCACAACTGCTGAGAGATGGATGAAGCTGATAATTAACGGCCAGCATTAAAACAGAGCTCACTAATTACAGTAGTCAAAAAATCTAGGCTAGTGAGATTGCTGGAGTCTGTCGACAAAGGAGAGTGAAGCCCGGAGCCTGAAAAGGGGTGGCTGGAGGGAGAAGGAAGCTGCGGTGCTTGCAGGCTCAGCTTTGCTCTATGTGCTTGCAGTTCAAGTGCTGTGGGAGCAACAACTACACAGACTGGGCTGACAGCTTCTGGATCAAATCTCCAGATGCCAGTGGACGGAAAGTTCCTGACAGCTGCTGTAAGACAATAACTGACCTGTGTGGCCGAAGGGACCATCCTTCCAACATCTACAAGGAGGTAAAGAACAAAAGGGCTTCGGAACCTCTTGTCACAGAGTTCATCAAGGAGGGGTGGGTGGAAAGTGAGGATATTGGGCTGGTGCTGCAACCTGTTGGCACTTTGTGTCTCTAGCTGAGTGCTGAGTATTTAAAAATATTTGTGGAAGAGGAAAAAAAAAAGAAAAAAGAGGAGTCAGAGTGTCTGGGCTCCTGCATGTGGGCTGCTATTACAGAAGCATGTATTCGTGGCTACCGGAGTGATACTATAGCCAGCGCCCAGTAAGTATGGTATGGGATAAATTGTCTGCACAGGAGGGGCCACAGTTTAGACAAGGAGAGTACTTCAAAGCTGTCTCAGAGCTGTTCTTGGCATTTGCAGGGAACCTGATGTGTAGGAGAGGATTGTAAAGGCAGTAAAGAAGAGACTTTGGGAACTGGAGAAAAAAGCAGGGATATGTTCTGCACCATTTTATTTGATATAGAGAAAAATAATAAGTTATTGCAGAATATGCTGGTGGTGAGGGAGTGGGAGACATTATTGCTTCTGTCTGGAGACTTGGGTTTGAGCCCTGCATAGAATCATAGAATGGCTTGGGTTGAAAAGGACCTCAAAGATCATCGAGTCTCAACCCCCCTGCCAAGTGCAGGGTCGCCAACCACTAGACCAGGCTGCCCAGAGCCACTTCCAGCCTGGCCTTGAATGCCTCCAGGGACGGGGCATCCACAACCTCCCTGGGCAACCTGTTCCAGTGCGTCACCACCCTCTGTGTGAAAAACTTCCTCCTAATATCTAACCTAAATCTCCCCTGTCTCAGCTTAAAACCATTTCCCCTTGTCCTGTCGCTATCCACCCTCACAAACAATCGATCCCCATCCTGTTTATACGCTCCCTTCAAGTATTGGAAGGCCACAATGAGGTCTCCCCGGAGCCTTCTCTTCTCCAAACTAAACAAGCCCAGTTCCCTCAACCTTTCTTCATAGGAGAGGTGCTCCAGCCCTCTGATCATCTTGGTCGCCCTCCTCTGCACTCGTTCCAAGAGCTCCACATCCTTCTTGTGCTGGGGGCCCCAGGCCTGGACGCAGTACTCCAGATGGGGCCTCACAAGAGCCGAGTAGAGGGAGACCACCACCTCCCTCTCCCTGCTGGCCACTTTTAATGCAGCCCAGAACATAGTTGGCCCTCCGGGCTGCCAGTGCACACTGCTGGCTCATGTCCAGCTTCTCGTCCACCAGGACCCTCAAGTCCCTCTCCGCAGGGCTGCTTTCAAGTACTTCTTCCCCCAGGTTGTATAAATACCTGGGATTGCCCTGGCCCGAGTGCAGCACCCTGCACTTGGCCTTGTTGAACCTCATTAGGTTCTCATGGGCCCACTTGTCCAGCCTGTCCAGGTCCCTCTGGATGGCTTCCCTTCCTTCCAGTGTATCGACTGCACCGCTCAGCTTGGTGTCATCTGCAAACTTGCTGAGGGTGCACTCGATTCCATCGTCTGTGTCATTGATAAAGACATTGAAGAGCACTGGTCCCAGGACTGAGCACTGGGGGACACCACTCATGACCGGCCTCCACCCTGACATAGAACCATTTATCACAACCCTTTGGCTGCGATTCTCAGCTGCATTCTCAGCTTCCTGTTACTGCACTTAGTGAGGAGCAAATGGAGGTTCAGTCAAGGATCAGAACTGACAGATTTGACCTCCAGCATGAGGAAACAGGATATGGGGGAGGAAGGGAACTCCCTAGCAGACAAATCAGGCCAGTTCCAGAGAACTGCAGTTAGGGATGAAAAGAGGTTGGCGCTGAGCTGGTAGAAGGGCTTGTTTCACTTCTAGAAGAAGCCAGTCGAATCCCAGAGTAGCTCAGTTAATAGGCAGGTAGCTCTCAGACCTGATTTATTCATCCTGTTGAATAAAACTGGTAGAATTTCTTGTGTTTTTGTACCCTTCAGTCCTATGACCTGGCTTTAATTTGCTCACCATAGATCTCTCTGTGAGTTAGCATAGTCTGTTTTCTCAGCAGTGCAACTTGTGCCTTGGCTGGCTGTACTGAGGCATGGGAGCAGCAGCTGGAGCCTTTTCCTTGTCTCTGCCCCCTGCCAGGTGCAGAGATGAAGTCCAATCTTTCTGCTCTGCTAAAGCCGCACTTTATTATGTCCAGCTGCTTGGCTGGGTTTTGCTCTCCTGAAAGAAGACTTTCCAATAAGATCTGTTATCTTCCAAGGGCTGATGAGATGTCTCTGAGTGTGGAAACCTGCAAGTGTGTGAGGGCAGAGCTGGCTTGCCCTAGCCTCGCTGTGTGCTCTGTGAAGCTGGAGTTACTGCCCAGCTGGGTTACTAAGGAAGGCCCCGTGGGCTGCCCAGTGCGCAGCATTAGCTCTGGACTGTAAAAAGCTGCCAGAGGCCATGTGGATCTACATTTAGACGCTGTACCTCATGATACAACATCTAAGTCAGAGTTTAGAACAGATTTTAGTGGCTTTGGGCAAGAAGAACCTAGAAGACGGTCAGATCAGGACACGGGAGCAATTGTTCCACATTGGGGCAACTGGAGCTTAATCTCAAACCTAATTCAAGCATGGGAAAAGTGAGGCCTTTGCCATCCCTCCCTGGAGAGGTGCATGCTCACTCGTTCACTCTGCCTGTGCACTTGTAGGTGTCTGTGTTCACTGTAAACTCCTGGGGCTGTAGGGCCCCAGCACCCTTGGGGCACTGTTGCAGCCTACACAACAAATCTCCCTGATGTTACCATGGAAAACCTGCCTCACTAGTTGAAACAGTTTAATTATTTAAAGTGAACTCTTCCAAAATAATCAGAGAATTCTCTTACTGTTTTATTTTTGCCTTATGGCAACAAAAACACGGGCCTGAAGCTAGGAGGTTATGCTGCCAGCCAAAAATGCAAGTGAAAGGCAGAGGTAGGCAGCACCTGCCTTTCCAGGTCCGCACTGAAACTCATAAATAACAGTGGGAGGAATTTGCTTTTGAAGGGCTCCTCTCATGTTAGAGGTCTTGATGCTGCATTTCCTTGGAATTCTGGCCTGAAAGGAGCAACCCCCCTCTCCAGTCATGTACTAAGCAATGAGGGAGCCCTCCTCCACATACCTCAGAGAAAAATGAGCTGTTCCTTCTCTCTAATGTGCTGTTTTCTTCTGCACTTCTTCAGCCACCTTGGGTTTGTTCAGCAGTTCCTGAGACATTCAGCAATGGTATGAACTTTACGTCATCTATATAGCTTTTCCAGCGATACTGCAAGGAGAGGATGCTCACAGACACTGCTTTTTATAGGAACGCTTTCAAGGGTTACAGCTGCTGTCTTAAAGTGAGACGCAAGAAGTTAAAATGAAGATGACTTTCCTTGTCTCCTCTCTCTCTCCCTGCAGAATGGTTGCATTACCAAGCTGGAAAACTTCATTCAAGAACATCTGAAAATTATTGGCATAGTTGGGATCAGCATTGCTTGTGTGCAGGTATTGTGTGGAATCGTGTGGAATCTTGGGCTTGCTGGGAGGAAGCTAAAGAAACCCAAGAGCTAAGGGATGGAAAAATTAGTATTTCAGGCTTTTCCTTGCCTGACAAAGAGAAGTTGTCACGTAAGGGAAAGTACTTCAGCAACCTTGGGATTCACTAACTCCAGAGCAAGTGCATCTTCTGTTGGTCTGTAATACTTCATTTCTGGTGAAGGAAGGACGCTTTTCCGCTCAGACAGGTTTCTGCAGCAGGGCTGTGAGAAATGAGGTGCGGCTATGGCTGCTGGTTTGGTGGCCTGAGAGAGACCTCTGGTGGGGATGTGCCAGGATTGCCTGTGCTGCCAAAGAGCTGGTTTGGAGGAGTTTCCCATCACGGTTCATTAGCTCGTTCTTTTTACATTCAGAGTTTCTGCCCTGGCTCTGTCGTACTGAGGAACAGCACTATGGGTCAGCAAATGCTTAAGGAGAGTCTGAAGAATAAAGGGATAGAATATGGATGCTCCTACTCCATTTTAGGGGGGAAGACAGCCATAATATTCTTTACTTACAAATGCATTTATCTCTGGGAGTTGCTCATTTTCCCTTCTGTCCTGGCATACAGCCAAATTACATTCTAGAGTAGCTGATAGTGATTAATTATGAGGATTAGCACAGATTATGTTCTCTCACACTCATTGCAAGCTGGAGTGCTGTAGCTCCAGGCTGGAGCTGATTGCCACTCTGATCTGGGTCCAGACTGCTAGTTTGCCAGCTGCTCCTTCCACTGCATCCGTTCTGTTTTTTCATGCATTTCTCTCTTCTCTTTCTACCCTGTAGATCTTCGGGATGATTTTCACTTGTTGCTTGTACAGGAGTTTGAAGCAGGAGCCGTATTAATGGCTGTGGGAACTCTGTCAGCTCCCCCTCTGCCACTTCCCTCAGTGCCTGCCAACCTCACCACCCTCCACCACCACCACCACAGAAGCATCTGCAACCTGAGGACTTCGCTCTCATTAAATGCCTCTTGAACCGCGCACAACCTTACCTACCCCTTTTGGGGAAAGTCATCCTCCTCATTATGCACAAGGCAGCCAGGAATTCAGCAGGTCCTCTCCATTGCCAAGAAACAAGAGAGTTGTGGGTCTTCTGCTAGAAGCTTTAGCAAAACAGTCCCTTGATGTAACTACAAAGCAACATTTGTCTAGGGCCATTTCTCTTGGGGCTCTTCCTGAGCCAACATGAAGGTATTGGGATGCTACACAGGAACCACAGTTTGCTTTCTGAGAAGTGGCTCAGCAGAGCTGGGCATTGACTGTGAGGACAGATGATGTTTCTGCACTGAGCTGGAACCAGATCTGAGTTTCTCAGACACAGAAGATTTGTCAGTCTCCCCACAGCCTGTGCACTGATGTCCTAACACAGCTGTTCTCCACCTGAGAAGATGCCTGTCTGGTTGTATGGCGCAGGAGCTGTGCTCTGTGCTGATCAGGAGCACAACTTGGTACAGCTGAAATCTTGTCGCGGCTCTGATGTTGCCGATATCTGCGTGCCTTAGTATTTCTCAGCAATCCTTCCTCCTCTTCCTTGAAGCTTCCCTGCAACACAGTGCCATTAGGAGCCACAAGAAGCCTTTTGCCTCCTAGCAATTCAAGAGCAAAGACATTGGACTGCTTCCTAATTCTTTTGGGTCTAGTCTGTTTTATTTAGTGGCTTCCAGTGCGAATGAGAAAACTCAAGAGTTGTTTCCTGCCTGTCCCCTGCTGAGGTTTGGTGAAGAGCTGGTCTGTCTGTGGAGCTGATGTATCTTGCTACCCTTTGGCCTGTTTGGTTAGTGGAAATGCCTTATCACATCTCTTATGTGTTGAGAGACACCCTGGGCTTGATGCTCTAAATAAAACCTCCAGCCTTGTCTCTCTTGGGTGAGAAACGAATATATACAAATGTTGTATCAGCCTCCAAAGAGCTCATTAATCAGCTGAGGGTTTTCTGGCTTTAATGAGATCTGGAAGCCCACTTTCCAGACTATCCCAGCAGTAAACAGTAGAGTCAGCTTCCCCCAGTTGCCCCAGTGTATTTGGTAAATTGGTAGCGCTGGGTTTAACTGTTTAATTAAATAGATTTAATTAAATTTTATCTCTGCATTGGGATCCTGGATACATACAGGGCATAAACACGACTGCTGCCATGGAATTGGTGCCACTGTTATGCCAACAGGGTCTTAGTCTGGATTCATAGGACCTTGGGTGCCTCTCCTGTCCTGAGGGATTTGATTGTTTTCTTCTTAATCATCCTGGAAAGGGTTCTCATCAAGAAGTCTCCTTGGTAGAGCAGAATTATCTTATTTTCACTTTCCTGACATGCTTTGTGCACCCATGAAGCAGGAAGGGCTGTAGGGATTTGGGGTTTCTAAGCAGTGAAGATAACGTCCTTCTGTAAGCCAAGTAATTTACTCACTCTCTTGTCCTTTTGGTGGTGCCTCGTCCCTTGGCAGCACGCATCAGCAAAATCACCCAGAGCCCTGAAGGGTCTCACAGCGTTGTGGGGGTTTTGATTCACAGAGCAGCAATTCTGGACTGGTCCCTCAGAAGGGGCTGAAGGGTGACAAGTTAAAATTCAGAGCAGGTCAATCTGAAACTCCCCCATCAACAGCAGCAGCATGAAATAATCCCTAACACTAATGCAAAAAGAGGTGGAGGAACTGAGGTGTATCTGTTGTCCCGCAGCAGTGGGAAAGAGGGGAGAGAAATCTAAATTATTGTGTAATGATCTAAAGGAGAAATCTCTAAATTATTTCTTGTTTTATATTCAAGTTCCTGACAAGTATTGACTACTAACTACGAGGAAAATATTAAGCATGTTGCTTGAAGCAATATTTCTAGTTTCTCACACATCTCCTCTTAGCTGCCTTTGCCTGTTTCCTTGAAATGCATTATGCAGGGCTGGGGGAGGCCAGGAAGAATGAGATACAACAGAGTTGGCTTGTGTCCATTGAGTTGTTTTATACTTCTTCTCTGTATAATAATATTCATTGCTTTTTTTTTTTTTTTTTAAACTCAATTTAAGTTGCTGGCCAATAGAAAAATAAAGCTCTGCACTTACTCTGTGTAGCAAAACCAAAGGGTGAGGTGAACCATGTGTGTTATGGGGGTTCCTCAGCAGTGGAAGCAGCATCCTGCCCTGCAGGAAGGACGGGGCTGTGCTGTGTGTTTGCCCTACACAATGCGCTGTAGTCACATCCTCCCTGCGTGACAGACACGAGAAGAAGGCAGCGGGCCTGCCCTTTGTTATCCCTTCCGATATAAGGCTGAACGTTACTCGTTACAAATTTGATACGTGCCTATATTCAGCCGGATGGAAGTGCCTGCAGCTGATGGGCACGGCCACTCGGTGGCTCTCAGGATTCACCGCGCTGTTAATTCAGCTCCTGCAATTAGGCGGCTCTAATTCCAGCCGCTTCCCTCGGTGAGCAGCAAGGCTGTGGTGTCACCAAGCCTTGTGCCACTGAGTGGCTTGCCTTCGTACTCCCAAGCCTCAGCCTTTTCACTGCCTTCCCTGGCAGCCAAGCAAAGAACCACGGAATGCCCTCAGCCAGAAGCAGGAACCACTGACAATAACACCAAAGGGTGAGCATTGCGGGCACGCGAGGAGCCTCAGGTAGGGCTGCTGCAGCGTTCTGCAGAGCACAGTGCTCTCTCAGCAGAAGGCAGTGGGTCACAAACCTTGAGCCCTGTTCTCACGTCTCATCCTGTGCCCCTCTGTGTCACTAGGAGTGCAGTGTGGATCGTGCCACCCTGTCTCATTCCCAAAGGGAAATGAGTCCCCTTCTGCACGACGGCTGTGGGATGACAGCTGAGAAGGCTGTGGCATGGTATCTTTCACCGAGCAATTGCTTGAAAGCCATTTCTCACATTCTTTCCTGAATTGGCTTCTGCAGTGTCTGCGAGGGGATTGCAGTCACCAGTGTGCAGCGTCCCCACGGGCTGAGCAGCCGCAGGTCCCTGGATGCTGCTGCATCCTGGGGCCCCAGTGCTGATTTCTTTCCCCTTGGACCTGGAGATTTGGGCTGCGCAGCTGTGCTACGTTCCCCTGGGGTGCTGTGTGGGCCAGTATGTTTTGCTGGGAATAAACTGGAAAACAGGTTGAACAATAAGCAGCTTCTGTAAGAGCCCAGCCTACGGGCAGTCACCCTGTTTCTGCTCCGTTTCAAACAAAACACTGACCCCAAGCCAGGTCACAGACATGCCCTTTCTTCTCCTTCTGTTTAACTAGAAGGAATTTTTTTCTCAGAGCGCTCTTGTTGCCCTTTTCTTAGCTGTTTTTCAAGCCTGCCTTCAGCAGCGGTTGTAATATCCTCATTTCCTAGTAGGGCTTAGCAAGGCTGGAGCGTGGGAGAGAGAGAGGAGCAGTGGGCAATGGTAATGTCCTCCATCACTAGATATGACAAATGTGCTGCACTTGGGAAATAGCACAGGGGCATGGCCTCTCTTTTCCTGCTGTGAAGTCTCCCCAGAAGGACAGACACTAAACCGTGCTCCTCGCCAAGGGACTGCCCATTTGCTCCCCTTATTCCATGCTTTTTCTCTACTTAGTTGCTCTCACAGCAGAATAAAATGATCCTAATGGGCATAGCCTTGCTTCAATTGCCCTTGATGCAAGATGGCCTTCATAGTCCTGAGTGCTCTTGTGCCAGTGTGTCTGTGCTTGCTGCTGTGCTACAAGCCCTGATGCCTGCTCACAAGCACCCTCCCCCCAGTTATGGGGCAGCTGAAGACTGATGGGGGTGACTGTGAGCTCACTGCTGGTGTTTCTGCATAGCCTTGCAGCCTTTTTAAACCCTCACAGTGCATCTGTCCCCTTGTCTCAGGTGTATCCATGTGTGCAAACCCCTGGGAGTAGCTGATGGCTGCTCTGCTCCTGTGGGATCTCTGAGCTGCTCCCTGTCACAGCACTGAGCAGAGACGAACTGCCTCAAGCAGAGTCGAATTCTGGCACCCTCACACCACATCAACAAAGCCTCTTCCTCCCTTGCAGTGAAGGAGAGAAGGCCCCAAATGTCCCTATTCCCATGCAAGCACGCCTTTTCTGCAGGATAAGGTGAAGGAATGTCAGGATGTGGGCTTGAGCTTCTTGCTTTGTTCTATGAGGGAAACTGAGGCAGTGTCCGAGCTCATGCAGCAGGCAACACTTGGCAGCACTCTGCGTTCCCAGCACATACTTCAGCTGTGATAAAGCAGCCTCTTTCCACCGAGAGCTGCCTGGTTAATCCTCTTTTAACCTTCCCAAGCAGAATTTATTGCCTGGTTGTTTTCCTCACATCGCTTTATGCACTTTGATTACTCGCTGCCCATCTGGGGCTGCAGTGCTCCACATTAAGAAATGATGACCCCAGATACCCAGCCACTGGGCTAAGGGTTTGGGGCTGCCTGTCCTGGGAGGGGTGAATGGCACCTAAGGGGTGGGCAGGGGGATGGGTGCTCCATGGCCATGCAGTGATTCTTCAAGGGCTTGTGCAGGGCTGCAGCAAACCCCAGGTAAGCCCCTGGGTGCCTGTGTCCCCTGTGCGCACTGCTGGCTCCTCTCTCCCATGTCAACCCACTGCTTGCTGAGCACTGCCAGGCATTATGTGATATTTAGCTAAATCAAATCTGGTCCCACTTAAACACCCAACTTTCTGAGGTATCTCAGCCTAGTTCTCATTTTGTCCTTCCTTGTGTTTTCCATCCCTCCAGGTCTATCCCAATCCACAAATGTGATGAATATTTATCATTTATTTCCTTTTCCCACTCTTACCTTCTCCCCCTGCTCTCTTCCAGGACTTTAACGAAAGTTTTTAATAGCATTCAGTTCAGGGCTGACCTGCTGTTTCCTTTGCTGATGGGCTCATGAATGATTCAGCTGTTTGGGCTCTATCTGGCAGCTGTGACAGAACTGTTGAAAAACCCCTTTTCTGAGGTTTGGCCCGCTCTCCATGTTAAACAATCTGGAGCAGGGAGTGAGCCCTAAAACATAGAATCACCAGGAAAGCTGCATATGTATGAAATACAGTTTTCAACCAAAATAAACCCCACACAAATTCAAATGTATTTTAGTGTTCACTTGCTGTAGTTAATGGCACCGAATGGGGCTGTTGAAATGACAGCCCCAACACGCGGGCTCTCTGCGCCCTGTTGATTTTCCTCTTTGCACATGCAGAGTTAATCATATTTTCTCTTCCTTCTCCCCTTACATTGCAAACTTCCTTTTGCTGCCTACATGAGCTGTGCCATGCTGCGCAGCCCTGGTTCAGCAATAGACATCTTGCTCCAAAGCAAATACGACCCCACAAAACTGCTACACTCTGGTGACGCTCCTGAAGCCATCAATGGGAAACTCAAATCTGTACCTAACTGCTGCCTCTGCTTTAGCATCAGCAATTTCTTCTAGTTTTGCTCCATTGCGTAAGCTGTAGCTTCACATAAACTCAATCTTGCTACTGCAGCCAAGTTTTCTGGAACACGGGCACAAATAAATTCTGCTCTCCACGCACCGCTGGAGAAGCCGCTGTTGTTTCACTGCTTTAGGATTCAGAGCCCTCCCTGGGTCCAAGAGCACTGATGAGCTCCTGGGGAATCACAGGAGCAGGGGAACGGGGTTCGGGAGTTGGTCTGGAGGAAAAGGAGAGTTTAGGATTTAGCTGGTCATCCTCCTGGGGAGGGAGATGGCTCAGAACAGGGTCACTCTGCCAGCAGGATTCTGTGCTGCTTTTCTCAGGAAAGGAGCCTGGAGGCAGCCAAGTGCACAACCCAGGAGCTCTGGGCTCCTCAACTCACCCCAACTGACTGCAATTAAGGCAATTCTGCCTTTATTAGGAATAATTGAGCTAATGGCTCTTTCCAGCCTACATCCTTGCTCCTAGATAACCTTATGAGCTGAGTTCTGATCTCCCTTTTGGGATTCACAGGAGGCAAATGTTCACCTCCTGTTTCCTGCAGCTCATTGCTCCCACTCCCTGCCCTGGTGCAAGTGGCAGAGATATCTCTAATTGCTCTTAATGAAACCATTTGGTGGATAAGGGCTATTTGAAGGCCAGAGCAAGCTCTCAGGAGGGTTTGGCATTCTGGGGACCCTTGCTTGAGCTGAGGAGTACGCAGGGTGTGCGTGAAAGAGGAGGAAAGGTTGAAGTGCTTCGAGGACTGTTTGATGGTGACCTATAAGGATGAGTGAAGAGAAATGGGCCACTGCCTGCGCTTAGAGGAGTCAGAGTTGCCTGGGCTTGCTCTGTCTCATCGCACAGCTAGAAAAGAGCAAGCCTCTTTTTTTCAGATGGCATTTGGGCAAAAATATAAATGGGAAAATGGATTTAGAAAGGGTAAGTGGAAAAAGCAAGATGTGTCCATTAATCAGACCCAAATGAATGCATTGTGCACCCCCAGCTCCTCACTGGGCAGTGTGAGAAGCTGAGAAGTCCTTAACTTTAAGCATTGCTCAACAAAACATCAGAGTGTTATCAACGTGATTCTCATCCTAAATCCGAAACATGGTTCATGCCAGCCGCTAGGAAGAAAATTAACCCTGTCCCAGCTGAGACCAGAGTACCTGACTGAGCCTGGGAGCAGCAGGAGAGGCATCGGCCAAAACCACCTTGGAGAGATGACTGAGCTACAGGTGCCTTTAGGCACCCCAGGTACTTTTCTTGCTCTGATGAGAGCTTGTTTTGTTTCTTTTTCTGCTTCTTTCATCTCTAAGGCGTGGATGGCAAAGGGGGTGGCTATGGTGAGGTAACACGGAGGCCTGCTCCCCGTGACCCCTCCTGTCAGGGCTGGGATGTGTTGGGAACCACCTCAAGCAGCAGCTTCACAGCTCCTGTACCCTGGGCTGCAGAGGCCCAAAATGATGGATGGGAGCAAGCAAGCAGAAACAGATGGCGTCCAGGTGGCAGGAGAGCCAGCAGGGCCTGGAGGTGCCCACGGGGCTGGTGGTGCCCATCAGTAGAGCTGGCTGGGGAGCTGGAGACCTTGGGCTCAGCTGCTTCCCAAAGCAGCATTTCATGTTGCCTCCACCTCAACCACTGACATGACTTTAATACAACTTTTTAAAGTATGCATTTGTATCTAGTAAGCCCTTGAGTACAGCACAGTCCCTTTTATATTGAAATTCAGGCTCCTCAATAACATTTTATTATGAGGCTTGCTATTTTTGGAATTGCTGTTACTCTGTTATGAGCAAGGTACCTAACATCCTTCGATATGAAATCATTAAGGGCACAGCAGAGTTCATTACAGGGGCATTTCTCTGGATTAAGAACAAATCAATACCACATACTAATATCACAGCCTGGTACCTGGCTTTGGTTGCAAACAGCACACCCTGAGAGGAAGATGCTCTTCTTTTGGCCTCTTGTGCTCTTCTTCCAATATCTTATTTACTGTTTTCCCCCAGGCTGTTGTGATGGATTTATGAGTAGACAAAATCCAAAGGTTGTTTTTCTTTAAGCTGGCTGAATATTGTAGCTTTTAAAGTAGGGAAGTGAGAAATAACCAGCTTAAGTTTCCAATATCGCCGTACCCTTGCATGCAATATGACTTCCCCTTGGAAGAGAATCTGTAGAAGGAAACGAAGGCCTGCAGCTCTGTCTGGGTGTGCTCAGCTTATTATGGTCAGGGTTTAGAATAAATTTCAGATGTTTCGAGTTGAGAAAACGCTGGGGTGGTGTGCTGGGAGGGAGGATGAGAATTGTTTATAGGAACCTCCAGCAGAAGGAAGAACTCTGCTTGTGAAAATCTGCCTCAGCCAAGGCCTGTATGGAGACGGTTGGAGGCCACAGACTTCCAGGAGGAGGCTCCAGCTCTGCTCGACACCCCAAATTTGTCTCCTGGACCTGGCTGGCCATTGCTCAGCCACTGGGAGCTGTGTCTTGAGATAATTACAGCTGTATTTGAGATGAGAACTTACTCCATGTCACTGCTCCCAGCTCATGCAGCGCACAGCATTTGTTTTGTTCTGTAGCAGTGATGGAAGCTGTTGAGGCCAATGGCATTTGTTTCTCTTTATTTCTTACAGCCAATTATTCATCAGTTGAATTTAATTATTACTTTTTTTTTGCCTTTTTAAAATGCTGTTCAATGGAGGAAAGCGGCCACTTGTCTAGGCTGCATTTAACACTGAGTGGGTCCAAAGCCGGGAGGTCCTTCAAGCCGCTTTTGACAGTGAAATTAACAACAACAAAATCAACCTAGTGAAGTGTGGAGCTGGAGGCCATCTCTGTAATGATCTGAAGCGCTCAACCCCTTAGAAGCTTAATGCGTTCATTTACAAGATCATTCCTGGAAAAAGACCTCGTGGTCAAACTGCTGTTGCTCCTTTAAAAAAGTATAGTTTGTAATTGCTTTGGCTGCACAGCTCATTACTAGGAAAGGCCTACAGCTGAGTGCAGCACTCATCTTCTTCCTTTTGTTTTTAAGTTTTCAGCCCAGGCATTAGGTATTCCATTGCTGTGTATAAGTTTATAAATTCAATTACAGAAACTCCAAACTTCCACTTTCTTTGTTCAGGGGAAGCTTGAGGGCTCTGCTGTATCACAAACCTCAATTGTATCGATAAACAGTTGGGCAGAGCCCTGTTAGATGGTTTGTAGCGGCCGATCAATACTTTCATGTGGTTGACACTGCTCTGATTACCATTCAGCCTGTTTTTCCGTTAACTGGACTTTTTCTCCCTTTGCTCTCCCGGTACTGTCTAGGAAGGAGTGCACCTTCACGCGCAGCACCATAGAGAAGAAGACTTTGCTAAAAAGGACAAAAAGGGGCATGGGGGAGGAAGAACTTGGAGGTAGCTCTGACTAAATAGCTGGAGATAATTGGGCTTTTGGGGTTTAGCTGTGTTCTTGTACTTTCTGAACTGCTGGGGACATTGATGCTGCTGGTCACTGACCTGCTGCACAGTGACTTTCCAGGAGCGATTCCTACACTGGACCCAGCCCACAGACAAGCAGAGCTTTTAAAAAAAAAAAAAAAGATATTACATTAGAATTTAAAGGCAAAACATAATAGGAGTCCTTAAGAGAGAGGCAAGAAGAAGCCAGGCATTGGGTGAGATTAAATTTTTTGCTGCTTATCTCTGCTGGTTTCTGAAGGGCAGAATGGGCATTGTCTCGTAGGCAGGGAAACCAGGGCACATACTGGTGGCAGGCTCGTGTCACAGATGTGTATATTCTTTTTAAGGCCCGTCTCCACTGTAAGGACACGAGCAATGATGTTACACAGGGATGGGCAAAGGGGGTGTGCCTTGCTGGTGTGATGAGCCCAGGAAGACGAGGTGGTGGGATGGGATGTATACAATGCACGTCATGGAGAAAGGATTCCCGTTGTCCCCAGAGAGATGTTGGTAAGGACAGTGACATTTCAGTTAATCTCTGAAGTAATTTGAAGCGTGTAGATACCTCTGTGGTGAACCAAGGGAAGCAGCAGCTTGAGAAAGGTCAGCAGCTCACGGTGGGTGCTGAGTGCAGCTGTACTGCTGCTTGACCTAAGTCCACAAAGGCACCAATTTGTTGCGTTTTTTTAAAGCAGTTCATTGCTAATTAGATGTGCTTTTAAAGGAAGAAGTTCCGATTTCTAGAGTGGGTATTGAGCATTTGTTCTTCCAATCTCTAAGATCAAGCCTGTTGCGGTGGGACATGAGTTAATTCAGAATCATTAGTACCTATGGAAAGTCTTGACCACAGCCCCTGGGGCTTGTTTTGAAGTCTGTTGTTAACTGCTGGTTTCTTACGCTCCCCAAAGTATATGTGCTTTTAGCTTTTTGTCAGCTGTTTCACACCTTTCTTTGATGGCTATTTGTTCAGCTCCTGAAAGAAGAAAATTATGAACCCTTTTTAATAAAACACTTGCCTTGTATTTGGGAGGGATAAATGAAAGACTTTTCTGCACGAATTTTCTAACTTGGCTGTTATGAGACATGATGTTTGAAACAGCCTGTGGAGAGCGGATACATTGGGAAGGAAATTGTGGGGAAACTCGGGGGCTCCGTGTCCTCAGCTACACATGACCTGCAAGCCAAGCCAAGGTGTGGGTCACCAAAACTTGTGATCAACAAAGCCAGAAAGATGTGGACTAGAAATAAGAGTGAGGCTAGAAAACAGCACACTCTGCATGTCTTGGCTCTACATCTCCTATATATTTCTTCAGGAGAGCGTCAGGGAGAAATAAATGAGGGTTTGCTACTCCCATGGAAATATCATGCTGTTTCCCAGCACTAGCCTGAAGCACAACCGATTGCCCTGCAGCTCTCTCCAGGTGGCCAGAGTTGCTGAAGCCAAGGATAACTTGTTAACTTTATTTTTTTTCTGTGGTCTTACGTGCTTGAGGTGCACGAGGCGGCGGTCTGCAGCACAGTCTGGAAGCTCTTTGAGTGTCTAAGTCTTGGGCAGCTCCAACAGCTTTTCTTAGCAGAATATAATAAAACAGATTAACCCTGGACTCTAGGTGGTCTAAGGCACCGCATGCTATCAGGCCATTTGAAGTCCCATTGAAATTAATGAAAAGACTCCCACAGACTTCAGTGGGCAAGACATCAAACCGCGTAGCGCGGCGAAGCCAACGTGCCCCTAGCGCTTGGTTTCCAGATCTCTCCATTGTGCTGTTCCTGTTGAAGAATTAAAAATGCCTTCTCGCTGGCTAGTGAAGCTGAATAAGAACTGGATCTGAAAACAAAACCACTATGTAAACAATGATGCTAACATGTTGAAGTGGAAATCAAAGCTGTGCTCGTCATCTGGGCAGTCAGAGCCAGGTGGGAACAACATTATTTTGGAGATGTCTCATCAGAGCAGTGGCAGAAGTAAGAAAATCTAAAGCTCAAATTCTGCTCAGAGAAGGGGTTGAGTACAAGTGCTAGTTGGTTACTAGGTTCAGTACTGAAGTTAGAAAATACTTAGAATTTGGCTGCTCTTTTGGAGGCAGATAGACTGTAGTTTCCTTCTCCCTTTCCGTGGAGGTTGTTTTTTCTTGTAGAGCTATTTGCAGGAAGAGAGGTAGCTTGTGGTTTAGCTCCTCATAGTTTGTTACCAATAAAATATAGACTTGCAGCTACACGGCAAGTTAGGCATCTCTATGGAAACTTACAGCTTCAGGGTTGTGCATTGACTGTAATGATGATTTTTGGATCTTTTATTTTTATTCACATAGAAGAAGTGTATATGAGAACTCAGGCTCCAGCATCCAGTTCCAGACTGTGTCTGGGGAAAGGATGTGAGAAGGACAAAACCCAGCATGCCTCTCTCAGTATATCACCCTGGGGTGAGGCCCCCACTCTTTTTGAAACAGAAGGCTTGAGACTTGTTGCGGAGTACTGAAGTACTTCCTTCAGATGAACCCAAAACTATGAACAAGTTTTTTTGTAATTATTATTTTTAACTGCCATTTCTAGAAAGGCAAAGCTTTCCAAGCACACAGATAGCATAGTGCTGAGACTCCTTTTTAGACAGACCCAGAGAAAGCCAGGAAGCTTTTTTTTAATCTTGTGTATGCGCATGTGTCTTTTACATTAGCTTTAAAAGTGTCATCGCTGTGAGCATTTTTAATGGCTCTTCTCACAGAGATGTGGCAGGTTAGGAAGCAGATGCAATGTGCTTATGCTTGTTTCTGCAGCTGTTAATAACATGGGAGAAGTGACAGCGAAAAGGGAATTACTTTCCTAGTTACTAAACAGCAAAGGTGAAATCTGAGATTTATAGAAATCCACTAAAAAAATCCGGATTATTATTATTTTTTTTATCAGGATTTAAGTTCTACTTCTGCTCCTGACCATCTCAGTGACAAAACTCCTGAGAAAACCTTTCATACGGATGCGATGAAGCGGTTGCTTAGCCACATTGCGGAAATGGCTCTTTGGCCAGCGCTGCACTTAACAAAAGCCACAAAGCAGGCAGGGTGTTTGCTGCTCGGAGTGATACTACTCCTTGCTGTGGCTTAGTCCTGCTACTCGTTCCCGTTTGCTGCTCCTTGTGTAACAGCTGGTTAGCACAGTGATAGCAGAGTGGGTGTTGTTGGCATCCACAGCACCACGTTCTCTGTCTGAGAAACTGGAATGAGAGCAACCAAGCTGGCTTTTCTTTTCCCTTAGAAACTCTGAATGAAGCCTGCTTTGTTTTTGCAAATTGCTTCTTCATTATAACATTTAAGAGCCACAGATTTTCTTATCAAGTAACTTAACCTTGTGCTGGTTTCTGCTTTGAGAAGAGACCTGTTATTCCGAAGCAGAAAACTAGATTAGAAAATTGCTTTTAGAGCGAGGAACGAAGTATTGTTGGCTCTCTAATCCTGTCCTTTGGCGCTGATGCATGGCTGCTTCAGTTGAAGGCAGCAGCCCGGGCTGCTGCGCTGTCTCAGTACAGCTTGGTGGACAAAAGCAGGTAGGCTGATCCTGGCATTTTGAGCTTTCTGTGAACAAGTCAACACGTATCTCCACGTAACGCTCCACTGTAACGTGGAAAGGTCCTACAGGAGTTCAGCTGGGAAAGGTCATCTTATATTTCACAGTGTCCCTTGTAAAAAACAGCCTGAGAAGTGTTTTTTTTTCTTTTTTGCATTTTGCTAGATAATATGGCAGTCGTGCAGAACCAAAGCTATCCAGAAAACTGAAACAAATAGTAGAACTGCTTAATTCTCTTTGCATTAGGCTAAAGCATGTGGTTTGAGTGTCTTTGCAGAAGAACTGCTGAATGCGAGAAAACTTATCTACTATCTCATTGTAATAAATTGAAAAGTAAGTTCAAGTGTAAAGATTGGTGGGGTAATAGCTATAGCCAGAGGCAAACTGTCCTGTAACTCTGCTTTTTGAGACAATCTGGTTTTAAAGTTTGTGCCTAGAAGCCTGACCCAGCAAGCACACGAATAGTATCACTGGAAAGGCAGGTTGTTACAACCAGCTTCTTTATAGTTCTTAAATTACAGAAAATAATCCATGGACACCTTTTACCCAGCACCTGAACTGTGACTGCTGAGATTTTGCAGGCTGCAAGTTAAAGGATTATCATCTCTTTCAGCCTCTTTTCTACAAGGCTGCATAACTATAATTTGTCCTGCCTTTGCATCCAGGCTAGTATTGCATTTAAACAGAATCCTGAATGTGCACAGGTGTAAAAGTGGCCTCCTGCGTGTGCACACACTACTGGGAATGATGCATTTTCTGGATGTCAGACAATTATGTGAGATGTGGTCCAGCCTTCAGCTGATAGTGCAACAGGAAGGTGAGGGAAAAAAAGCAGGGTCAGTGCCTGTCTTGCAGCAGGTCCCCTCCATGAGCCCTGCATGTACAGCTGACTTCTCAGTTTTGTTCCACCCGGAGAGCACAGGGCTGCCTTAGTTTGGCCAGGCAGTTCCACTCTACATGAACAGTACTACGTGAAGCCAGTGAAATGACTGACAAGTGGGAAGCTTGCGTGCATACCAGCTACAGAGCAGTGCAGGTGTTTGGCAAGACTTTGATCCTGCTCACAGTAACATGCATAAATTCTCACATCAATTGCCTTCAGTGGGAATGCTCAGACACATTGTACCTAAGTGAAGAGCACCGCTCCACCTGATTTACTATTTTCTGTGATAGAACTGTCAGTGTGTTATTAAAAATTGGGGTAGACACTATAGGCTGACTTTAGCTGCAGTGAAAAAATGAGCTCTGCTAGCTCCACAAGCTACCAGGAGTAATGCCTCATTCTTACCAAACAAATCCCCTGGGCTGTTGCTGGAACCCAGAACTTGAGTCTGTTTCCAACCCCCCTTGACTGCCTAGCATCAAACACTGAATTTTTAACTTAATAGTATTTCTAACCTCAAAATGACCAGTGCAAGGAAATGGTGAGATGAAAGCACATGCTTAACTCTATCTAGCAACGACAGGAAGGCTTCCTCTAGTTCAACATTTTATGTAGACAAATGATTATATTTCATAAAACACACATTTATTTTTGCTGGCAGAAGCATCTAAAAGTTCACAAAAAGAAACCAAAAACAACCTCCAAGCACTGAATTAAAAAGAAACATCTCCATTTTTAATCTCTAATTCTTAAGCGGACTCCATCCTTCGTTTGTTTCCTTGAAAGAAGGTAGCGGCTGGGGCAGTAAACTCATTTCTCCAGAGGTGCATAATTCAAAAGCTTCTCAATCAGATCCACATGGGCTAGGAGCATTCTGCGGCAGCAGTATCTCTTCAAACCAAGGGCATCCAGGGCATCTCTATTAATGAATACGAACAACAACATTAGAAAAAAAAAAGAAAAAAGAAATGAGTCAGAACCACTTGTAAGTGTTCCTAAGCAACATGCTGATTACTCGGAGCTTAGTCATAGAGAAAAACTTGTTTGCAGTTTAAACCAAGACATTTAGCATGTGCTGTTAATGTTCTCTTCCATTTACTGCAGTTGGCGAGGTGTTTGCCTGTTCTCTGTCCTGCAGATGCACATGATCTTCTGCTAAAGATGGAATCCCGCTGACAAAACTACCAAACTTTCAGAATTAAGTCTGGAGAATTCCCACAGGGACAGAACCGTAACAGACCAGATCTTAAGCATTTTGTCATCTGAACTAGCCCACTCACAAGGTCACGGGACAGCAGGGTTAAGCGAGATCCAAGTATTCTGGTTTTGGAAACAAATTTCTGGTCTTCACAGATAGAAAGAAACTTGAAACGTGGCACAGTTGTAACCCCAATTACTTAATGACAGTAGATTAGTTTTGCTCCCACGAACACCTCTTACAATACCTTTTTGGAGCAAAGAGCTGATCTGGTTAAAATTCTGAGCTGTCAGGCGGTGTGAGTGTAGTAAGAGGAACGCATTCGGAAACATAAAAGTCACTTCCCCTGCTCTTAAAATCCTGGACAGCCCTCAATGACCTGAGCTGGCTAAGACACCTGCTAGCTGCATGGCAGAAGTTAGCCCAAAGGCACGCGGCAGTCTCTTGACACAAGGAATAAGGAGTAGCGGCTCTAAGCATTTTTATCTACGCTATTCCTAGCATCTGAAGACATCATCATAGCACAGCTTTTCTGTATGACTGAGGATGATATTTGATTAGTTTACAAGATAAATTTATGATCTAAGCCCCACTAAAAGGGATATATGGAGATATAGAAAGAAACCAAAATAACTCAAAATGCAAAGTACCCCTTATGGATGCTAATTCTGAGGAAGGATGAATCCTTTACAGTTCCCATATAAAAGAGCATTCAGCTGTAAAACTTGTTCCCCACAAATAAGGATGTGCAAACTGCATGAGAACTTTGTGTTCTACAGTCTTTCCATGTGGTTCCCTCTGAGTGGCTGCTCAAGTTTCTTTTGGTTGGGTACAAATCCCTTTATGAGTCATCTTAACCTAAGTCACTCTAGGAGTCTTCTATGGACACCACTATCAGACCTTTTACAGATGAGCATCCAGCCTCTTCAGCACCGATCTATTAACCACAAAGCCAGTCTGACACTCCTCCAGAATTTAACATTCAGGAAATGTGACTCAGCTGGGATCTTTAGATGTATATAATGTACTGCAACAATCCAGCATTAGATTGAAACAAGATTTCCAGAAACCTGTAATCCTCCTGTACAAAGAAGCTGGTAGACGCTTTCAATTAGCCTTTGTACATATCAGCAGTCTTTGCACGGGCTTAAATTGCAGAACTTTCCATTTTTGGGCTACCGCTTGGGAAGGTTATTTAACAGAAGTGTCTGAACAATATCATTTTGAAAAGGAATGTTTATAAATAGTATCACATGACATTTACACATTCCAAAGCACTCGAGAACAAAACTATCTGATGTCTGTTGATAGGTAAATTTGAAGAGCTAACCTCATTTGAAAGTTCAGAATTTTCCAGGTACCAGAGATACAGAACACTAACATTAACAAAAGCTTTGCAACTCATACTATAAATTTCAGCTAAAACAGTATTAGCACTTCTGTTGTTTTTCCCTTCTTCTCTGGCTTCCAAGAACTGGGAAAATGAGTGGTTTTAAGGAACAAACCAATAATAAAAAAAAAAGATGTATTTTTTTTTAACTGCGGACTGATTAGACAAGTTTATTTCTTCCACTTTGTCCGTTTATTTCTTAAGGCACCGTTAACAGTGTCTTTAACTCTGCACTGTCACAATTTAACAGTTCTGTGGGGGGGATGGTTTTAAGCTCGAGGAGGGAAGGTTTAGGTTGGATGTCGGGGGGAAGTTCTTATAGAGGGAATGATGAGGTGCTGGCACAGGCTGCCCAGAGAGGCTGTGGATGCCCAGTCCCTGGAGGTGTTGAAGGCCAGACTGGATGGGGCCCTGGGCAGCCTGCTCTCGTATTAGATGTGGAGGTTGGAGGTCCTGCCTGTGGCAGGGGGCTTGGAACCCATGATCCTTGGGGTCCGTTCCAGCGCCAGCCATTCTATGAAAGGCTGGCATCACCCACGCTACACCCAGAAAGGTTCACCGGGGAAATGAGCGTTCAGTTCTGCTGCCACGTGTAACCCCCGCTCAGACTGTTAGGCCCAGCCCGTCTCTGTAGTTTTTAGCCCTTCGCAGCGCTGCGGCCCTGCACTGACACACGGGAACGGCACGGTCTCATCTCAAGTGGAAGAAGGCGCAGAAACAATACCCACCCTTCCGTGTATTCTGCCTGCAGAAGGCCGAGATAAGCTTCCCACTTGTTTCCAACGATCTTGCCGCACGTGAAGCACCTGACCGGGATGATCATCGTCGCGAGGCAGCTGCAACGTGTGAAAACACACCGAGTTACAGCGGGTCACGCTCCCTGCCGCACCCGCGCCGCCGCTCGTTCCCGCAGCTCGGCGCGGTGAGCCCTACCAGCCGGCTCCTCCGCGGCACCGCCCGGTCGCTCCCACTGCGGCGGGACGGAGGGGAGGCGGGCGGCGCGCGCCGGGCACACTCCTCGCGGCGGTTGGGGAGAAGCGCTCGCGCCCCCCCCGCGTTCCCGCGCCGGGCGGCGGATGGTAGCGGCCTCCCTACGGCGCCCCGCGCGGCTCAAGAGTGTGCGCGAGCGGGGCGGGCTCGTGTTCGCGTTTCGCGTGCGCGGCGCGTGGCGGCGGCTGGGGCCGGCGGAGCGCAGAGCGGCGGCACCGGCAGCGCTGGCGGGGCGGGCTGAGGCGAGGAGGCGTCGTGCCCTTCCCTTCCTTCCTTCCTTCCTTCCGCGCACTCACTTGTTGCTCCGCAGCCGGACTTCTGGCAGCGGCGACGGCGCTTCTCCTCGCGTCCTGCCCGAGGTACCGGAGCTGCGCGGGGTGGAAGCGCAACTGGTGGCCGCAGCCCGGCGCCGGCCAGCCGGGGACGGCGGCGCTGCGGGTCGGGACGAGACGGGGCGGCCCGCCCGCTCCTCTCCTTTCCCAGAGCGAGCAGCGGTGCGCGGGGCAGTAGCGCGAGGCGCGGTCCGTGTCGCGGCTGTGGCGTGGCGGCGCCGCTCTGGGGCGGTTTGCTCCCTTTCTGCGCTCCCCTCGGGCGGGGAAAGGCGCCGGGCAAGAGCGGCGGTTCCTGAGCCGCTGTCGGTCCCGATCCGCGCGGCGTTCTCCGCTCCTCCGGAGGAAGCCCGGCTGCGGAGCGCCGCTGGGGTTAGCGGTGCTGTGGCGGCGGCAGGTTTGTCGGGAGTTACGGAACTCTGGGCTCTGGCGGTGGGGGGATGCTCGGCGCTGCCCCGTTCAGCGTCCCTCGGTCCCGCCGCGAGCTGGGCGCAGCTCGCGCTACCAGCAAGCGGTGCCGCGGGAGCGCACGCCGTCCTTGAGGCGCTCTCCCGCTCGGGGCGCGGTGCAACCCGCGGGGCCGGAGCCTTTCCTCGCTCCCCGAGGGGTGTGCGGGGGGCCCTGACCCGGCGAGCGGCTTTGCTGGCAGCCCGCGGCCGGGGAAGTTGGGCAGCGGCGGGTGATGCGTCTTGGAACTGCGTGCGTTCCTCTCTCTCATCGAAGCGTTCCGCGTGCCGAGCAAAGGGGAGCGCGCTGCGATGCTCGCTAACTTCAGGGAGGCACGCTGCTGTTCTGCAGAGCCTGGGGTGAAGCGTCACCCCGAGCGCCGTCAGTCCTTATCGCCCTCTGGTCGCGGCGTTAGCGCTGTGCTAATTGTCCTTGGGCAGAGCCGAAATTCACCCGAAGTGCTGTTATTTTCCTGCTGGAGCATCTGCGAGTTGATACGGCGTGCGGCACAGAGCCATTACTGTCAGGCATATAAATTATGGTGTCTTAATGCACAGCTTATGTTAATACTCCTTTCGTGCCTATTTTTTGAACCGCTGGATTACTGACCCTCTGCGCAGACCTAACTTGAACTGTGAAAGAGCAAATAGTTTCGTTTTAACAAGGCTTTGAGATGGCTTGAAGGCGGTTTTACAGTTCTGTTTGCTAATGAAAAGACAGTAATTTTTGCAGCCCCAGGGGCAATTATACTCAGTTGTGCACAGAGCAAAATGACTTGGCGTGGAGGGTGGAGAAACCTCCTGCAGATTGTTATCATTATTGTTTTAGGCCAGTGGGAGCCAAACTGTCTTTTCTTTTCCTCCTTTGAGTTCTTTTTTTTTTTTTTTTTTTTTTTTTAATTTTGGAAGTCGAGAATTTGGAGACTGTGCTTTGATGCATTTTCAGCACCAGGGCTCCAAAGCAATTTTCTCGTCGAACTGTGCCGTGAAAGGCATTTGTATTTGGAGACAGAGATTTGCTGATGGGAGAGAGAAAGAGGGGTTATCATCGGCGCTTTGTGGCAGAGCCACATCGTAGATGCAGGCTGCATCCTTACAGCTGCCTTGAGGAAGTGCGCTTGTTTAGTTCTTAAAAACGAAAGTGAATTTTAACTTTCCCACCTAGTCCTCAGATAACAGTTTTGCATCTCTTCTGAAGGAAACTTTATTCTGCTGTTTTCACAGTGTTTGAATTTGCCTTTTCTGGACAACCTGCTTTGACTGGCAATGGTCTTAATTATCTAATAGCTCTTTTATGGCTGCAGTTTCTTTGATCATGGAAAATGTAAGATTTTTGATCTGTGACCTGGAGAGATTGCTACATGCCGAGAACATTCTCTGCTCGACTTCATGTATACTCTGCTTAACCTGACCACTTGCCAAACCACACAAGTCTGTTGGGGGCAGGGGAGATGTGTGCACGTGACTGCTAATACTCCCAGTCAGTGTTTTACGGGCTGTAGCTCGCCCTGGTTAGGGTGCCTGTTTCTGCCACTTGGTCAGGAGTGAGCTCCAGTTTGTGGCACGTTACCTTCTAACTCCTTTGGGTTAGAAGGGGGAGCTGGGTACTGCTGACAGCTGTTGCAATTTGGTACTTAGTCGAGTAAAGACTCCAGGCATCCTTCTGAAGGGGGATGCAAAGTGGAAGACTTTGCAGGCTTAGGTCTCCTTAGGCATCCTTCTGAAGAAGGAAAGGGATTGCAGCAGTTGGTGCTGCTGGTAGTCCTGCACCAGTCTCTCTTACGGTGTTTGTAAGTTCTTATTCCACTTTTGATCTCCTTCTGCTTGGGGCAAGCAGCAGTCCTCAAAGCTCTGATTGTTTGGGTTTTTGGTAGTCAGGGAGCCGGTAAGGGTGCTCGTCAACTATGAGCAGAAGAGGCTTGCCTAAGACTGATTGAGTTGGAAGAGCTGGAGAACTGTAGGCTGGTTTTCTGATGTGCTTCTGGAACAGCTTCTGCCACGTGATGCTTTGTTGTGGGGCGCTGCAAATATATCCCGCTTCTTAGTTAATGCAGTACAGACCTTCTTCCTGTGCTGTGAAAAACTTGGGAAGCCACTAGTATTCAGTCCTACCATCGCTGGTGGGTTGAGGCCCAATATTAGCTTTTTTGTTTGTTTGTTTCGTGAACTTAAAGCTGTAAAATGCATCTGGGCACAATTGTTCTGCAGCATTCCTAGCAATGAGTACTGAAACTCGAGGCTTGTGACTAAGGAGTATATCCTTCTTTCTTTTCTCCCATCTGCAAAATGTAAGAGGAAAATATTACGGCTTGTTTAAAAAAAGCAAACAAAAAAGAAGTTGCCATCGAAACAGCGAAGTGCCCTGAGTGACTGAACTAACCTTAAAATACTTCTATGGTTTGAGTGGCCGTATGACTTCCTGCTGCTCATGCTGGCAGACTGTGTCTTTTCTGACGTTGTCACCATGGTTGGGGCTGTAGGCGGAAGTTGTGGGATCTCTGCATTTGTATTGATATCGTGAGAAACCGTTGGCTTGTAGCTGAGGTTGTTGTTGTTGTTGTGTTTCACGGGTTGCTTTTGGTCAGGTTTGGGTGCGCATTCTCTCTGGGCTGGAGCCTCCACTGCTTTTCACCTGTGATTGTTCGCGTTCTTTTGACTTTGCTCTGTTCTGCATGCACATAGATGGTCCCCAGAACTGAAGCCTTGAGTCTTTGAATGTCTGATTTGTCAGTTGCAGTTGTGTTCAAGGACAATGAATTGCTTAAATTGTAGACGTTTTAGAAGAAGTTTTCAATGACAGTGGTTTTTATACCGTTGGCTTGCAACTTTGTGGAGATCTGTGGCTAATATTGGCTTTGTTGGAGTTAAAAGCTGTGTTTCCTGTCTCTTCCTGAAGTCATTTAGAGAAAGAATGTTAAGTTTTCCCTCCATCTCTGTCTAGCACCAGAATTGCGTGTGTGACTGCAGAAGTTGTTGGTATGACATTCAGTGTTGCGTGGCTTAGATCTCGATGAGCTAAAGAGGAAGAACCTGCCTGAATGTTGAAATGAATGATGAAGTCAGACGTTCTTTAGTCAGGAGCTGAAATGTGACATGGAAAACTTAACAGTGGAGAGCCAAAGGGAGAGGGAATATTTAAAAGGCAAGATGAAACTTGGCTTAGCTGGTGTTTTCTCAAGCATGTTCTCCACTTCAAATCCATCAAACCCAGATTTATGGTTGAGCTTTCTCTAGTCCTGGTTAAGTACCTGGAATTGTCATTCATCCTGTTCCGCAAAGAAAAGTGGCTCCCTCTGGAGTTAGCTACTGTGACTTTGAAAGGACTTCCCTTCTTTCCTGCCAAAGCTTCCAGCTCCAAGGAGCACGGACAAATCAAGACTCCAGCTTAGTTTTTCCTCCGGATTTTGGAGTGGGCGGCCCTGTCCCACTGTGTCCTTTGTCCTTCTTCCTCTGCCTTGATTGGATTTAGCTTTGTGTGTGGCGCTGGGGCTGCAGAGGGAGCCAAGCAGGAGAAGCAGGGCTGATGGATGGAGAAAAGGCTCGTGGGCTCTGTAGAGCTTTGCGTTGTTTAGCTGCCCCGTATGGTGTTTAAAAGCCGCTCATGCCCCTGGATTTACTGAAACAAATACAGAAGCTGCTAAGCAAGTGGGAATGAAGAGAAACATCTCTAAGCTGGGGAAGTGACTTCAGCTTCACAGTAATACCAGACAAGCCTGATGCTGCTGATTTCATTAAAAGCAACATTCGGGGACTCAA
This sequence comes from Numida meleagris, assembly GCF_002078875.1. Classification (NCBI taxonomy): domain Eukaryota; kingdom Metazoa; phylum Chordata; class Aves; order Galliformes; family Numididae; genus Numida; species Numida meleagris. The sequence goes on along the minus strand of NC_034414.1, from coordinate 15,834,748 downwards.
AGAACGGTTTAATACTTACTATATATATATTTTTAAACATACTGACCTTATCTGGTAAGCCTGTAATATTTGTTGCAATGAAGAGCAGCTGGTGCATAAATACATATATAATATCAGTTGCCAACTCGGAAAGCTGTGCTGAGACCGTGACTTGCTTGAAGTGGGGTTGCTATTAAAAGGCAGGTGGCAGGATGTTTATTTTACACCTTGTTAATTGCCTGTTTTTCCTGCTGTAATTGGCTTCCTAATGGGGGCAGAATGTGCTTGCTTTTGCGCACAAAGCTTCATTAGTGACAACCGATGGAAAGGATTTGGAAGGTGGGATTTGTATGAAACATATATATTGGATAACAGATGTCTCTGCTAAATAAAGTGTATGAGGAAGTCCCACAGATGCATCCAAAAATGCAAATGCTTTTCCATAAACGATTTAAGGTGTCCTTGTGTTAGATGTGAAGCTCGCTGCCTTACTTGAGAAGGGGGCGGAGACTTTCGCTTGTTAGTTTTGTAGGACAGAGATTGTTCTGCTTCACTGGGCAGGAGTTAGGATGCTGGGACGGTGCCTCGTGCCCGGGACTCTGACAGCATGTGTGGATATTTGTGAAGGTCTCTGTAGCGATCTTTGTGGCTCCTGCTACCAAAATGGGAAGACGTGGTGAGCAGTGGTGGTGCTTAGTGGTTTCCTGAGATTTCCGGAGCCTCCTTTTCTGCTTGTATGTGTTAGTGCTATATCAGGTGTGTTCTTGTTTGCGCTTGGACCTTGAAGGCAGTGAATGGAGGTGCGTGGCCAGAGCATGTGCATTTCCAGAGTAATCCTGCTTGTGTCTCAAACTGAGAGCTGAGGTGTTCTGGCTGAGGATGAGAGCTCTGCAAAGATGGTTCCTCTTTTAATGAGAACTACAAACAAAACTGGTTTGGGGTGGTTTTATCTGTCACGTTTGTTCGCAGCGAGGTCACATCATGGCAAAAGTGTAGTGCTTGCCGATCTCGGATTTATATATTTTATAAGAAAATGCCTTTATTTCATGAATATATCACAGCCTAATTGACTGCATCATGTTGTGGAGAGGTAATATCCCCAGGCAGCATTTTAATCAGAAAGATCACAGGAGCTGCCCATCAGCTCTGCTCTTCCGTGCAAGTGTCCTCAGATGACAAAATAATCCCCTTTCTTGGGATAATATTTTTCATTTCTGCAGAATCTTTTCTTCCAGAGTAGAGGGTGGACTGTGAAGTTGATGTGAGGCCAGAGCATGTCAAGTATTAAAGGTTGAAGGAAGAAGCTCTGCGGTATTGTTCTCGCATGGTGAAAGCAATAACAATTCCTGATGAACTCATGGGCACCCTTTTCTTCGATGTACTTCCTTCCAGTCTTCAGCTGGGGTGTTTCTTCTCCGGGTGTCTAAGCAGGTTCTCTCCAATCAACAACTTATTTAAAGATACTGCAGCAAACCAGTCCTCTTTTAGTAGGTTGCCCTGGCGTCGATGACTCCCTGAACTCTAATTGAAAGGAATGGGGAGGTTTCTAACTCATTTTTGAGGTCTCATCACTGAGGCTCTTGTAAGCGATGATGGCTGTCTTGGAGCAAAGGATAGAAGAGCAGGTTCTGCTGAGGGTGGTCTTTTGGGTATGCTTACGTTACTATATAAACATCTTGCTTGGGTTGTTCCCTCCATTGGTCTTCAGGCCAGTCTCTTTTCTTGCAAGCATTGGTGGGAATAAATGATGGTCATGAGTCAGAGCAAAGATCCATCTTTCCAAATACCTTGTCTTGCTGTGTTACTGCTACACTTACTGCTACACTCTTGCCTTGAGCTTGTGTTTTATGTTTTGTGAAAGTTTGTAAATGTAGTCTTGTTTCAGAACCGTCTGGGTGTGGAAGGCAATGCGGTTCTTCTCACTAAAGCCACCAAGCTGAGGCTCAGCAGGTCAGGCTGCTGTGGCTGGGTTCAAGCGCTATGTGCAAGCTGGGTGCCCTGCAGCAGCTCTGAAGCTGCCTCTACTATGAACTGCATTATGGTGAAAGATAACCATCTGTGAAAGCTCCTGTTGGCAGAGCCCAAGACCTTCCAGTGTGCAGGGCTTCCAGGATGGGCGTGGGGAGGATGGTGGGGTCAGTGCAGAGAACACAGAGTTAGCGCTCAGGTGAGTGGGCTGCTGTGCACCTATCAATGCGCTATCCGCAGGGAACGTTCTGTTGCTTTGTTTATTGAACTACTGTTTTTAAAATTAAAAACAGCCAACTGTTTCATAAAATATTAAAAAGCGGTGCTTTCGTCTCTCTCATCAGATTAACTGTGTCAGTTTGTGTGTCCTCAGGGTGATGAAGCTGATCAGATTGGTGATTCTCGCAACTTAAGGATGCGTTAAAGTGACATGCTTCATCTCACAAGGGATACTGAAGCTATCACGCTGCAGAACTGGTAACCGTGGGGGTCCTGCACTTTAACTGCGGATTCTCAAATGAAATTTTGCAGAAGCAATACAGTTTGCTGTTTGTATGAGTGAATTTCTTTTTGTTAGGGTAATATTTTTTTTTCGCGAGACATGTTAAGGTAATGTGGTGGTAGATGCATACACTGTGACTGCACTGCAGGAAGGAAAGAAATTACTGCGTATTCTATATGAAAGGCCAAGGACTGTTATGTTCTACTTGGTAAAGGGGAAAAAGCCTTTACATTGCTGTAAAATTCTTTATGAATATAGATTTTGAAACTGTTTTGCTTGCAGGTGGTTTTTTTTCATTCAAGAGCTAGTTGCAGCATTTTAATCATGATGCTGCGTCACTGGAGTAACAGAGTTGGGTAAGGGAGGGTGTAGCTACTTTAGAACTAGAAGGGTTAGGGAAACATTCAGCTTGCTGCAGAGATGCCCTGGGGCCTGCGTGCTGCCCAAGCAGCCCGTTGGAGCTGGGACTGAGCTGTGCAGAGCTAGGTTTTTATAGAGCTTTGCATTCTGTCCTGTCTCCATCTCACAGCTCTAGCACTTCTCAGCGTGTGTATAGTAATTGTGTATACTGTAACGCACTGGGGTGAATAGTTGCAAGACTTCAACTTGCTAGATGCAACCTGATTTCTGAATGCCTTGGTTGTCTCAAAAGTGTGCTGCCTCTTTAAAATGAGTAAGTAATAGCACATGGGACGTGTTACTCTTGCATTCCCTCTGTGCACAGCTCAGTTGCGTACGTGGACACCAAGGAGCGGTTATTCAGGAGTCTGTTCTGAAGGGCAGCAGTTCCTTCATCTGATCTGACATGCTGCTGCTGCTGGTGTGCTTTGTGGTGGTGTGAGAGAATAATGAAGTAAAGCCTTCAATCATATCACCTGATCAGAAAGGGTTGTCTGTAGTGATGGATAAGTCTTCTCAGAACAATAGGCTGTGTCTGAGCTGTGTTCAGGGACTGATGGTTTTGGTGGGGCTTTATGTTCATCTTTGGCCTACGTAAAGAAACAGTGAGATCAAGGTTGCAGTTTTGTTTGCAGCTTGCCTTCAAATCCCTGCCTAATCTAAAATTGTATTTGTGTATATCCTTCTGTTCTCTCCAGATTGAGAAGGAAGGAATCCTTAAAGCTATCTGGAGAGCAATTTGCCCATCTCCTTTAGGACGTTCTGAGTATTTTGAGGACAAATGCTCCCTTACCCTCCGCCCTCCCAAATTATTTTGATTCCTTAAATTAGCTCTCTGCTAAGTAGATGTAAAAATGCGAACAGAAAGACTTCTTTCACCCTTACGTGCCCCTGACCTGGTGAGCATTAGGCTGAGTGAATGAATGTGTGTTCTCTTCCCCGAGAGCATCTCCCTGCCCAACCTTTTCCCGTGGGCCGCTGATATGACCTTGTTGAGCTGCTACTCTTCTTCACTTCATTTCTGACATTTCATCATCTTGCTGAGAATAGCAAAAGCTTAATATTAAGAAAATACTGTATATTGTGAAAAAGAACTTTTTTTTTCTTTGTATTGAGAGAAACCTCTGATAGTGAACTTGTGTGATTCCACCTGGCTCTGTAATAACTGGATTGTGCAGTGGTTTGGTGTGGCTGAACGCTAGCTGTGTGCAGCATTACACAAAGGACTGCACTTGTCTGCAGCTGAATCCGAGGTATATCTGAATATATTTGCATTTGTGCGAAGAAGGTGTATTTTTCTGCTTCTCTGTTAAGCTACTTCCCTGGTGTGTGGGGTCAGTTTAAGAAGATTGAGCATCCCTGCTTTAAAATGCACGTTGAGCAAACATGCTTTCTCTTCTATCCTGATCTCCTTTTGAATCTGCAGAACCAAATAATATGTGGGTGAAATGATGCCTCTCTCTAGCACATGTACAGCCACTTTGTGGAAGGAGGAAAGGTATGTGGGGCATGGAATAACTGTGGCTGCTCTGTGAAGGTATTTGCCTGCTTATGTAAAGCAGTGCCAGTTAAATGCTCTCTTTCAAGCATTCCTAGCTTCAGTCACAGTGGTGGAGGGCTAGGGCTGAGCTGCAGTGGCTCTTCCTGTACTGCTGCTGTTTTAGGCATTCTGCCTTTGTCGGAGTGAATCAGGGCATCTGGAGGAAAGGGACTGCAAGATGACTAGAACTTCCAGCCACCCCTTCCTCGGAGAAGGGGTAGTAGGTTGCCTTTATACTAAAAGGCAAGAACTGCTGGTAAGGTCCTGCTCTGCTGCTAGAGGTCAAAACCACAAAGATCCACGTGGTGCCAGCTCGAAAGTAGAAATGGAGATTTCTTCATCTGGATGCAGTGGTAGGCTCGTGAAGCGTTTGTTTTCTGAAAGTGTGTGATCTCTTGCTGTTCTGCTGGGATTTTGTTTGTTTGCTCTCTCTGTCAGTAAATGACTGTTCAGTTTGGCAGTGCCCTAATGTTTAAGTTATGGTTAGAGCCAGTTTAGTGTGGACCTATTTAGCATTGCTTTTATTGCTTGCCTGCATTCCTGCTCTGCTGTGGGATTGTCATTACAGTGCCTTTTGGGTGTCTACTTTGCTGTCAGCTCGCCTGACTCCTAGGGCTTGAAAAGCTGTTTTGGGGATTCCTCTGGGAGCCTGAGGGAGTTACTGGAAAGAATTCAAATTCTTGTAAGTTCCTGAGAAAGCTGTCATAAGCCTTGTGGCTCTTGGCTTATAGCCACGTGCTTTATTTGTGGGACACATGATGAGCCACTGCTGGACAATAAAGGTTTCAGGTTCCTTTGTGCTATATTGTGAAAGGAGATCAGTTCTGGACCAAGACAGCATTGTTTTGGTCAATGCAAGAACACAGAAGATTCTCTGTATCAGAGATTTACAGTTTAACAAGCCCTGTTTTTCTGACTTCATTGTGTTTTTTTTTTTTTTTTTTTCCCCTAGGGCTTTTCCTCCATGCAGCCAGTTTACCTGCTGGAGACTCAGTCCCAGCTGTGTTTTAACCGAAGTTACAGTGCTTTTGCACCCTGTGTCTTTTGACAACCGGAAAGCTCCATTTACCATGCAAAGTGCTGGTTCTGATGGCGAGTGCTGTAATGGAGGAGCCAGCTGTGCTTTGCTGCCATCTTAGTTTCTTGTCACAGAGAGGAAAATGGTTTGCATGACCCCTTCTTAAGGTATCTCCTTAGCGTGTGTGTCTGTATAGCTACATATGCGCAGCGTATGTGTTAACCCTGCCTTTGCCTGTTGGTGACTAGTTCTGTTGAGTAGGCTTTTATGGAAGTTATAGCTGGTTCTGACCCTGCATGTTTGCCCTGCATCCTCAAGGCAGTTGCCAGTTTGTGTCTGCTTGTCTGCCTCTGGTGAAAGGGAAGAAGTCAGAACTAGTTTATTTGCCTCGTGGAGCACTCTCAAACTTCCTTTATGCTGCGGGCTTGGGACTTTGTCTTATTTAGTGATAGAGAGCACTTGGTAGAATCAAATTTTGAATAACTAGTGATGAAGTCTTCATTTTCCATGAGAAGGAGGTTCTTTGCCCTAACAACTTTCATTCTGTGGATGTCTGTCTTGCTGCAATTGTTCTTCTGTTTTTCATTTAGTCTGATTGCCCTAAGTTCTAACTACTTAGTAAAATGAGTGGATTAAAAAGTTGTCCAGAACGGTGCTGAAATGTCAAGAATGTGCATTCAAAGTCATTTCAGATTCTTAAATATAAAATGAAGGGTGTTGCTGTATTGAAATTGTTTGATGCATCTCTCTGTTTGGGACTAAGCTGGGATGCAATCCAAACCAAACCATACAAGATCCCTGGAGGGAAAAGTGCAATGCAAATTGGAGGTAGAAAAGTCAGTCTGAGCTTTGGTTTGGCTTTGTCTTTGCAGTCTTTGAATGCGTGCCAGCAATGGATGAACAGCAGTAAGACAAATATTTAGGTGCTGCTGTACAGCCTATGGAATCTTCTATTTGGTGATGTGCATTACAGATTTCATACTGGGTCTGAAAAATTGTTTCCATCAGAACCCACATTACTTAATTTCAGCACAGTGTCCTGACAATCCTGAAACATGTCTGCATTTTCTTGCACAGAGCTTGCTTGGATGCTGGTCTTGGTTTTGTTAATTTCTTTTTCCTTGGCTTGCCTCCTGCAGATATAATAGTAATAATAAAAAGTCCCAGGAAAATCCTCTCCAATATGATACTATTGCAACTGATGTATTGGTGACTTTAGCCGTTACTGAAATAGTGTTTGTTTCTGTTTTATTCTGTAATTTTTTTTTGAAGACTTGCATGTATTTGCACTACAGTAGGGCTAAGCGTTTGGACAACTGTATGGGTATCACCAAACAAGTCAGGCTGTCTGTTTCTGAGCCCAGGTTGGAAGAGCTGGAGATGAGGGGAAAGAAACTCTCCTGAAATGTGGTATCTTAAACTGTTGGAGTGTGATGTGTGATATTTTTTTGCCTCCAGGGTCAGAGGGGGCTACTTATATCTGAGGAGCTGGGGAGGGAATAAGTCAGAATATAGAAGAAGCCAGGGTGGTATTTAGCAGCTGTGCAGGTGAAAGCAGAGTGTGACTGTTAGCCCTTTCTAGATTTGCATCACCACAGGCACAAGCAGTTGCTGCTTACCAGCCTGGCCTTGACTTTTAAAAGCTGCCTGTGAGTTGTAATGTCAGCAAGAATCACTGGTGCTCGGTGGATCTGGTACTGATTGCCCAGCACTCAGCCTGCAGCTTGTGCTGAGTGGCAGGGACTAGACTGGGTGTAACAAGGGGATGATGTCAACAGGGTGGGAAAATCATCTTGTGCCTTGAGAGGGCAGAGTGCTATGGAAATATGAGGGAGTGGGGATTTGAAAATCATGAAGGATGCCAAAACAGGGTTTTTGATGTAGAGGCTCATGGATGGTGGAGATTGAAGGCTGAAGAATCTAACTAGATGCTACAATTTGTCTTTGGAAGTGGTAGATATCTTGAAATGCTTCCTTCTAAGAGCGAGTGTGTGTAATGGGCATTCTGCCTTATGACTATATGATGCACACATGTAAAATTGCCTTCCATGGTGTCCTGCTGCCGCAGAGTGCATCAGACTGACACTCCCTCCCAGCTTATGCCAATGGAGACAAGGCATCCCATCACAGCTTGTGAGGAAAGCAGCATGCTGTAACCCTGCGTATAAGGCCACCAGCAAAGTGTTGAAAACAAAGCCAGCCCTTCCTGTGGTGTTGGATGCTGCTGCTGGGCAGGTCAGAGCTGTCTGCGCAGGGAAGCTATGAAGCTGTCACTTCTACAGCTTAAACCCTGTTGCTGGACAAGGATCTTCTCCGAACTGCAGGCAGTATGGGTGGTTTTTTTTGTTTTTCTCACCACCTCCCTTTTCCTGTCCCCTTCGCTCTCAATTACTCGAGAGCCATTTGCTGTTAGACAGTTCTAACAGGCTTCACTTAAGGAAGGTGCTGTCGTCTTTTGCAGTTCACGGCACAGGAGAAGAAGGATTGCACATATGGTATTTTTGTTCCAGACACTTTTTTTACATCCCTCCTATTTCATTTCAGATCTGTTTTCTCTTTCTAAAAGCTTTACAGAGCAAAAGATGAGGGAGGCTCTAATGCTGCAGAAGGAAGGAGGGAGAAGGAACCTTCTCGTAATTTTTTTGCTGTTTTTACATCACTGATGAAGAACGTGGTGTGAGTGTCAGTGTCCCTGTGCACAGCCGTTCAGAGCAAGTGTCTCAACTTGAGTGACGTATAGATGTGACGTGGAGAAGGCAAGGCTGAAGGAGGGAGGTGAATGGAGGGAAGCTGAGCATTGAGGGGCACTGAGCAGCTGGGAGAAGGGGCTGCACCTGGCCTAACTCTGATCCATGCCAATTTCTTTTAGGTTTTATTTTTTTCTAATTCTGGTAGGAGAGCATAGGAATGGATGCAGAGTAGGAATTAAGTTGAATAGGTAGGATCCTGGATGCCACCTTCTGCTTGAGAGATGACCTCAGGCATTACAACCTTCTAGTTTATGCTCTTTCATTGCATAGTGGAGTGCTGTCAGTGATCAGCCTTGCCTATTCACTGTTTTTTTCCCTCTGAGGTTTACACAGCTGCTTTTGTTGTAAGTTTTCTCTTTCTTCCTGTACGAGTTCAGTATGTGTATTAGGGTAAGGGGGCTGGGATGTGAAATCCCCTCATACTGTTATACTGTTTTTTTTGTCATCCGTGTGCCATGACCTGCTTGTATTCTTGGGCACCCGCTAATTATTAGAAAGCTCCACCTGTATTTAGAGCAAACTTCTCTTTTAAAGAGGGCTTATTTTTCAGGATGTGAGAAGCAAAGCAGAAAGTGAGTTGCCTAGCAAGTCAGTGAAAAGAGCTGTGGCTTGAGTCCAGGCTCTTTGGTTCTTTTGCTGTACTGCATCCACTTGGCTAACCTGTCTCCTGTTCAGTACCTTCGTTGTTTCCTCTGACTTGATACTTGGATGAACATGAGGAAGTTGGTGTAGTATTTCTGAGTTACTGGTATTGCTGCATATCAAAGCTTTTTGGCAGGGAATGGACCTATCCTTAATTCTCTTAGAGGAGGATGATCACAGTAAGGTCAGCTATTTGTGTACTTGAGCTATTGTTTTTGTGTTGGTTTCCTGATCTTTGTCCCGACTACAGTATAGCTGCTATTTCAAAAGAGCACAATCTCCTTAAAATGGCAGATCAATCTGAGATTAAGCAAAATTTTCTTTGCTGGAACTTGGCTGAAGGCTGCATTTATCTTTGTTTACAATCCATGCCACACACACAAAGTTTGTCCTGCTGTTTTCCAGAAGGAGCCTCAAAGAAGCTTAAAATATGTGTTTCTGTGTCCTTCTGGAAATTATTGTCCTTTCACCATTTTACTTTCATCTGGATTGAGCATTGCTATTCAGATTTAACAACAGCACAGGCCAAGTAAGGGAGCATAATGTTGATCCTGCTTAGTTGGCCGTGTCTAATCCAGCTGTTCCTAAGATACTTTGGCTTGAATTCATGCCACTTAATTGAAAGGTCTAAAATAAGAGAGAGATGTTTGTCTGCATGATGACTTGCATGTTGGTGGGTAGAGGTGTCCATCTCCCTCCACTGACCGTAGAGGAAGCTGAGTGTTATGATCTACCTATATTGGGTATTTTATATGAGTGCTTAAAGCTGAGTCAGATGGAGCTAAGCCTGGTGTTGAAGAGTGCAAGCAAAGCATGGGAGACCTATTGTGCTTGTCACCTTTTGCAGCTTTGTTGCTACTTGGGTTAGAAGAAATTCTGCTTTCAATTTTGTAGGGCTGCTAAAGGCTTGTTTCGACTTGGATCTGTTTTCCTGCTCTACATATTTTTCTAGTACAAAGTCTGTCCTATACTGACAGTAATGTGAAGGGTGATGCCTTATTTTGATTTTGTAGATGCCTCTTGGCTAGTTTTTGTGGATCATGAAGTCTCTTTCAAGCCAGGAAGCCTAAATGCTGCTGCTGGCAATGGTAATTCAGCAAGGAATGCTAGGCTGCTGCTTGACCTTCAGCATAGCACAGCACTTGCTCTTGTCTCATACTGCAGGTAATGGTGACCCAAACTAAGCCAGAGGCATCAAATAAGGCAGAACCTTGCCTTCGGGGTTTCAGGAATGGACAGAGTGCGGGAAGAGCCAGAGGATGTTGGTGATGTCTGTGGGTACAAGATCAAGCTTGTTGTGAAAAGACTCCTCTTTTCTCTGAACTTTCATGCCAGTTGTCTCCGATTCAGAGCCGGGTCTCTCAGTAGACCTCCTCCTCCATTCCTACCCCTTGTCTGAGAGCGGGAGGTGAGCAGGCATCATGTCAGTCTGGGATTGTTGTAAATAAATGAAACAAGGATGCTCTCCCTAACCTTCCCATCAATTATATGGGCTTGTGATGTACGATTCAACCACTGGGTGTCTCTGGGCTATGCAAAGCTCCAGGCAAGATCTAGTCCCTAGAAAGCTGTTGCTCTGGTTATGCTTGTTTGAGGCTGCAGCTTGTGGCTATGGTTTAGTATTTGCTTTGAAGAACCTTTTGTTTCCTTCTTGGTTGGCTGCTTAAAATGTGACTTCCCCACTCTTGAAAATGGAGTGGTGTTGCTGTGTGTGTGGTAAGGTGGCACAAGGTTTTGAATAGCGCTGCCTTGTCCTATTCAAAGGGAAGCAAACTTCCCAGCCTGACTTCATTTCTCTCTGTTTCTGGGCACCATACTTTTGTCATAGCGCTAAGCTATGCAGGAGGATTGGGGAGGGGAATGTTATCACAGCAGCTTTGCTACCTTTCCGTAACTGATTGGCTTTTTTCTTTTTCCTTTAGCAGTGACAAGCTTACTTTTGCGTTTAAGTTCAAGTAGATAATTAATCTGTCTGTCAACAAGGCTTTGCTAGCCACAGTGTTTTCTTCAATTCCATGGAAAAGTTACTTTTTCATTGTGATGCTGGAAGGGTAAAAGGCAGCCTATTCTCTGCTTTAAAATGCCACGATAGAAGGTAAAGCTTTCATTAAATATGCCTGTGTGAATTCATATGCTTAAGTAGCTGAACTGCTGCTAATATCTTTCAAAAGAGATGGAAAGAACGCTGCTGTAATAGCCAGCATTCTGGCTGGTTAATCAGTAGTGTTTTCTGTGTTGCATGCAGGAAAAAAAAACAAACCAATTGAATTAATTCATTTATAGATTTATGCCAGGAAAAAAAAAAACAACCCACACAACAAAACATGACTGTTTTTCTATTGCTGTATGGTAGTTGTCCCCTTCTTTCCTACCTCTTCATCTTACAATCAGGGTAGCTGACATCTCAGTGGTTTGCAGGGGATGCTATCCATGTTGTAGCTTTGTTTGTTATTAACTTGCCTGATGGAAGACTTGTGGTGGAATAGCTGGTGAAACAGCTCATTTGTAGCAGGAGCTCTTTCCTTCTGACTGCTTTGACTGGGTACTTGGTTATTCTGACTGGTGTTTTTTTGTGCGTAAATGGGTGAGATGGGATTTTGCTGATCTTGACCAGGGATCTGAGCCTGCCTTGTCTGTGGTAGTGTTATCTTGTTTTGGTGATGGTCAAGATACTGCTCAATGCACTCCTGAGGGATGTCAGGACCTGGGATTAATTGGCTTCTGGCACTAACTGTAGTAAGAAGAGTGAAGGTGGGTGTGTTATGTTCAAGACTGAATAATGATAGTTTTTTTTTTTTCCTGAGTTGGTTTGATGGTAGGCAGCACTCAACTACTGCAATGGATCAGGAAAAACACTGCAAATCAACTGAAGAGTAATAACTTTCTGTCCTGTATGCACATGATTCTGTGGGAGCTGAGAATTATATCTGTGTAGAGGTAAAATAATTCCGGTCACCTTCTTGGTGATGGGTGTGTAGAACTGACTACAGGTCTAGGCTTACAATAACACAGACTGGAGCTTTGTTCATAAATTCAGCACTTTGTTGTGGCATGTGGACAGGTGTTACATTCATTGCTGCCAATGCCAAATATTCATTACGACCTCAGTTACAAGTTGATTTGGAGCCATAGTGACTAGCTTGGATGAAAACCCTGGCTTTGGATACATGGGAAGAATTCTTCTGTGCTTACTCCAGACTATTCTGTTCTAAAACAGAGGTTCTTAGGTTGCAGAGGGAGACTAGAAGATGGCAATTGTGACAGTGCTGTCGCCTCTATGCTGTTGAGTGAGAAGAGAATGTCTGGCTTAATGAGACAGAGAGCTCAGGAATTCTGAAACAACGGGGGTTGGAACTACTACTGTAACTACTGTACTGCACTTTCAAAAGGACATTTTTAAAATCTGTTCCCTGTCTCGCCTTGGAAACTTTCAATATTCAACCACACACAAGCACTAATTTGAATTACAAGACCTGACGTTGGTTTCCATTTATTCCTCCTCCGTTTTCAGTCTGTAAAGGTTATTTCATTTCTTTGGAGACAGAAGCTTACACTTTACTGGCACCGACCCATGTGGCTGTCTGCAGCTGTAATCGGGAAGGAAGGGTTATGCTGCTAGATGTTCTTGTCACCACTGGGTTTCAAATGAAGGACTAGTTTGGCAGTTGGAAGGAGCAATATAAACTTGTTTGTTTAGGTAGTTGAAAAGACCACATCATGAAAAAGAATGTTTATGACAACAGTAATAACACTCCTTGCATCACCTGCCAAACCCATGGTACCAGTGGAGGAGCTGAGCTAGATGGATCTGCTTGGTTGTAATACAGATAAGCAGCCTCTCCTGAGGGGGCAAAAGAAAGGGGAATGGAGAAAGTTAATTTTCAAGATACTGAAAATAACGATTCATTACGTATTCTGCTATAATCTGTGTTCCTATTCAGCAAAGGGCTGAATAGGCATTTTCAAGTCAAGTGTTCAGAGGTACATTTCCAAAGGCCTTCCAGTCTCTTGAGGTACCAAAAGCAGCGCTTCAAAAGGCTTTTATGATACCCTGTACCTACAAATCCATGGAGAGTTTCCTCCTAGGTCCTTGCTATTCTTGTTCTTTGATCACCTTGACTCTGAGGCTTGCCTTGCATCTGCCTCACTTAGCAAGGCAGAGTAGCATGTGTCAAAGAAAGTATTTCTCTGAGTTGAGGTCTTTATGATGGAAAAGAACAAGGGGGGGAGAGAAAGAAGAGTGGGAATCAGTGACCAGAATGTGGTTGTTACTAAGCCCAAGTGACTGTATAAGTACACAGATGAGTAAGGATGCCAGCTGTGCCAGCAGCTTAGTCCACTGATGTCTGATAGCAAGATTACCCTTGTGTCTAGCATCTCGGAAGTTTGCTCTGGGCTGGTGGAGGCAGACCCACAGGGCTGCTTCATTTTATGCAGATATTCAGCATGAAATACACAGTAGAGATTTGAAGGTGTTAGTGATTAGCTAAATGAGATCTTGAATGGGAAAATGATCCTGTTATGCTTCTTAGGCTTGGCAGAAGGAGAGGTGTCAGGGTGATGCTGCAGTATGTTTCAGAGCTGTGGGAGTTTGTGGCAGAGTGGAGCAGGTGTGAGCACTCCAGATCATGACTAAGTGATGTCTTGTCTGATGAAGAGTGCTGTTTTATTCCTTTCCCTTCAATGTTTTCTTCCAAATCTAATTTGCCTCAATTATGTATTTTCTCTCTTATTTACAGTTACTGATAGCTTGCAGTTTCGTGTCAGCCTGTTTCTGTTGGAGGCTCGAAGGGGAAGGAATTAGTCTCTGCTGATTAGAGAGACCTTGTAACATCAAGGCGCTGCACAAAGACACAACACTTCTGGCCTCAGGAACATGTATTCTGAATAGAGGAAGATGGGCTGGGTATGTTGCTAGAGTCTCTGGAGCTGGGAACAGCCTGGGTCTCCCAAGTACTTAGTCCAGCCTCCCACCTATTGATGTATACCCAGGCTTGTTTGGCACTCAGTGCTGACCTGCTGATTTTTGATCTTTGTGTTATGTTTTTTTAGCTAATGCTCTCTGGGAACCTCTGTTGTGCTGTGGTTATTCAGCTGGAGATTTTTTTTTTAACCTGGGTATGCAAATAAATGGAATGGAAAAAAGTGAGCAGGTTCCTTGCAGAAGCCAGGGTTCTGCTCTTAATACTTGTGGACGCATCGTGGATTGATGGGAAGTCTGGATGAGAAAGGTTTCCGAAACTACTGGGCTGCAAGTTTCTGTGTGTATTTTTTTTTAATGAAGTGCTTCAGTATTGAATTCTCATACAGAAGGGCTGCTAATGTAGCTGAAGTTTATTTTTTCTTTTGCTACTTAATTAGTTAGGGGAAAAGCAGAAAAATGTACAGTGAGAGTGACCTCATAATGGATTTTTCTTGCCCTTTTGACTTGAGATGCTTTTGAAAGGTGACAACAATACATTTCTTCATCTGTGTAGGTTTACTCAACACCTTTTCAGTAGAAATGCCTTACTGCTGCTTGATTTCTGAATGGAATCAGCACGTTTGGAAATTTCTAGCCCAGGTCTTTAAGAACCACATATTCCTTTATTATTCTTACAGTTGAGGTTTTCTTCTGCCTCTCAAAGATGTGTGTGTAGGTATAGATGGGAGAGAGACTTAACTTATACAAGGGAAAAAAAGAAAAAACCCACAAACTCCAGCTGTACTAGATGAAGCTTTTAATTCTTGTTTTCTTCATACAAAATACATGGTCTTGTGACCTGGTCTTAGTGAAGTAGTAGTAATCCAATTTCAGTTAACTGTGTAGTTCTGAATGCTGTATGTGTGAGCTTGAATGCTGTACCCCACTGCTGTGTACATGTGTATAAAAATGCTTTTCCTACCAACTTTAATCTCTGGATAGTTAGGTAAGTCTATCTGTGTTCTTTTTTCTAGTCAGAGCACATACAGAGATTGCCAGTGTTTGTCTTCAAGTTCTTTCTTGCAGAATTTTCTGTGCAGAACACAAGCAATGTGTATTAGGAGATACATCTTTGTGGTCATTAAAGCATTGCCCAATGCTGCAAGTAAAACATTGGACTGAGAACCAAAGATTTATCTTTATTAAGCTTGACTTGCAAGTAATGCACCTGCTTACTTCTGATCTGATTTTGTCTTGTTAATGTGCTTCAAAAACAAGTGCTTCTATGTCATAACAATCTAAGTGACTCAGATGTCACTGAGCTAGAAAACAATGAAAATATGCTGCTTGATATTGCTTCCTTTGGGATGCTTTCAAGCAAGCATTTTGGAAGAGATACCCAGCCTTTTGTGCTTAGGAGGTTTTGAACTAATAAATAGCTAATGGGAATTAGGGCAAAATTTACTTGGTTTTAGGTCGCGTCATATTGCTTTTTGCCGAGCGCCTTGTGTCTTCCAACTGTGTAGTTGTGGAGTCCTGGCCTTTTGCAATGAATGCTGTGTGAATTAGGTGATGAGTTTGTGTGTGTGCATTGATGCTGAGGAGTTCATTAGGAGTGCATTTTGGAAACTAATTCTATTGATTGTCTAAGTGGAGCTCATCTGGTCTGCGTGTGTGTGAAGGATTTGGTGTGGGGAAAGAAAGTGCTGTGAACAAGCAGCGTGCAGAGCGAGAGGGAAGGCATTCCACTCTTCCAAACTTAGAAAGAAGGCCTGGACTGCAGTAAGATCAAGATCCTGAGAGGAGGGAGGGAACAAGGCAAAAATAAATAAATAAATAAATATCCTGGACTTGAAATGAAGTAAAGCTCCCTGAAGCTAAGCAGGGTTTCGGTTATGTGTTGATGAGGAGAAGCACCCAGCAAACACTGCACTAAAAACTAAATTGGCTAAACCTTTAACCTACTGGAATGCCTTTCTCTCTTTAACATCTTTATACCCATGGGTAGTTCATCTTCTTGGGAACAATTTGTGTGCTACTTTGTCAGGAAAACCTGTTTGGGATTTGGGATGATAGTAGTGCTTTCTTGGGTGTATGTGAAAGAGGCTGCAGCCAATGGCTGTTGCTTGGCTACTTACCTGTTGGCATAGAAAAGAAATCCTGCCTTATAAGTTGGGAGTGTTGTATGATAGGTCTAAATATTTTTCTTGCTGTATGATGTCAGTCACTTGCTGTGGTTGTATAACAAGTGGATCACATAGTTATATTCTTTTTTGTACGGTAGGTATTAGTTGATCTCACCTCTGAGTCAGTCTGCTAATGTATGCAAATCTTTCCTAATTCATGCACTGGAAGTGAATGATGTATTTTTTTTCTACTAGGAATTTGCATTTCTTATAAACTACAATGGGAATAACAGCATTTCTGAAGAAAGGCAGTCTATTTTTATTAAAAGAAATGTGAATTGGATGTCTTGGACAAAACTTCTGAAATGTGCTGTATAGAACATGTGTCATTCTCTGTGCTCACTTCAGTATGAATCAGCACAGGAATCCTGCTTTTAAGGAAATGCCTGTATTACTGCTATTTGTCTCTCTATTCTGGAACTCAGTCTAAGGTAACGGGCCAGCTTGCCTCCTTTACCCTTGAGAGGAGATGCATAGTGCAGAGATGGCAAAAAAAAAAAAAAAAAACCACGAAAAACCTTCAGTCTTGTCTAAATATTCTTTCATCACATGCTATTGTTCTTAAAAGTCCGTTCTATGTAATCACAGAAAGACTTCCTAGAGGTTGGTCTTCAACATTTGGAACATTGAGAAATAACTCAAGGCTTGCTCCCCAACTTGCAAAGAGCTGCAGTTCTCTCAGTGCAGATCTCTTGCTTGCAGATGAGGAAAACTTGAATGTCTTCCCAACACAGCTTTCACTGTCCGTGTGTCTATCCTGTGTGATGTCTTGGATGAAACCTGTTTTTTCTTTGTGCAGTCTTGTAGCTCTTCTTTTTGGTTTCAGGCTTGCATTGATGATATTATGATTGCATCTTTAAGCCAAAAGTTGCTTTAAGGAAATACCTGTAAATTAGTCCACTGATAAAGCAGCAGGTTTTACAGCCTGCTGGGGCTTTAGGGGATTTCATTATGTTCATGGGCTTAATGTCTATACGCAATCATTTTTTATTTTGGGGACAGCAGTAATACAGCAGGCATAAAACCATTCAGTGATGTGATTTTTGACTTATGGGAGAAGGGGTGATGAGATGGAGAGCAGTTTTTTCTTCTCTCATTTGTCATGGGCTGTACATCACTTACTTACCTGCAGCTTCAAAACAAGGTGGTGTTTTCTTGTCCTCAGTAATATCATTTGGTTTGAACTCCACCTGCTGAAATGCCAAAACTTTGAGTGAAAACTCACCTCAGTCTACCATGTCTCTTTCAATCTTAATGCATCTAGCAAAATAAGAAATAAAACTGCCTAGGCAACTGCGTATGGTGAGGTTCTTGAGCATCAAACTTTTGCTTGTTGCACTCAGTTGAGCCTTGAGATGACATCAAGAAGATGCTTCATAAAGCTGAAAAATATAGTTTGGCCATGAAGGATCTTGTGGAGGTAATGAAGGACTGTTGGATGATTTAACTGCCCTTTGGCAAAATAGCAATGCTCTGTGCTCAAAGACTACCAGAAGATGAAGCTTTCACTGCCACTGGATTTTAAGGAGGACGAGCAGAGTATCCCTTTAAAAAGTTCAGCAAAAGAGGAAAAAAATAACAACCAGTCAATTCCCAATCTGCTTAGAGTGTGATTGTTTCAACTTTTTGATTTTTAAAAAGCTACCAAGAATTATTTAAGGACATGATCTCTAATCTGTAGATATTCTTAGTAAGTAGAATTTTCACGTTTGTTTTTTCTAGTTGACTCCTTTTGGTATGGATAGAGGGAGAATAAACTGGCAGCTGTAGGAACTTGGACAGTAGTGACATTTCAAGTAAATTTTGCCCACGAGAATGGCTAACAGCTCTGTTCTGCATTGCTAGGAGATAATGGGACTGTCACAGCGTTAGTATCTACTGCCATTTGTTTTCATTGTTTAATGTGCATGGTCACTGAAGCTCATAATTAGAAAATAAGTTCCTTTTAGGAATATGCCTTTTACAGCAGAGCTCAAAATTAGTATTCATTATGAATGCCACTGTGTATGTGACTTAAACAAGTATGAGCACCTAACCATTGTTTGCTTTCTTTTCTTTGCAATTATTGTATTATTCCCCTTGTGGCCCTTTAAAATGTTGGCCTGGTTTTGACTTCTGTAGATAATTGTCTAATATAATACATTGGGAAGGGAAGCTAACCACAGAGTTAATTTTGTTCTCTGAAGTGTTCAGCTTCTTAGGCTGATCTATCTTTAAAGGCTTGGTTTCTTGCTGTAATGACTAAACCATTGGGGATTATTGCATACACAGAAATGAAAACATTAACTTGTTTATTCTTTCTGATTAATCTCCTGTGTAAAGATGGATTTCAGAATGCAGGGTTTTAGTGGCTTTCTTCCATCCACTTCTGTATAGCATGTAATAGTGTTAATTTATGTGGTCAACAATTCTGTAGGCTAGACCACTTGGTAGTCTGGTCTCTGTGTGTGTGTGTCGTCTTGCTAGTTTTGCATGTGTGGACTTTGACTTTGCTGGGAATTCTCTTGGCCCAAACATTCAGATGTGCTGTCTTTCTTGCAACTACTGTGTTGGCACTTTTGATGAGACCCAAAGGTGTCCCACGGGGAAAGCACTGACAGAGAAGAACTTTAGGATGCCTGTAGCAGGACTGTTAGAAGCCCAGTTCCTCTCTATTCCATTTAATGGCACGGTACCAGGCTTGTTCTAAGTTTTTGCTAGTTGATGAATTTGTTCTTTTCTGTTCTTGAATTGGAAACGAATTGAGTACTTGTGAAGGATGCCAGATTAAACTCTGTTTTTTGCCTAGAGAGCCAGTGAAAATGCTTTTCTATCTCATGCTTCCTCAGGAAACCACGCTTGGAAAACAAAACAAAACACAACCTTACGTGATGCTATGCGTGAGGCTGACAGGCACATGCAGATAGTTGCCCTGTGCTGATAATGGTTGACTCTGTTAGCTGATTTCAATCCCACCTTTCCAACCAGAAACCATTTTTGTGTTCTTTAGCTTTGAAAATAGGTGGTGTCCCAGCACAGAGGGGGCTGACTGTAGTGCCCTGGTGCGAGTGCACCCCGTCTGCTGTGGTAAAGGTGATTAATTCTAGATGGTGGTCTGGCATAAAAGGGGGGAACCAGCACTTTCTTATTCCAAACTCACACTTTAATCAATCTGCCTGCCTTAGACAATGAAGTAAGCTATTTTGGTGAGTGACAATGGCTGCTTTTCACTGTCTTGAGTGAATAAACTTCTCCCTTGAGATAAGAGAATGTTCCCTCATCTTCACAGAGATCACCCACAGACATCACCCGCTGCTTTCCTTTCTTCAAGGCTGCTGGCTGTTATGGCCATGGAACAGCACTGAGGCCAGGTGAGAAGTCAGACAGTTCAGAAATTGCAGGATCCACATGCTTTCTACTGCAGCATCAGGTTTGCTCTCTTGCAAGCTCTGTAGAATGCACAGAGACTCCAAGGTGAGTCTGTTCTTTGCTTTGTCAAAGTGTGTATTTGGAATGTTTATTTTTGGTGTTTTTTCGTGTTTTGGGCTGAGAAGAGTCCAATAAGCTGCAGGGCATGTTGCAGTAGGATTGGGATACAGACTCTTGAAAAAGGAAATGCAGCCTTTCTTGGGGGACAGTGGGGTGTTCCTCCCCAGTCCTCTCAATTGCAATACTAGCAACTGTACTCTGTGCCTCCTTAGATGGACAGGAAGATGGTTAGGCTTTCAGAATCTGATTGAATTAGAGAAATATTGTACTCCATTAAATATAAAGCAGTTTTCATTTGCAGAATGTGCCATCCCATTCTTTCCCCTTCCCTCATTACTTGCATACTTTAATCTTTCTGGGAGGAAGTCTGGGCTGTTTACTTTTTTTTTGGATGTTGTTTAATGTAAAACAGCTTTTTTTTTTTTATCCAGATACACTTTACAAATGCTTGAAAAATGCCTAAAGTTCTTGTTTGCCTAAGGATTAAAAGAATAAGCTGGAATAAAAAGGGCAAGCTCTTGTCTTCGTGCTTTCTGAATAACACTGACATAACCTAGTACTTTGTCAGCATGCGTGAATTCTGCATTGTTCAACCAAAGAAACCTACTTTCTTTTTTTGTGCAATTTTGTAACAGGACAATTTAGGGGGTGCTGAAAAGATATGAGAAGAAGCAGATGTTTCTTAGCATTGGGGATGTCTCTGCATTGCTGCTCAGCCGTGGAGTTGAAATTCAGCTATTGAGGATCCTCTCTGGAGCAGGTGGATCACCTCCAGCCAGGTTGTCCCCCATGCTAATAACTGTTTCTTCAGAAAGGCTCTATTTAATAGTTTTGTTCCAGGGCAAACATTGCTTTATAACAAAACAAGAACGTGTAAGCAGCTGTGCCACCGTGTAGTGGATGGGGTGTTTCTGGGAGCAGGAGTGAGTTGCAGCAAAGGAAGAAAGACTCTCAGCTTTCCAGGTACCAGGACTGCATTGCAACCTGTGATGGCCGTGTCTGAGATGTACATCTCTCATGGAGCTGGTTTTTTTTTTTTAAAAAAAAAAAAAAAGCTATGGGCTCCAACACTAGCAGCAGCTACCTACTTCTGGTCCCTTTTCTGTAGAACTGACTACAGAGAACTCTGAGCAAGGATGAGATAGGTGCCAGTGAAGCGTGTAGTATTTTTTTTTTCCCCTCCTCCTTTTCTCTTTTCTCTTGTCTCTCAAAGGGGTTGCTATTTCAGAGGCTGTTTCCCAGCCCTGCTGGTAAGTGGAATGAAGTGGAGCAGTAGAAGTGAGCAGCAGGTTCTATGGGAGGTACTGGCAGCCAGACTATAACACAGCAAGTAGCAGTGATGCAGGAACAAACGTTTTGTCTTACCAGGCATTTATCTTGAGTTCTTTTATGTTACAGTGCTTACTATTTGTTCCTAATTAACCTGATCTTCAATCAGAAAATACAAAACCTTTTTTTTTCTATCAGAAGAAAGAATGAAGCTGGAGAAATTTCTTTAAGCAGTGTTTCTTTTAGTGACTAAACATGGGTTTACAAACTCATTTATTAACATGTACTTGTAGATCTTGCTGTCGCTGTGTGGAGTAAGTCTGTGGTTAATAAGAAGAAAATTTGCATATCCTCCTGTTTTAAGAGAGCAAGTGAATAGGGCTGCTGTGGTGTAGCTGGGGAGAGCACGGTTTGATGTTCTGTCTGCTTTGGGCAAATGTGACTGTATCAAGGACAAAGCAGCAGCAATACAGCTGGTTCTGCCACATGTGGTACTGTTAGTTTCCTGGTTATTCCACGAGTCAAACAGGATGCTTTATGTGAGCTCTGACTGCTTGTCTTCAGGGGCAACTGGGCCGTTGTCAGTTCTTCCTGGCTGTGTTTAAAGGTTTGGAGGAAGAACCACCTGGTGGTAGTTCTATGAAAAGTTGACCCTAGGGAAGTAGAACAGAATTCCCAAGTCAAGCATATGTTGTCTGTGGTTATCATTAATACAACAGGCATAATAATGGAATAGCAAGGGTGATTCAGTTGAGTAGTAAGGATACGAAGCAGGAGCTGATGAGCTCCAAGTGTTTTGATCCAGTAGAGCCCTTGCCTTCACTGGAAATATTTATGTTCTTAAATTTTGTTGTATTAAGCTAATATCTTCTAAATAACCTAGCTGATAAAATAAAGAAAGGAAACTTCAGGAAAAGTATAAGTAATCAGCAGAAATCAGATTCAGATTTTTTATTTTTATTTTTTAATAATCTTTGCTTCTGACGTTAAAATAACAAGAACCAGATGTAAAATTGCAGATATGTTCAGGATTTTGAATTCACTTTGTGAATTATGATGTTGTGGCTTGGAGAGAGAGGCAGGCAGAAAGAGCCCTACGTTCTGCCAAATGGGCAGGAATGTTAAGTTCTCTTGTTTCTCACTTCTGAGAAATGGAATAAAAAAACCTGTTGCTTGCATAAGTAACTCTGGCTCATCTACTTGAAGCTGCTTTCCCAAAGGAAGATTAGTAGTCAGACTAAACTTCGTTAGATACTGTACACTTCTTTCTGCAAGTAATTGGAGTTTTATGAACATTAAGTAGAACTTATGCAAATAATATATAAGAAACTTATTTTCAGCAGAAGCGTTAAATAAAAGCTGCATATCTTCTAGGCTACTGTTGTTCTAATGATACTATAACTCATTTGCTGTTTTCTGCCTTTTTTTCTGGAAGTTGGCAGCTCATCCAGAGTATGTTTGGAAGAGGAACAAAAGGGTTTGATTTGTTGATAAACATAACCCTCTCTCTTTGGTGCAAAGAGCAAATGACCACTTTCTGGTCTTCTCCCTGAAAAATGCTTCCTCCTCATTGCTGTAAGTATCTGTCCAGCTACTTTCTGCCCCCTTGTGTCTCGCTAAAGTCTGAGTTTGCAGATGATTACACTGTAATAAATTAGTGGATTGGAAAGGAGGGACACTAATGGAGTTTGTCTTAATGGGAGGTTGTGAAAGTGCCTCTGCTAGGGCTGGTTTTCTAAATTTTTGAAGGTTGTTCGACGAGAGGGATGGTAAATATTTCTTGTACAAAGAGATCTTTTTGCATTAAGAGCCTGATGCCTGCAATACTATGTATGCCACAGCAAACTAGAGGTCAGAAAGGTACTGAAACAGAAGTGCTGTTTTTTCAAATTGACTCCCTTTCACGGAGATCTTAGTTCTGACTACAGCAAGTCTTGTGTGAAATGCTGTTGCTGGCATGTGGAAATGAGAAATACAGAAAATAAATCTTTCGTCTGTGTGTGGCAGTAAGCACCACAGTGATGTGGTAAAACAGAAGGCTTGTTGCTCACAGCCTCGTGATTACTGCTCTGTTTTCAGGTTGAAGTAGGAGAGATGTGTTTCATTTCCCTGCTTCTGGGTTGGGCAGCACTGTGGAAGCATGATGTTGTGTCCTCCTGTAGCAGCCTTGACTGGCCAATTAAGAAAAATCATTAGTGGGAGAGCCAACAGTATGAGAAGAGCTTTGCCCTTGAAAAGAGGAATTTGATGACATGTCAGTGAGCACGGGATGCATTTGGTTTCAGGAGTGCTAGAGTCGCAAGTTTGGCTTGGGGAGGAGGGCATGTGACTCTTCCTGGACCGTGTCTCTGATTTCACTGCAGTTCTGCTTTACCTCTCTAGCTGAGTGAAACTGAGTACATGTAGTAGAATTTTAACTGGAAATATGGATTTCCTCAGGGGACTTTTGTTCTAACTGTAATGGTTTTGAGTTACCGTGATGCCATTCATACTGTAAACTAGTCAAAATCCAAGAAGAACCTTTTCCCATGCATAATTATATGCCTGTCCTTTTCATTGTCCTTCTTGTATTGGCTGACTGCAATACTTGAGAAAAGTCCTCAACCAAGCCTTGGAGGTGCTTGTTCTAGCGAAGGCTGCTGTGGTAAGAACACTTGCAATGTGTTGTACACCATGGTCTTGTTTTCTCATCCATGAGAATTGGTTATTCATACTGGACCATAGAGTGTAAAAACATCTGCTTCCCACCAGAACTTGTTCAATAACTTCAGGCTTCTCAGCTTGAGAGCAGAGCTCTGGATGTCCAGGATTTCTTGCTTCCTGTGCTGATGGTGCTTGTAGCATTCACAGTTTCTCAGTCCACCAGCACAGTGGAGATCACAGAATCATAGAATTTCACGGGTTGAAAGGGATCTCTGGAGATCATCCAGTCTGACCTCCCACTAAAGCAGGTTCACTACAGCAGGTTGCACAGGAAAGGGTCCAGATGGGTCTTGAGTATTTCCAGAGAAGGAGACCCCACAACCTCTCTGGGAAGCCTGTTCCAGTGTTCTATCACTCTCACAGATAAGATGTTCTTCCTCATGTATGTTTGGAACTTCCTGTGGTGCAGTTTTTGCCCATTAATCCTTGTCCTGTTGCTGTATGCTACTGAAAAGAGCCCAGCCCCATCCATTTGACTGTTGCACTTCTGATTTTTATAAACAGTGATGAACAGAGATGGCAGATGTGCTTCTGTGGGCATTTTTTTATATGAAATTAAATTAAATCTCTAAATTTTAATTGCTAATTTCTTTTAGAAAGAACAGTTAGTCTCTGACCTACATATGGGACTCAAGTGTGACTTTCTGGTTCTTAGACTTTTTTATTGTTAAAAAAAAAAATCCAAGATAGTACTAAGACCACAGGGATGCTGTGTCTCTGCTCTACTTCTTTTCCTCTTTTCTTCCCCTCTACTTTTCTCTTTTCTGTTGGTAGTGTGGACTGCTTCATGGAAAAGGAGGCTACATCCACAAATGAAGGGTTAAGAGTGGTTTTTATCAGTTGCTGTTTCTATGCTCATGGAGGAATTATTGGAAAGATCTCTTTGAACAAAACTGATCAGTTTTTTCTCATGCCCTCTCGGTAGAAATCTTTTTTTTAATCTTGTTCTCAATACAGAAAAAAAATCTGGTCTGTGAATAAAGGATTCCAGTATTGAGGCCTGTAGATTTTTGACTTGCCCAAAATACAAAACCAACCAAACCCCTCACAAAGGAACTTCTCCCTCAGACATTTCTGGAAACCATTATTTTTCTATGCACAAGTTCTGTGTTGAAAAATTCCCTGTTTCATTGTTATTGGAATTGTGTAATCTGCTTTTGCTCATTTCTAAGGAGGAAGTGTTTTCTGCCTTTCATGTACACAAAATCTTAAGGAACCTTAACTGTATCACTCAGTAGAGATATTGCCTCAGTAGCAACATTATTATGAAAATGTTATTTAATTCAGACTTTAACAAATATTCTAGACTGGCTTGCTTCAGGAGCCAGATGTGAGGATAAAGGTCTATATAGCTGAGGAAGCTACATTAAAGCGAGAAGTACAGTGTTGCCAAGGGGGTGGAAAAGAGTAGTTCTAGATCAAGGAAACAGATGTGAAAAATTAAGTCTTCAGAATGGAGAAGAAGGCTAGTTTCCTATATCAAATAACAAACTAGTGGTTCCCCTTATTCAAGGACCTCAAATACTTTACAAGCATCAATGAATAATTAATTTGCACAGTCATGGTATACTTCAGAAGTAGTACATGCTACAAAAAAAACTCGAATCATTGATTTGACTTTTGGCCGTAAAGAATGCTGTATCAAAAGGATAAATCAATAATTTGCAGAAGACACCATTTTTAATGGGAGAAGAACATATTGGTCCTAGTCTCTGAAATGAGCTTTTACTACACGTGATGTGCTTGAGCACCCTTTGCATTCAAGGCACTCGCTTTCAGCTTTTAAAGGAAGCTGTTTGCACCTGTTTTGAGAGGGTAGGAGTTTTAAACAATTCATACTGCAGTGCATACGGTTCTCCCTGAGGGAAGAGAGAGAATAAACCGAACGTCAGATATTAGCTGCAGCGCTTAGTGCACTGCTGGGAGGCACTTGGATACGACGGCTATACAGGCAGCGTTGGGAGCGATGCAGCGCAAAAGAGAAAGTGTCCGTGCCAGCAGATTACGTGTCTGATGTTCTGTACAGTATTTCTCTAGAGCACAGCTATGTTTAAGCACCTAAGTCAAAAGTATTTTTGCTTCACAGCCCCCAGCTATTAAGTGCAGCTGCAGCACCTCACAGCTCTAGCAAATGGAGGTAGCTCTTCTTCAGACTGAGGCAAGTCATCTCTGCCAGCAAAGCTTATCTCGGCATAGGTCAGGTGGGCTGGTAAGATCGCACAATCTCTGTAATACGTGCTGATCAAAGAAAGCATCAATCTGTGGACTAAAATCATTTTGTGATGTATTTTCATGGACAGGATTTTTTTCAAAACTTATTTGGGGTTAGAGAAGATACGTGCCACTGACTTTCCTTGGGGCGTTAGCGCTGATTCTCTGTGGCTATCTGGGAAGCGTCAGGCCTGTTACAGAAGCAAGCAGAAAGACGCTGGCAATGCTGTATTTGTAACTCATGAGGTCCTTGTAGGCAGAGGAGATAAATGATGTGCTTACATACCAGCCATTCATCTTTGGAGAAAAGGCTATCTCTACAGTGCCTACAGAGTGGACAGCATCAATGGCTGGAGCTTTTGCTAGTAATTGCTGCCAGCTGAAGGAAGTACAATGATACTGCAAAGCATGCTGGTAGCAGAGTACATGCCATGTACACCAAGTTCTTGATCACTATTTTTACGTAAATTTTTTGGACGGCAGGAAAGATGTTAGGACAATGGTTTTCAACTTACTTTTTCTTCATTAATGGAGCTGTGCTTTGCAGACTGACCTATGGATTTTTTTAAGATCTTTTTTCTGAACAGTTTCCTAATAGATAACCTTTGCGTTCTCAGCGGTGGCATTCTGAGCTTTAGAAGCACTGTTTTAATTTAAGAAAACTGACATTAATGGTGTGTCTGCATGGACACTGTATGGTGCACCTAGGACATGTTTCTGTACCGACTTCTCAAAGATAGGCTTGTTAGTATATCTCATTCAAAGAGACTTTTAGTTCTTTTTGAGACTTTTGAAGTCATTAATGTGATAAACCATAACAATGTCTTCAAACCAACAAATACTGGAGGTTTTTTTTCTTAGATGAATTTCACCCTCTGCCTTTATTTTGCTGTTCTCTGTGCAGAAACAAGGCAACAGTATAATTCTTACCCTATTTCTGCTTTGTTTGCCCCCTCTCTATGGAAACTCTTATTTTAGGGTCATAGTCATGCATTTGAATTGAGGCACTGTGTGATCCCTTCTGCTGTGCTGGAGGGGCAACATAAAAATGACAGAATCAATGAGACAAAATGCAGTGTGAATAAGATCCAGTAGCCAATTTTTGAAAAGCTTTGTTGAAGGCATCGCATAAAAGTGACAGAATATGGTTTTATGGTTTAAAAAATGAAGAGAGAATTATGTAGGCAATCCTTTCAGCCTAGTAAAAATACCATAGTGTACAGAAATTGAAGTGCGACAGCTTCCTGTGATCTAAATTGGCATCTAACCTTAGTAGGTGAAACAATGCTTGAAAATGTTGTTTATAGTAATTGCTTTTTTTATCACTTAACAAAGTTGTGCTTTAAAAACGTTCATTATGTGAATTAGACAAATAAGACAGTTCAAATGGTAACTCCACAGATCAAGGAAATTCCATGTCCTGCATCGCGTTTATAGTTGGTAGAGACCTTTATTTTAATGTTTTGTGTCTTTCTGGAAACTGCACTCTTGAGGGGAAGTCTCGTTAAGGAAAAAGTACCTCTGTTTAGAAAGAAGGGGAACTTTTGAGTGGGAGATTCATCCCACCTATTTGAGGTAAGATCAGTCTTTGACTTCCCTCAAGATGGAAAAAATGTGAGTTGCTCTTTCCTTCCTTTTGCTGCACGGGGAGTCAAGATGTCCCTCTGAGGTTCTGTCCCTGACAGTTATATAGCTTGGGCTGTATGTAGGTGTTTGTGCGCTACTTGAAACCCAACTATAGTCCTCTATGCAGCATCTAACCTATTTACAGAGAGTGTATGTTAAAAAGCAGTTCAGTTAGTGGGGACATTCCTGCTGTTAGCTTAAATGCATTTAGTTGAGTATGTGTGAGGGAGACAGCTTCAGAATCTACTTCTCTTATTTGCAAAGACTTCACAAAGCACTTGGAAGAAGCTCGATCTATTTGCTTGGAACAATTGCCTGCTTAGGATCAAGAAGGGTGGACTTTATCTCTGTGTCTACAGCATATTACAGTAAAATTTCCATAACGAATGAAGGAAGCTTATATATATGTGCATATATATTTTAAAATAAAAGGCTTTCTGAAATAGAAGCTTAAGTGAACACTTTGGATTTTGGAGTATGTTTTCCTTGCTTGAATTCCCTGAGTAATTCCACTGTTGCCTGAACTTTATAGACCTTCAGAGCGCTTTCCTGCTTGTGGCTTGCCATTCGTTTGGAAGATCAGCAATCTTCCAAATGGAGTAAGTGGTTATCTAGCAGTTCTGCCGTTTGTATCCCTGACAGTGTATTCTCAGCTTCAGCTGTGGTGTCTTGGAGCTGAAGTGCGGAATTGGCTCTGCTCTAAAAATCCTGGTGTGTTCAGAAGGTTATTGTTGTTTGTTTTGGTTTTGTTCTGTTTTTTGAAGCTATTTGTGTGTAGTTTTTCTTTCCTCTTGCCCCAACTTTTCTTCTTCCTCAGATGCGTTTAAAATTATAAAACTGGTAAATAAATAAATAAAAACAAAACTCAATTTCGTGAAGTTCCATGCTGCGCAGCAGACTTACTGTTTGAGTAAGCCAGCTTGTCTGTCTGTCAGACCACTGTGAAATGAAGATGGTTATCTCCAAATGGCTTCTGAAGGTAAATGCCATCAAGATTTTGAGTGCTTCTAGTGAGTGCTGACAGGAGGATGGAGAAAGGAAAGATGCTGGATATTCCTGCATCACTAGATTGTCTCATGAGAAATCACAGCCAGTTCTGCTTTCTTGTCTGTTCTCCCATTTCAGCATCTTACCTGAAAAATTCTGAAAACATTTCACTGACAAATTATAACTTAGAATAGAGATGAGTTTGTTAGTTTTGCCTTTTGTTTTGAATTTTCAAAGAGCATCACAGCATTGTAGGCTGCTAAGCTGACAGAAGAAAGATCAGTAGGAAGATGAGCTTCTCAGGGCAAATTTCCTCACCCAAGACCAAGACAGCAGAGAACTGTCAGGATATGTTTTTGTTCACAGGAACAGAAGAAGAGAACTGGTCACCTATCAATCAGTGCCTTGTAAATGAGTTGTTATGAAGAATCATGGCTAATTCCAGTTGGTGTCTGGGGTCTTGTGCTAGGCTTACAGTGATAATGAGGAAAGGGTTGCTTTGACATATGTGTCAGGTATCATCCTTGCCATGCTACTTGCTGACACTGCAAACCGTCTTGATGATGGACAAAGAAACCTGAGCTTAGCGTGTAAATGACCGAAAAAGTGATTTCTTCTGTAAGAGAAGTACCTTTCTCTTCTCGTTGTTGTTATTATTACTTTTTTTAATGGATGAATGGAATTCCTACAGTGCCTTCCCACCCTGGCCTGTAAGTGTCCAGAATAGTCACTTACTCATTCTCTTTGCTGCAGAGGCAATTCTGCTTCAGCAGTGGACATGGAGTTGTGCTGAACTTGTGCTTGATTATGAACTCTGGGAGCAATTATTAATGTGCTTTCTTTTTTAAGCCTATTATAACTCCTTCACTTTGATTAATCTCATTGTGGAGCTCTTTACTCTTTTAGCTTGTGGTAAGATGCAAGTCTGATCCTAACAAGCATTTCTGTTATTTCCCTCATGGCTGATGGAGGAGGCAAAAGGGCTATTGATTTTATATAAAAATGAGTTTAATGAGACTTAAAGGTAAAACTTGATTCAAGGCTTATTGGAATCAGCACTGATCAGTCATTACACTACAGTGGATTTCAGGCTTTGGTATTTGACATACTCCTATGGGGCTCAGCTGTTTACGTAGTAGGGGTTTTGCAGATCTCCATCAATTGTTCAAAAGCAGTAAACTCGTATTGTGAGAGCAGGGAATGAGAAGCAAGCTAACCAGATACTTTTATTTCTGCTGTCTTTTCTTATCTTTTTGTGCATTTTGACCTTGAATGTGTGGCCATATGTGACGAAGCATACAAGTACAGATAATACAGTAGAACTTCAAAAACATTATAGAAGTTTTCAGAGATAAGATTGTTAGCTCTGGGATGAGTTGTAGTTTGATAAGTACTAATAACTTTTTTTTAAATTGAAGTATGAAGAGCAGAGAACTGGGAAGAAGGAAAATACGAAACAAACATAAGCACAAACCAGTGATTCAGAGATTCAACTCTATCAGCAATTGGGCTAGATCTGGCCTCTGGGCAAGTCCTGTTCTGTTTTCCTTGTACATGTGTGCATATGTTGATGCTTTGTCTACGAGCTGCTGCCTTTTCCTTCAAGAAAAAGATATTTCTGTGACACGGAGCAGAGAGACAGCACTGCTGCAAACCAGCTCACAGCATGCATCCCTGAAAGATTGGGCGATTTTCTTTGCTGTAGTTCTCCCCACAAATTACTGCTGTGGCTCAAGCTTCATTCTCAGCCCCCCCCCTTCTTTTCCTCTTCTGACTTTTGTTTGACTGGCACTTGAAGTCGATCAAATGCCTAATTCCCCCCCCCCCCCCCCGATAGAGAAGTGTGTGAACAGTGCATTGTTCTCACCTCTTCAACGCTCAGGAGTCTGATCAGTACAGGAGGGGTCTTTTTGTATACCTTTTTCCTGAAAATGCCATCTCTCAAGTTCCTTCACCATACAAGGTTAGGTGATGCATTTTCAGCTGAAGTAAATTGCTGTGGAAGTCCACTGAAATTAAGAATAAATGTATTATATCACTAAAAGCTAAAATTATTAGAAATGGGGATAAGACAGTTATCCGTGTATCTGCTTTTGAAGGAATGCAGCTACTTCTAAGGTCTTTGTAAAGACCCACTTAAACTGTACATCTAAAATCTAGGAATTCTAAAGAAAACAGCAAAATGGAATATCTATTCTTGGAGTTTACTCTTGACTGTCAAGCACATAGGAAGACAACCTTTTTTTTCCAAAGGATAATGAAGTATTGCTTTTCTGTTGTATTTGCTGTTGGCAATGAAACTGTACAAATGAAAGGAGCAGAGCTCATAGACCTTGTGAACTAAATGGAAGTAGGAAATATACGTTAGCTATTATAAAATGTACCTATTACCTTTCCTTAAAAAGCAGGTGTTTGTTCTCTCTTATACATCATTCAGTTTAGCAGTAATGAGCATCTATTTAAGCTGATAGTTTTAAACTTCAGTACAAAATTAGTACTTTATCCTTGATTCTACCTTACTTATTGCTGCTGCTCTGCAAGTCCCCCTGGGCTCATTTTCCTGTTGGCATTGCATGTACCGCTTAACACTGATGGACAGCATGCTTAATTCTGTGCCTATGCTGCTGCTCTGTGGTGTTGGAAGCCTTTGAAGAGGACAGCTCATGGCTGCTCAGTCTGCCTGAGATGTGTAACTGGCTGCTTAGCTGCTGAAGATTACTCCTCTTGTAGCCTTACGCAACTTCTAAAGGAAAGTCTATCAGTGAGTAGGTTTGTCTTGCTTGTGGGATTTTCCTGCTTTCCTCACACAACTCCTGCAGCTCCTTTATTTTTAGCTGTTTGTGTGTTATCAGGTCAGTTGAAGAAGTGAGCACTGATGTCACTGAGACATACAGCTGTTACGTATTTAGGCTGTCTTTCCTGCTACTTGCCTAGACCAAAAGAAATATTCACATTTGTATGGGAACTGTTAGGTCATGGCCTGAACCAGTGATTGAGCACCTGGTGAAGGGGTGTGCCAGCCCTGGGAGCACAGCTGTGAGCAATTCACCAGTGCAACTGGAAGGGGTGGACCCTGGGTCCCTCCTCCCTAACCTCATTTAAGTGCTGGTAACTGAAGGGGGGAAGCATCTCTATTTAGAGGTTGTCTCTTTTTGGAGTTTCTGCTGAGCACTGATCCTTGGGAAGGGTAAATGATTCCTTCTTCATGACTGTATTGTGTTTGCTACCTTTCTTGGGTGATCTGAAACTGGTTAAAGGCAACTATATTAACTGCCTGCTGTCCTAACATTGTTGCTGATACGTGTTCATCTTTGCATTTAGCTGCAGCTTGCCCTGAAGTTTGTGCGTGTGGCCAGAGTCTGCTTAGTATATAATACAGTAGATGGCTGAAAAAAAACCTGTGCCTCGAGGCTGAGATTGGAAGGTTTGTTGAAAAAGACATTACTCTAGTGAACTCTCTCTTCCCTTAGAGGTGACTATGCCTGCACAAGGAGAACTGGCTTGTGAATTTAGGTTTTAGCCAGCTGAAGACATGCCCAGAACTGATGGTGTCTGTCTGACTTTTGTTCTCTCCCACCTCTCAATACAAAAATGGTACTACAGTTCTTTTGGTGGTGCTTCATTCTATTTATGCACGGTGATATTCCTTGTCTCCTCTGGAGGCCTTTACCTGCAGTAAAGACTGTAAAGTAAAGACTACAGAAGACAGGAAGTACAAAACAACTTGCCGTTGTCTGCCCTGTGGGAGGGAAGGAGGGCAGGTAGAGCTTGCCAAGCAGTCACTGCGTTGCCAAGCTCTTAGTAGCTTTTTGCAGGCAGCCTCATGTTTGGCGTGTTTTCTGCTCTCTTGAATGGAGGCAGCTGAACTTTCATTCACCTCTGTGACGTTCTAGAAGAGCCTTCTTGTGAAGGTGATGAGATTCTGCTCTGCCTATGAACTTGGATGTGGAAGTATGAAGTATGGTACCTAAGAGATCTTTCCACAGTTAAAGAAATGGACTGATAGGATTACAAAGTATTTACGGTGCCAATGATCTGATCTAGTCCCAGAAATCCTGTGCTGTCTAGTAGATGCTTTTTTTTGCTTGAGGGTATGTTCTGAACACGAGGGAGTCCATCCATATCTTCCCCAGTGCCATTGTGAAGCACTTGCACTGCCTGTTGCGAACGCGCACATCTGTCTACGCTTTGCTGTGTATTGTCTCCAGTAGTGCTGTGTGGGTGGCAAATAAGTCTTTAAGGAAAAAGACTTTTTGAAATGGCACAGATGCAGCTGTGCTTTTCTGCAACTTGCACTTTTAGCATCTGTGTTGTTAATAGTAACCTCCAAATCCTCATTTCTTTTATGAATTTATGTAGTAAAATCTATGCTTGGGTGGTGAGATGCCTCTTACTCTTTAAGCTTTTGATGTCTTTTTACCTAGTCAATAGAAGTAGGGAGAAACTGACATCTGGAGACATTTGGGAGGTGACAGCACAGAAGAACTGAAAGCCTTCCTAATGAACTAGTGCCCTCTGTGCAGTCAGAATTGGTGCACAAGACAGTGTTGTTGCTGTACTTTCTTTTTGGCTAGTTTTCTAAATGCTTTGCCTATGCGAATTTCTGAATACTGATATTTTTTTTTTCCCCGGACTTCTGTGAGGTGTGGCAGTGTTTTGTGCGCTTGTTCTACGACCAAGGTCAAGGAGAATCAGTGGCAAAGCCAGGAGTAAAAGTGACAATATCAGATTCCTGCTTGTTTGACTGAGAATAAGGTAGAAGCTGCTTCAGTGGGTACTTCTTTACTTAGTTGATGACGTTTGGATACATCAAGAGAACATCCACCAGTAACAGAGTAGTAGTGAATGGACTTACTAGTAAAGGAAAGACATGGGCAAAGGAGTACATGTGATTGCTTTGGGTGGGATTTTTTTGTTGTTGCTTCCTCTCTCAAATAATATTCATGGTATGACTCACACTTCTTTATAAGAGCCATATTTTGCTTTCAAAGACTTAGAGCGTCCCCCCAAGCTGGGGGATGTAAGGATGGATCACAGCCCTGCTGAAAAGGCCTTGGGGGTACTGGTGGATGGCAAGCTGGACGTGAGTCAGCAACGTGCCCTTGCAACCAGAAAGCCGACTGTATTCTGGCCTGTATCAAAAGAAGCGTGGCCAGCAGGGCAACAGCCAGCAGCTGCCCTTCCACTCTGTGCTAGTGAGGCCTCACCTGGAGTACAGCATTCAGGTGTGGAGTCTTCAGAATGGGAGAAATGTGAGACTGTTAGAGCATGTCCAGAGGAGAACCACAAAAAGGAAACAAAGAATAAAGCACCTTTCCTGCAAGAATAGGCTGAGAGAGCTGGGGCTGTTCAGCCTGGAGAAGAGAAGGCTTCAGGTGAGACAAGAAAGCCCCCTTTTAAATACTGAAAAGCTGCTATAAGAAAGAAGGGGAAAGGCTCTTTAGCAGGGTCTGTTGTGATAGGACAAGGGGTGGTGGTTTCAAATTAAAAGAGGGGAGATTAAGATTGGATATAAGGAGGAAGTATTTTACAATAAAGGTGGTGAGGCACTGGCACAGATTGCCCAGAGAGGTGGTTGAAGCCCTGTCCCTGGAGACATTCAAGGTCAGGCTGGTTGGGGCTCTGAGCACCTGGTCTGGTGTAGGTTGTCCTGTTCACTGCAGGGGAGTTGGACCAGATGGCCTTTTAGGGTCCCTTCCAAATCAAAAGATTCTATGATTTAAAGAAATTGAATTATTGTTTGGTATTTGTGTTTAAGAAATGTTTATGTTGTACTGAGGGACATGGTTTAGTGGGAACTATTGGTGATAGGTGGACAGTTGGACTTGGATATCTTGGAAGTCTTTTCCAACCTTGGTGACTCTACAATTCTATTTCTTCATTGTTGGTATATTATCTGAGCACCTGCTAGCATGCTGAATAACATGACTTAACTTGTGGTTTGGTGCAGTTTGTTTCCTTTTTCCTCTTCGTGTGTTTTAGTTAATGACAAACAAGAAAATTGGTATTATGCCAAATACCAGTGGTTGGCAATCTCTAGAAAATCAAATTGTCTTCTTGCAGCTCACTGGGAAGCATCTGCTACTAGTGAAGCAGGGCTCTCAGAGTAATATAGGATTCCTAGTAAAATGCAAAATATGGGTGTGTATCTTATAAACGGGCTAGGTCATGTAGATAAATAGTAAACATCAGAGATGATATAGTTTTCTCCTGCATGTGTAAGATTAATATAGCTGTATTGCAGCTGACATATTTAAGAGATTTCTTAACTCAAGAGGAAAATGAGGAGTCAGCTCCCTTAAGAGAACGCCCACAGCTCCATGAAAGACAGAGTCTCTTGGTCTAGCAAAGCAGTTAATGACAAATTCTGTGGTGTGTATATTGCCCTGTTAGCTTGAATGAGTGTGCTCCAATTTTTTTTATCTGGCACTACAAATTCAATTCAAATTCTAATGAGGACGTGACTAGAGCTGTATAAATGGTGTCTGTGTTAACATTAGAGTGCTCATCTATGGCAAAGATTGCAATGTGTATGTCTTAACCTTGCGAATGAACATCCCAGTGGCTGAGCACACACTCATATCTTTTTCTATTTCCTCTGTCACACAGGTGTAGAATTGTTTATGCCAAATGACAAAATTTCTCTAGGAACAACTGTGAGGCTTTCTCCAAAC
This sequence comes from Numida meleagris, assembly GCF_002078875.1. NCBI lineage: Eukaryota > Metazoa > Chordata > Aves > Galliformes > Numididae > Numida > Numida meleagris. Next base: position 15,799,923 of record NC_034414.1, on the reverse strand, counting down.
TGCCCAGTTGCTAATGCATCTCCTAAATTGCCGGAGACCGGTTCATATCCTTGCTCCAGATTGACGCAGCAGAGATTTGACTTAGATGTTCCATATTCTGATCATCCGGTGTTGGGACACAAGTGTCCTAATGCCCACGATTGGTATAGTGCCTTCCTCCTTTGCTTAGTCACTTAAATGTTCTGTGATGGCAGTTTCCTTCTGTTCCCAAAGTGAAAACTCATGTATTCTTGGTCTGACTTTCTAATTCCCTCACCCCAACTGCTTGCTGACCAACTGCAACTAAACATGGTACGAGGAGGCAGAAATTGCAAAGATAAGAGATTCCTAAGCATTTTGTGAAACAGGTTTACTCAAACTAGAGAGAGAGATTTAGTTTTTCTACTGTGGGAAAAGCTACAACGTGAACTCAGCACTTACTTAACTGCAGCAAATCCACACTGGAGAGAAGTGTTACGAGTGTCCTGGCTGTGGGGAAGCATCAACTAAAGCTCATAATTTGAGATGCCTGAGAATCGAACTGTGAGGCACAGCAGGGATAGAAGTAAGCTATTTTTCAGGGCCTGTCTTTTTTTTTTTCTAAACCAACAGAGCCTAGCGAACTTAACTCAAATTAGTAGATTCTGGATTACTCAGAGTGACCTTCTTCAAGGTGATTGACAAAACCTTATTTTGGTGGAAATATTGTTTGCCTGAAACTTAAGAAATTTACTGTCCTTGTCCGGAGATATCCTTCAAGAAGGCAAGCACAAGAGAAGTTAGTAGGAGTAACAAAGATTATTATTTTTAGCTTCTGATGAAGATCCACTGAGAGCTTGCTCTTTATTCAGGAGGGAAGTCTAAGGTTCTTTTTTCTATTCAAGAGACTGACAAATGTGCTCTGGGATGTGAAAGGTAATGCAAATGTAAACTTATGAATATATGTATTGTATTTTATTAATGATAAGTATATGTGAGAAAATACTAGGGGAAATTTTCTTCTAGAGAAACACAACTACATTTTATTACTTTAAAACAAAGCAAACAATCACAAACCTCTACAAATTTATGAAATGCAACTTGATGTAAGGAATGAATCCAGCATCTAATTAAAGGAGACCATATTCTCACATTTTGTAAATTAGGGAAAATACTACTGTTTTCAGCAGTCAATGCCTGACAATGGAGTAATGTGGTTTGGCAAGCCATTCTGACCCATAGCTAAAGACTTGGGGATGAACAGGTGCGTTCTAAGCCTTGTCACTTTTTTTTACCCAGTCTGATCACCTAGCCTGATGAATAATCTTCCACTCCTTGCAAATTACAAGGTATTTGTGAGCACTTGCATGTTTACATGTGGGAGATATGCAGATGATTGCTTTAATTTTCTTTTCAATTTCAGGAAATCTATCATAGGTAGAAACAAAACAAAAGAAAAAACTGATGGATCACACCAGGTTGAAAAGAACATCACAGCATTTGAATGAGGGCAGGTCCTAGTGAACAAATCTTGAAAGTGATTGTTGTCTCCTGTTGAGAGCAAGAGCAGACATTGGTGTCTTGGCTACATATAGCTCAATGAATTGCAGTGAGTTTCTTTGCCATGCTGAGGGATGTAATTAAAAATATAGAGCTAGTGGGAGGATAGAAGTGTTTGCAGCAACATGGGAACTGAAAGACTTCCCCTGTCATCATTTTGGTTTAGATTGGCAGCATTCCAATGAAGTCAGCCCACCAGTAATTCATATAATAGAATCTGGACTATACAGGATCTATAAACAGAGAGTGATATGCTTCCTGGAGACTTTCTTTTAAGAAATAAAAGTTTTCTTAATTGCTTTAATTGATCTGGACAGTAGATATCTGATTCTATTAGTACATCTGCTGCTAATGAAATCTGTGGTAGGGAATCTTTAAGTAGTCTATTTTTAACAGTGCTGCTGTAACAATAATTTAAATGCTCTGAACCCTATGTACAGAACGTATACCCTGATGGGCTTTTTGTATCTGCTTATTAGAGGGAAACAGCTGGGTAGCAGAGAACGCAATTTGTAACTGGGGGTTCCCTACGTGGTGAAAGGCTATGGCTGTTCACCCTTGCTCTCTAAAGTTTGTTATGAAAACAGACCAGGTTGTATGATATTTATGAGACATTCCCCTCTTCAGAAGACTTCTGTTCTCCTGATCAACCAGCCATCTTGAGCCATTCTCTACAGGTTGACCTGGAATTGTGGCTTGGAAAAGATACCCTGAAGCGAGTGACTTGCTCGCTCTCTTATTTGTAGATTCTGGTCAATGTTTGTTCAGAGGAGGAAACTTTAAAATACTGTCTCTCGAAGAACGATGATTTTTCTGCTATGTGAGCTGTCCTTTGTCCCAGGGCTGTTAAGCTTCCTTTCATTTTGCGTCTGTGAGTAATGTGCTAAAATAGTGAAGTCGAAAAGCCACGTTTGTAGGGCCTCTTGTCCTGATGTCTCCCTGTGTCATTTTCCAGATGTGCTGTGTAGCAAAGCTTGACTGAAAATGAAGGCTTTCAAGTGTTAACTTGTAGCAGGTGGTTTACAGGACGTGGAGGAAGTAGCATCGTCATCTACCATCTTCAGATGGGAGCTGCGTAACCATTTGTCCTCTCTACCATGACTGCTGATCCCCCACTCCAGTTGCTTTGTGTGCTGCTTGGCTCCTCCTTGTATTGTTTTTTCTTCTTTTGATATGATTTCACATGGGGATGCGAGTGCCCTGCCCAGAGGTCAAGCCAACTCTGTGGCCTTAGGCATATAGAGGATAGAATTTCCTAATGCAGTTGAGGTGTGTGTATTATATGTTGTCTTGAACTTAAGAGAATGTAAGCTTTCTCATGTGCTTTACTTTGTATTTTATTGCGTGCTTGCAGCAAGCATCCAAATGTAATAATTGAAATTACTTTGGCCTTTGACGGGATTACAGTTGTTTTATTATTACAGGATTTCTTTTGCCAGTTTTGTGTTAACATGTGTCATAAAGGTCCAGACTGAAAGGCTGTTATTGCCATCTGAGGGCCTGTGTATGCTGTACAGTTGTTATACTCAAGTTTTGGAGTGTTAACAACAGAAGCTTAGAGGTAGTAAACTCTTGCCCACAATTTTTAAAAAGGAGTCCTCTAAAAACTGAGAAATAGAGCATGTACAGTGCAGCTAAATTTTTGTCCTGCAGTAGTACTTATCTGATAATCATGTCCTCAAAGTTCTTTTTTAAAAAAGAAAAAAGCTGGCTGTTATTTAAGGATTTTTAATAAAAGTCCTTCCTTTGGAGAGTTCAAATAAATGTAGAATTTAATTTTAATTAAGAATTAACTTTCACCAGTCTGTCTTTCTGCATGAAAAGGTGACCTTCATAAAAATGCCAATTACAGACCCAGGAACCTGCTATTTGCATTCATCTGTGTCTACCTACGTAATATAGATATCTACATGTATTTCTATTATAGATAGGTGTATATTGTATGTGCATTTGTTTATGACAATAAAGAAAGGCACATTAAAACATTACTGGTATTTAAAAATCCTTTAATTTGAGCTGTGCTCATATATATATATATATATATATGCTCATATCTATATATAGACATATATAGACATGCATGGTAAACCTGTAGCCAGGGTAGGCCTAGAATTTTCTACGTGTTATATAGCTAACTGGAGCCCCATTAGAAAATGGGGCTAAAGCTGGGGCAATATGAGGGCCATAATCTAGAAATCAGGTTGTGTGTATCTGAGTTATAGCTGTGCCTAGAGGCGTTGATAGAAATTGTGATGGCATGTACCAGCCCCTTTATAAGTATATAGTAGGAGACATTCTGACTGCAAAAGCATATACAGTCACTAGGCTGAATAACGTTGGAAAGGCTGCCCTGAGAGAGGGAAAACTGACTGTCCAGGTCACATTGCATGATTACGTTTCTTCTAAACCCCCTCCTAAGCATGCTCTCCCATAGACTGACCAGTCTTTTCTTGTTCTTAGATCAATCACTCATTCACGTGCACAATTTTCTCTCCTTGTGCTAGGCAGTCTAGAAAGGGAGGCATCTGAAAAACTTTCCTCAACTAAGAAGAGTGTGAGTAAACAATTTTTTTGAGAATATGATATATAGTATTCCAGTTAAGGTCCACAGATTGAATTTGCTTTTAATATGCTCTCGTGGTTGGATTTCAAATATATTTAAGTTTCTAAACATTTTCAAAGGCCTTTTAATTTGCTAGATGCCTTTGAAAATCCCATTAGGTGTCTGTGTGCCCTTAATCTCAACAAATTTGCAAATCTGTAGAACTTGTTGTTCAGCATTCCAGACTTGAACAAGGTCTGGAGTTTCTGACTTCTGTTCACATTCCTGCAGATGTATTTACTGCAGCTGGTAATACTTGGAATGCTGACTGCAGTTGTGTAAATGCGAAATGGGTCAGTTTTAGGTCTGACCCTTGATAATGCAGGTGTACAGTGTTCTCAGACTGTTTTGGATATTGAGGGGTTGTGGACTTTGCAGCAGGGTGAATGCTGAGTACAAAGAGGGGATTCTGCTCTCTGTCATTGAGAAAATCCCCTTTTCAAAAAAATCTTGTATGACAGATTACTTGATCAGTAGAAGCGTATTACAATGTTCTGTGTTGTCACACAGCTTGCATATAACTACAGCTTTATTTTCTGCTGCAAATAGAAACATGGTTCTAAACAGATTTGAATTTCATGGGGAGGATTCACATTACCGTTTGTATCTCTGCGCTTCTTGCCCGTTGAGCTAATAAATTAAAATGGAGATGGATGACAGAGCTAGTGCGAAAAACTTGTGTTAATTTATCCTTGAAATCCATCACGCACACTGATGTTACTCCAAACTGTTCTTTTGCAACCCAGAGCTGAAATCGGTCCTGTTGAGAGGATAACTCAGTGGTAAGGGAAAAGAGCTCTTAAGTTTCAGGTGAAAATATCCATGATTTTCTTTCCCACAGTGTGTTCAGTTAGAGTACTTAAATTTGCATCTAAGCTGCTCATTTCAGGACCCAGCTTCATTTTTGAATCTCATTTTTGAAACTTATTAGTTTTAGTGAGCTTCGGGTGAGGTCCCGAGAATATATGTATCCTAGAAGTACCGCGTGCCAAGCAGTGAGTATAATAAGGTTTGCTGCAGTAGCTGGGAACTTGTCCATTCTTTTAACAAAACTGCATCTTAGGTTGTAAGCTCTCTTGTGTTACTTACTGCTATGTTATTTTTTTACTCTTCTGATGTATGAGGACGATAGCAGTTATTATGGAGGAAATTTTAGCAAACTTACTAATTTAATAAGTAAGGTGAAGGATCTCCACTTGTAATCTGTAGTGTGTTTTTTTTATTTTTTAAGTGGAAGGGCTAAAGACTGCAATGTCAGATGAAAGCAGTGTGAATAAATCTCCTTGAGGAAAGTTAATCTGCCAATCAAGTTTCACTCTGGGAACCAGTTAGTCTGTTACTTTCCTCCACTATCTGTTTTTTCTTTTGCATTCTGCAGGGCTGTCTTTATGTAACAAAGAAAAATAGCTTTTAACCCAATGCAGTAGAATGTTGCAAATGATGAAATGATTGCTGGGAAGTAATTGCCTCTGAAATTTCTACCATACGTTACTAATTTTGTTCCTGACATTCGCTCCATCGTGTCTTTTGGGTGCTCCTTACAGAAAGCAAGATTACCCCAAGCCAGCTAACATCAAGAAGTAATGCATTCCTTGTCTACAGTATGCCCTAGATAATTGAAGAGAGGGACCTTTTGAGACTGAATTTAGTGATGCTTTAGCTTATTGTATTTCTTTTTAAGTTAACTATCTCTTTTTCTGAGATAATGCAGTGTATTCCTTTCTCCGCTTCCATTATTGTCTAATGGTTCTTTAGTATCCAATGCTGGCTCTTTTCTTTTGGTCTGTGACAGCTTATTTTGACAGCTTTGGGAAAAAATGATGAAACTTTGCGTTTTTTCATTGACTAGTGCCTCTAATGAGCTTTTTGTTAGGCCATGGAAGGGGCCTATGCTGAGACCACTTGTTCCTAAATTGTTGTGCAAGGTGGGACTAAATCTTGGCACTGACAAGACTCTGTCAAGTCGCCTTGTGCTGTCCCGCATAGATCCTGGGGGATATGCTACCCTGCACTGAGGGCAAGCGGCCATTATACAGCATGGTGAAGGCACCAGGTTGCAAAAATCTGTCTGATTGCAAGGGGTGGTAAATGTTGCTTGGTGGTGAGAGGGAAAGAGGCTGCAGGAAATGAGGCATATTGAGACAGCTCAGTGAGAGCTGTTTTGGTTTTTTTGGTTGTTTTTTTCTTTTTGAGAGTGGTGTGGTATTTCAGTCAAGTCTCAGCTGACTTTCTCTGATCAGTTCTGATATGTGCTTGCCATGCAGTCCTCAAACATTTGGTTTGGAAGGAGTGGACTGGGGAAGCAACATCCCTCCTACTGTAAACAAAGATCAAGTTTGTGACCACCTGAAGAACCTGAACACCCACAAGTTTATGGGTCCTGATGAGATGCATCGCAGAGACCTAAGGGAATTAGCTGATGTAGTCGCCGAGCTACTCTTGATGATATTTGAAAAGTCGTGGCAATTAGGTGAAGTCCCTGGTGACTGGAAAAAAGGTAACATTGCACCCTTCTTAAAAAAGGGTAAAAAGGATGACCCTGGGAACTACCTACCTGTCAGTCTCACCTTTGTGCCAGGGAAGATCACGGAACAGACCTTCCTGGAAGCTATGCCAAAGCACATGAAAGGCAGGGAGCTGATATGGGAGAACCAGCATAGTTTCACCAAGGGCAAATCCTGCTTGATCAACTTGGTGGCCTTTTGTGATGATGTCACTGCATCTATGGACAAGGGAAGAGCCACTGATGTCATCTATCTTGACTTCAGTAAGGCCTTTGACATAGTGCCTCATAACATCCTTCTCTCCAAATTGGAAAGGTACAGATTTGATGGGGGACTGTTAATAGACAAAGAACTAGCTGTAGGATCAAGTCCAGAGAGTGGTGGTAAATGGCTCAATGTCTGGCTGGAGACTGGTGATGAATGGTGTCCCCTGGGGTCAGTGTGGGGGCTGATACTCTCTAAGATTTTCATCAATGACATTGACAGTGGAGTCGAGTGCACCCTCAGCAAATTTGCTGATGACACCAAGCTGTGGGGTGTGGTTGATGCACCAGAGGGATGGGATGCCAGGCTTGAGCAGTGGGCCCAGGTGAACCTCATGAGCTTCAACAAATCCAAATGCAAGATCTTGCACCTGAGTTCAGGCAACCCCTATTACCAATACAAGCTGTGGGATGGAAGGATGGGCAGCAGCCCTGCTGAAAAAGACCTGGGGGTACTGGTGCATAGGAAGCTGGATGTGAGTCAGCAATGTGCTGTAGCAGCCCGGGCTGCATCAAAAGAAGCGTGGCCAGCAGGGTGAGGGAGGTGATCCTGTCCTTCTACTCTGTGCTGGTGAGACCTCACATGGAGTATTGTGTCCAGATGTGGAGTCCTCAGTACAAGAGAGACATGCTCCTGTTGGAGCACGTCCAGAGGAGAGCCACAAAAATGATCCACAGAATGGAATGCCACTCCTGTGAGGACAGGCTGAGAGAGCTGGGGCTGTTCAGCCTGGGGAAGAGACTTGACTTCAAACCTTGGTGCCAGGAATATGTCTCTGGGATATGGCAGGCTGTCTGTATTGCCCGTTCTCTACCATACTGGCACCTTGCTGTAGAGATTTGTTTTCCTGTTTGAATGCTGGTGTTCCAGTCCTTCTGCCTGTTACTGCACATCTACCATCTTATCTAGGGTTTCTATCTCCACCCCTTTGTAGCAATAACTTGACATCTGCTTGCCTTCTGGATGTCACTTCTCGAGTACAGCCTAGTTAACTTCTTTAATGTTGGGTTTTAAATTTTGCAATGATGGAAATACAAATAGCAGTGTGCATCTTTTGCATTACTGCAGCTGTAGCCATGAGAACAGTGGCTTGCAGCTCTGCTTATGACTTGCTCTGTAAACTAGCGTGAAGGATGCTTGCTTTCTTTGAATGTAAAAAAATTTTAAGGCCTTATTTGAAAACTACTAAATCAATTTTCTTTCTGGACCTTCCCCCTACGGCTTTTAATATATTTTGGAAATGGGGCCCTCTGTTTCTCTTATGCTATCTTCTTGTTTATGGCAAGGCCTTAAATGTTGTTCTGTAACTTATTTATAGTATACACAAATTCTACATGTGGCCTGCAAGAGCGGAGATGTGTGTATTTTAGTCTGGTTGCAAGTCAAGGCTCTTGCTGTCAAGCTGGGAGTGTTCTACAGCAGTTGGTGAGGTAAATTTGCTGTTGGTGATTTTTTTCAGTTACATTAGTGGTTGAGCCTCCCAAAGCTAGCAAGAAGCGTGGGTTGCTGCCTATCTTCCTACAAGACACGAAAAAGCCAAAATGCTTATGTTGACATCTATTAAGCTGTCTCTGTAGCTCTCTTGTTTTTCTGTTTTTGCTCAGTTATATCGCAGAACACTGTGGAGCATGTGGTGCTCATTATGTATTTCTCAATAGGTCAGCAGCCATCCCAACCTAGTGGAGATCCGTGGTAACAAACAGAAGTTGCCAAATTGCTGGTGTCCATCAAACTGAACTGCTTGCAGGATGGGAGGCCATTCACTATTGTTGCCCATTATTACCAAGACTAGGGACTGGGAGATTTAACTTGCATTCTGTAATTTTGAGATGCTGAATTTGTTTCTTCATCTCTTGCTGTCCAGGCTGGGAATGCTGTGGGATTTTAGTGGCAGCAGGGAAATCACAAGGAAGCAGACTTGATTTGTGCCTAGTTATGCAACCATGGAATGACTGCATGATTGTGTTTTTTAAAAAAAAAAAAAAAAAAGGTACAAGCATTCAGGAACTCTGGGCTGTGCTTTGCTATAACACACAGAACGTGTGGCTGCGTTGTGAAGCAAGGATAATGATTGAATCCAGAGCAACAGATCCACAAAGGTGACTGTGATCTGTGCTGGCAAGGAGAAAATTTCACCAATCTCTTTAAGTTTAGCTAACTGGGGGGAAAAAACAATGTACGGTTCTGTTGTTAGCTGCTATAGTTGGAGATTTGAATAGAACCTGAAATGACACCCATACAGTAATATACGTTAAAATGAAAGTAAAAGCGATGCTCCTTCACACTCCCTATCATTAACACACAAAAACTTTTATATTTTAAATGCAGAGCACAAAAGGGTGGTAGAAGGAAGGTTGATTCTTATCATAGTGTGTCCTGCATGTAAAGTAATGGTATTTTTAAATAGAGCCCTTGATTGTTTCTGGTCACTGGGAGCTTGACTTACAAAACAAATATTTTGACAGTAAAAGACACAGCTAGGCACAGATCTAAAGAAAAGACAGGTCCTATGGCATTTAGGCTTTTAGAACAAGTAGATTTCTGACTTTTCCACCTTGTTTGCAATTATAGTGCAGGAAAGAGAAATAAACTGTCCTATTTCAACTCTCAATTTATATTTCAGTGAAATATTGACGTTTGGAGAAAAATGTAAATAAGAGATTCACTCTTTGGTACTTACTGAAAGCAGTACTTGACATTGTGCTATATTTATAAAGCTTGAGTTAACCTCAAAAGTCAAAGCCCTATTATATGGACAACTTGAAAAAAGAACCTTCTAATACTGAAATTTTGGGAGAGCATTGTTCTCAGGAATATCTGAGAAGTTATTTGAATGTCTAAAATAGAATATGGAAAAATTAGGCTAGAATGTAATTCTTATTTTTAAAAGAAACTTAATTTTAAAGAGGATATTTTTACAAGGGGTTAAGTACTTAAAGGAATGTGAAGCTTTGCTTTAAGAAAACAAACTATTCTGTATCCCATGGTGTAATGAGGACCTTCTTTGTGTTTTGGTACAAGCTTGTTGGAGAAGGAATAATAGATGCCTCTGTCACAACTTCAGTCCAACAAGATCTATGAAATCAGCATTAAAAGCCAATGCATCAGTCTGTCACTAGTGCTCTGTTCTGCAGTTGTGTGGCCATGCTGGGAAGATGAATTAGCTGAGTGAGGAAATGGCTTTCTAGTACATTCTTCTGCAGTTGGCAGAGTTGAGTGAGATGAGAACGCTTGACTCTTCTTGCTGATTAAGATTTTGAGATACCTCAGTCTTGAAATACTCTGCACCTGAATAGGCTTGGGAGAAGCTGATCTGTTTTCAGGCTTCATTAAGATGTATAGGGGAAAGTGAAAGCTATGCTGAGGCTGCACCAGAGAGAAATGTTTTCCTGTAAGATACCTGGAGCTTTTCATGTGCAATGGCTTTAATAGGGTGTAATATGCAAAAGCATCTTGTACTGCTCCGGTTCTGTAGGTCTCCTTTGTGTCTTAGTTTTGCACAACATTTCTAGGCTTAGGTGAAACAGCTCTTTCATGTTATTCCCATTTTACCCATTGAGTAGTCCTATTTTCTTACATCTAAAGTGTAGGATTTAGAGTAGGAAAAATCAGTAATGTTTCAAGATCATAATTATCGATTTCTATGTTTAATGCTGGGTTGCAAAGGGAAATTCTTTAGCTGGATTAATGATCAATGACACTATTAATGCTAAATGAGTCCATCAAGATCATGTTATTACCATAAATGCCAGAGGAATGAATCATGATTAGTCTATTGTTTTACAGTTGCTACTTTGTCTCATAGTAAATGATATTGATAAAAGGGGTGCTGGTATGACTGCTGGTTAAAAAGCTTGACTCATTTAAATTTGTGTTTAAACTGTTCAAAAATTCTTGATAAATTCCTGAAGACAGAACTTGCAAGGAGAGGTGAATTTTTTTTTTGGAAGCCTCAAGTGGTAGCAATGACACAAACAAAACGCAGCCTAGTGCCAACTTTGAATGTGAATTCATGCTTAGTGTAGATCAAAGTATCTTTGCCATCCTCACTAAATACTTGTATAATCTGATGTTTGCACGCTTGGATTGCGACCTCTAAACTAAAGAGGTTATGATCATTTTTCCTGTATAAGCTGCAGGTGTGTGTGATCCTAGGTATAAGAGCATTATTTGAAATTTCACTTATGCTCTTTAGGGCTTGCTGTGTGGTATTTGATAATATGCTTGGATTGTAGTTCCAGGAATTGCTTTTGTAAAGTATCTACAGTACTTCTGTAGTGTATGTCTAGAATACTGCAGTAGGGAATGGTCCCAATTTCCTCTTACCTGTGACTGTGTTTTTTCTTACTGTTTTCCATGCACCATTTTTTTTTCTTTCCAGGGTTATCCACTTCACTGCTAGTTCTGAATGCTAGCATCAGAATGAGAGAGGAAACAGGTAAAGAGCAGGTAGATAGAAGACAGCATGAACCAGATTGCCTTTTTCAGCAGCATCTTACATATCTAAGATTAGAGTGCCTGTTGAACTGCCTTGTCTTGATCTATCCTAGCTGTCTCTATATGCTTTCCTTAGCTGTATCTAAGCAGAATTGAACTTGTTGCACTGTGTGGTTCAGTCTGGCTGTTCAGATGATCCAGTCTGTTTACACAGGCTAGCATTACGAAGAAGCTGTGTAAATTGACAAACCATGAGCCATGAGAATATATTCATATATTGTTTAAAGTACTGAGGACTGGTCTTTGTAGAAGCTGCACTCCTTGGAGCGTGTTGAACCCCAAATAAAGAACAGAGATGTCTTGTTATCCAGGGAATGTCTTCAAGTACTGGAATTCCAGAATTTTGCCTCTCTTGAGAGTTTCGTTGAGATCCTCTTTGGTGTTCCAAGGAGAGCTAGTTATGCTAAGAAAGATGGTGCTGGGGACTGCAAAAGGCTTGGAAGATATGCTATGATCCACAGAAAGGGTGAGTAAAGGTGACAGCTTTATGAATATTGTCACAGAACCAGACCAGCTCATAAGAAGGCCACGATTCTTTGCTGGGTTCTGTTTTTGCTAGACATTAGAGGATGGATGTTACTCTTCATGTGTGTTCTTGTAACCAGTGTACTCAACAGAAAAATGTCACTTGGTGACTATGTTGTATAACGTGTGCCTGATGCTGTCTGCGGAGCTGGCAGATATATTTATAATGCTAGGGGAATCTGAGTAGCCACCTACACAACTGAAATGTTTTCAGGAGATAATAGCTATTGAACAGCTTGAAAAGACCAGTAGAGACTCTAGAGGGTTAAATGGCAATTTTGACCTTATGGAAACTTTACTTGCTGATGTCACAAAGGAAGTGTTAGCTGAAGAGAGAGAGAGAAATCTTTAATAGAATTACTTCCAGACTTACAAAATGTACTTTGCAATAAGATCCATAAAAGTTGTGTGCTTCTTAAAAAGAAAGCAGGAGCAAGAGGGTAAACTGTGCCTTCTCTTCCCTGGTGCCGCCTTCGTTTTGTGGAATCAGTCTCTACTTATCCACACTGTTTAATGTTCACTTGCCTGGCCATGGGAATATCTCACAATATGCAGTGGTGATTACATCTGAGATCAGGGGTGAGGAGCTTCTTTTGTTGAATATATAACTTTAACTTTATCCTGTAGTAGATGGAGAACAATCAATACCGGTATCAGCTATTCATATTCTGGAATAATAACCCTAGTGGCTTTTTTCAGTAGAATGTTACTTTTTGGTAAATGGACGGGCTCAATCAGTGCAGAATGACTACTTTGATTAAGCAAAGAAAAAACAACTCTAAAGAAGTTAGAGCAGAGTGAGGATGAGCCACTGCACTGATCTTGTAAAGCTGTTTTTGTGCTTCGGGAGTACACGACAGGAAGAGCTGTCCTGAGCTGGCGAGACCAGTCTCCTGCTGCATTCTGTGAGCTTTCTGACCAAGTGGTGGTGTGCAGCCCTATGTGTTGAGGTCTCTATTGTTACTCCTTAAAAAGGTATCAACCTTGGATTGCCCTCAGGTAGCTTCAGCGAATGAATAAACACAGGACGATCTCGGCTTATTTAGCTGTATTCCTCTTGTTTTGCTTCCATGTGTATTGTTTCTTTTGTTACCTTTTTTTTCCTCCTTCTCCACTGGATCTCTAGATAGTTAGTTTATTTTATCTTACAGGCACAACTGAAGGAATTTAGGAGAAATGGATCTGCAGGAATTATCTTCACAAATCCTCTTTATTACAGGTGCCTAAGGTGTCATGTATTGATGTGTAGTTCAAATCCATTAATTCACAGGGCAGAAGTTGAGCAAACGAGCCTGGAACTCCTCTGGGATGTCTTTTGAGTGGGAATTTCTTGCAGTATTCCAGAGAACTGTTACCACCAGTATGTACTGGGCATGCCTCATCTATTGCAGATGGAGCTATAACCATTTATGTGGGTGACATTTGCCTGTGCATTCAAGTTGTGAAGTCCAGGAAAACATGATCGCTTGCTCTCAGGCAGGGGGAGAATGAGCTAGAGAAAAATCTAGGTCTACAGTCAAAATCCTTCCTGACCTTTTTTGCATAGTAACGAAGACTGGCACTCTGCTCTTAAAAGGGAAAATATATTCTTGGAGTGATAGTAACAAAAGATGCATGAGCTCAATTCTGGCTGTGTTGCAGTAGGTGCAGCAAGGACATGGAAGAGACTGGAAGGTGTGGAGATTTGGAGTGGCACTTTAGGGGTATTAGTTTTGGTGGAATATAGGAGTATTTTTTAATATTTAGAATTTCAGATGTTTTCAAAGGATGTACATAACTTTTTTTAGATTACCCCATGAATTCAGGCTGTGCCTTTATTCCTGTATCTTCAGAGACAGCATTATAAAGGTAGAAAGGAGAACTCGTTGGTTCACGGAGAATGTCAGACTTTGGGGATGATGAGAGAAGGGAAGTGTTTCTGAATTTACTTTGACTGAAAGCTGTACATGTGAATTGGTGTTAGCAAAGCCTTTACACTGTGTGCGACTGCTTCATAAGTGCTGGTAAGTAATACCATTATGGGCACTTAGGGATGGCTGGACTATGAGTACAGAATACTGATCTATAGATTATTTTTTTCCTTAGCAAAAGATACCCCCCTGTGCCAGCTGTATTTAAAGCTATAAAGAAAAGTTTTGAAAAGCTTGACACAGCAGCTGTCATAATTTACTGTAATGTCCTGCTGTTTAGGATAGCTAATGAACGTGTTACTTTCCTTGGATATCTTGAGCCAGATCATTAGTCATTATAAATGGGCCTGGCTTCATGGAACTGGAGGGAAGTCCATGCGTTTCACCCTACTTGAGAACCTGTATCCTAGTGGGCATAGCAGGGCTGTGCAAGGCTGAGGGGATGCTCAAGGAAGGACCCTGGTTGGTTTGTTAGTAGTCTGGATTAGGAAGGTGAATCGCCAGAGCAAAGTGCTTTCTTTGATGGAAGGAGAATGACTTCTGCTTTGAGTCTCTCTTCCCTCACTTCTGCTCCTTAATTTCACCAATATTTGCATTTTCCTCCAAGCACGCAGTGCAAGGAGGACACAGCTATGTATACATTCAGGTCTGGGAAAAAATATTACCAGTTCCTTGTATCAGAAACTGAAATGCAATTGCAGGTTACTTAATCATATTTGCTGGGAAGTAGAGGAAAATGGGAATAGGTAGTGATTGATAAAAGTAATTTATGTTGACAGACTAAGATATAGAAAAGAACTAGTGTGGAACTGCTGACTGGATTTGTGTTGACTGGAGGTGAAATTGTGTACCTGGCTTAGTGCTGGGAATATTATGGCATGGTGTAGAACAGAGATGAAAAACAACTTGGAAATACAAGTTTGGATTTGTTTCTTAAGCAACTTTTAGCAACTTATGTTTCACAGCCTGTTCATAATGAGGAACTACTTTCTTTCAACCAGAGTTTCCTTAGCTTCCTGCGGCTGACTTTCGGCTCTTGTTCTCAACCTGCTGTGAGGCATTGTCCCCCTGCCTCATCTCCCGCAGGCTGTATAACGTTAAAGCAGACCAGAAGCAAGAGGATGTTATCTTCATAGCAGGGGTTTGCTTATATCTTAAGTGATACAAAGTTTTGACACAGCCACAGCATATTTTGGAGTTATAATCTCACTGTAGGTAGCAACAGCAGTGTTTCTCATAGCTGAAGATTAAATACATGCTTTGGCCGGCCATCTGCTCAGGGCAGGGACCAACTCATTCAGGGGACTTCAGACAGCCCCAGTGTGTTGGTGGTGCTTACAGTATTCTGTGAACAGGCCTTTTCATAATGAGCCTGCTTGGATTATGGGTGAGTGAGAAGAATTTTATTGTGCTTCAACTTCTGGCAGCAACGAAACCCATATTTTCCTTTTTGCTTGTGTCAAGAAAACAATGTGTATTATATGATGCGTGAAATGTCTGACTTGAGGTATTCAGTTTTGTCCTCTGTGGTCTGTGTGCAGTGCCCTATGCTTGGCTCTTGTTTTTGATTCAGTGGGAAGTGTGCTGAGTGACTTCTTGTAGCTTCACTACAGCACCTCACAAAATTCTTAAGAATGTTTGAGGCCTTTTGTTTTCATTAGAACAATACAAATTAGTTGTAATGGATGAGCATCAGCAAGAGTACAGCACCAACTGGACAAAATGATTACGAATGTGCATATGAATCTCATGAGAGAGCTGTCTTAGACTGTGTTGGAATAAGAAGTCAGAAGAGTGAAAGCAGTTGACAGGAACTGCTGGAGAGAATTAAGGAAGGACTTTATGGTTTTTATTAATTTGTGCGCCTGGTATGATTCTAACAAGAAATGTGTTGGTTACCTGTAGGGCTGTTAGAATACCTGTGGTCAGTGAGCAGTTATCCCTGCAGTTAAATCTCTACTTGTAGCATTTAGTCTACTTGACCAAGTCTTGCATAATTGTGGCAAACACCAAGGCAGAAGGAAAACTGAAATGAAAGGCTTTAAGTGTGGATTTTCTGCATTTTCTCTCAGTGCTTGAATCTTTGAGAAGGACTCTGTCTTGTCGCTATCTTGTCTGTCTTGCTCTTGTACATATACATATTTCTGTTTTTCTTCATTTTCTACTATAAGCAATAATTATTTGTATAATGTACTGCCTGACGTGTCCCAAGCAAAACCAGAATTTTCCATAGTTGGACATACTAAACAACAAAAATACTCTCCCAATATCTGTCAAAAGACAGATTTTGGTCCCAAGATAGACAATACTTCACGTAACTGCACTCCATTGTATGTGAGTACTGAGGTGCAGAAAAGTAAGGACTTGGTCCTGTTGATATCGACTTGTCTGTGTAACAGAAATCGGGAGGGGGAGGTAAAGAACTGCATCTATTTTCGGGTTGATTTAACTAATATAGTGCAGTGAGATGTTACTATAACTGACCTGGCACAAAACTTTTAAGAATCAACATCTTCATCTTACTTAATGATTTCTAAGCTATTTAGGATTGCTTAACTGAGTATAAAATACAAGTTGACTTGCAGTGTTCTAAGAGAGTCTTTGTTTCTCCAGTAGTACCTAAAACAAATGTAGAAAACAATCTTGATTCTTCAAGATATGTGTTTGGTTTTTCCGGAGCTCAGTGGTGCTAGCAATCACATTAAAGCAGTTCATCCTCTGGATGGAAGATTGTTGAGGCAGCAGTGACATTGCAGCACAGTGTAAAACTTTAGCATCTTTATTATAGCTACCTAGTTTGTAGCTACTGGCTTAGATACTTTCTAAGCTTCGCAAACAAATATGCTTTGGAAACTGATCTTGCCTAAAAGGTGAGTTTAACTTCTGTTTATATCACAAATAAACAAAAAATTGTATTGAGTCTCTTGACACTGGGACCATGTGCTTGAGAGTGTTGCCTAAGGTGACTAAATTTTTTGCAGGACTCTAGAAGTGTAGGGCAGCAAGTCGTGCACTCTTGGGAGTGCACTGTGACAAGAGGAGGTAGTGTGTGTGTGTCTGACAGGATTTGGCTGGAACCAAGTTGGATGTGAATGCTCACTCCAGAAAGGGACTCAGGCCTGAGATCATTCAGGGAATTCCAGCAGTAAGGCTGTCAGAAAACAGCTTCATGAAGCACTTGTTGAGATGAAAAAACCGTGGATGGTGTGAGTGCTGCTGTCCTAGCCCAGACAGATCTGAGTTCTGCTCTGCTTTACCCGCTGGCACATTCATGTTCAGTGCTGACTCCATTTGCCAAATACCAGCGCTTTTAAATTACTGCACAGGAGCTCTTTTTGCTAAGTGCCTGCCGTAGCTGCACTAAGTTTTGATGCTGGTCCAGCAAGAGCATGTTCCTTTGTAATAGTTGGCTGATGTGCTCCTAGCTGTTGCTAGGTTGTCCTGCCAGCACAGGGGCCTGTGGCCAGATCCACTTTCTCTGTGACCAGGTGGAGGATCAAAGCAAAAGGGAATTGTTACAACATGAGGCGGAAAACTTTTATTTGGCTTGTGTGGTTTGGATGATTGGTTTAGGAGAGCCAAAGATATCTAGATGTGCCTCAGAACCGGAGATGTTTTGTTATAGCTCTGTGAAGTTACCACAAAGGGCAAAGATAGCATGGGTGTTTTTTCCTCCCTGGAAATACCATGGTAAAAATTCTATGTTGTAGTTCATTGCTGTGGAGATTTTTCTTGGAGCAAAATATGTGTCTTAGTTTTGTTGCTGTGGATACGTGAAGATATCAGTCATTCTCAGTCAGTAGCTTTTTTATTCTTTTTTTTATTTAAGTACAAAAAGAGGGGGAAGGGAAAGAAAAAGAAATACTTTGCAGAAATCTGAGCACTAAGCAACTTACAGTGCTGTGTCCTTAAGTGCATCACTTGATTGATTGGGGTAGGGAATTAAATGACATATAAACTGCTGATGTTACCATTAAAATTTCCTTTACCTATGTTGGCTTCTTTTCCTGTCTTCCTTACTCCTTCATAGGTGCTTCTGAAGATTTGTTTGGGGTGTGATCGTGGGATGGCATTTGCCTGACTGCTGCTCCCTGTTGAGCTGCGTGCTTGCTGGGGGTGTGCAGGGCTGTTATGGGAGGGCTTGGTTCAGCTCTGCAGCAGACTGCTTGGGAAGGTCACTTCTGCCTTCCTATATGATGTGTTGTGGATTATCCCAGGGCAGCTTGGCGAGTTAGTGAGACTCAGTGTTATGCAGCAGTACTAGCTGGGCTGCTGAGAGGGCATGGCATAACCAAGGCCCCTTAGCTCATAGGCTATCAGTTTGCTCTGGCAGTGCTATGCTAGCCTTGCTCAGAGCGTTCTTGTACCCTGTTCTTTGGGCAGTGGGAAGCACCCTGCTGTTGCTGGTGTTCCTTCCTCCTAGTGTCCTGGGTCCATACTCTCTACAGTGTGGGGAGGGCATTCATTCTCCTGCTCATAAGGATGACAGGGACAAATGTATGAAATATTGTGATACTAGAAGAGAGGTATCAGCTCTCTAGGAACTGGAATACTTCCTTTGGAAATACCCATGACATCCACTTAAAGACAAGTGAGAGACAGTTGGCTCTGTCTAATGTATTTTCGAAGCTAAACACCTGTCATGTTTTTAAAAACATCCTATGTTTCTGAAGCCCTGGAACAGTTTAAGATGACAGAGCAAGTACTGAAATGGATGCATTTAAACAGCGCTATGTCTATATTCGTGTGTGTGAGTACACATGAAATTAAATACGCTATCTGAAAAGAAACCTACTTAATGGCAAATTTGAAATAATAGCAGACCAAATTAAGACTTAAATTTTCTGTTTAATAGCACTTGAAATAAAAATTATTAACCAGTGTAAGTTTGGCTAGGGCTTTAAAGGGAAAATAAGTGCTTGAACTACAGGAAATCAATAGCTTAATAGTCTGGAAAAAGAGTTTACCGCAATACCAGGGCAACTGGTGAAAGCAACAGCCTATTCTGCAGGTGTAGGGACAATACTTGTCATTCAAGTTTTTCAGCAATTTCAGTTGTGCCATGAGGAACTTGTAACTTTGAGACTGATTGAGAGTTGAAAATGCTGTGTAGTTTGAGCCATAGGGGGACTGATGAAAAGTCAAGTCAAGGAGCATGAGATACTATCTTACTCTACTAAAGCCAGTCATGTTTCTTTGCTTTCTTTCACTGTAAACAGTGCTATTTTAAAAACAATTGCATGTGTAAAACCTGTTTGGATGAACTTTCTTCTCCTAGTGTGCTGTCAAGGTTGGGGTAGTTTAGGTAATAAAGTTGGCTGAAGTGATGTTTTCGCAAATTTTAATTGGGATTCAGTTTTCTTCCAGGAGCAGCTTGGTGTAAAGTGAAAGTTTTAAAAACAACCAAACCACCAATACTCCAACTCTAGTAAAAGGGAAATCTAGCATTCACCTAAAAATGGCAAAAACATACTTGAATAAATGTATGATTTATTGCATAACTCCCTACTTAAATGAATGATGATGTATCTTAAACTCACTTACCAAACTCCAGCGTGTGGGGTATTTTAAGCTAAACATCTGTGTTTTTGTAGTTACCAAGCAGGAAGTTTCAGAAAGGTATAACAGCTAAAAACAAAGTCCAAGTTAAAAACTGCTGATTTTAGCCAAAGTTCTGTATTTTGGGCTTTTAATCACTTGGATTTAATTAGTAACACTGAAGCTATTTATTATTGCTGGGGTCTGTCCAGAGGGCTGTCCCCTCTGATTGTTACGCTGCTGGGTGTTCACAGCTCCATAGCCTCACTTGTGCAAGCCTAGGGAGGAGAGAATAATAGTTATGTCTGGGAACCTCAAGAGATGACCTAGCACAACGCATTGAATTTCACATGATTATTTTACACAATTAACAATTTCTGTTCCCAGAGCAACCTATTTTATTTAATGACAACAGTACAGATAGCTTTAGGTTTCTTGTAGTTACGCTCAGTACAAAGATATTGAAGAATCTACTACCCGTTTGCCTACTTAAAGATATGCTGGCCTTCTCAAGCTGCACGGGGGCAGTCGCATCCTACCCATGGGATGGACTGTCCAGTGTGACTCCATGTAGAGTGCCCAATGCATGGAAAAGCTTTATCTTTCTGCACTATACTTGGGAAGTCTTTTCCCTAGGAGAAGAGGGAACTTTTTCCTGGGTCAGACTGAGACAAGGGATCAGAAAACAAGGATCACTGATCTCTCAGCTTTCTGTGCTAAGCACTGAGCACAGATGCCTTTGCTAACAGAAACACAGGATGAAAGTACTTAACAAAACCTTATCAAATGAATATTCCAGGCTGTGTAATTCTATCTGGGAATGCTACTAAAAGATTAAACGTGTGACACGTGGTTATGTTGCTTAATACAGTGCTGGAAAGTGTCCATCTAGTATTACAGTAAGGCATACAATAGAGTAGAAAGAGGTGAAATATGTTAGTTGGCTGGCTGTGTAGCTGTACTCTGAGTCAGCTGCTTCTGAATAAACTGGAACTCTTGTGTATTTACTAGTTTCTGTAACTGCTGTTGGGTAAAGCAAAGGTGAAAGAAGAATATCCCCTGGGGCTTTAATCTCGGACAGAGGAGAAATTTCTTTAGTTGTACACACATCTCAAGAGTACAGGATCACAGCTGATCAGTAATATTTGCAGCTCTGTACTGGCCCTTGGCATAGGGGATGTAGCTGTGAGCTGGAGCTTTATTGATTTAGTGTTTACTCAAGATCTTTTTTTGCTGTCAGACCAACTTGGTAGCAGAAGCTCCTTTTTGGAAGACAGTACACTCACAGTGCACTTGTGAGCACTGGGCAGACTGCTTGAGTAGCGATCTGCTGTTTGCCCTAACTCTAATGGAAGTCACACATTCTCATCCATTTAGGAACTGAGACACAAGTATGTTATAGGCAGATATTATGTACCTTGTAAAGAGCAACTCTAAAGAATAAAATCAGTCCAGGGCCCTTGGTGATGAGAGAATCAGATGTAGGAATACAATTGTCAAGGTTAATGCTGATATAAAGAGCTTCCTTAGAAGCTTCCAGTCTTTCCTTAGCTTCCTGTGGCTGACTTTTGGCTCTTGTTCTCAACCTGCTGCGAGGCTGAAGAGAGCATCAATATTTAATCTTTCATATGTGGTTATGTACGTGTAACGTATAATCTCTCTCTGTAGATTAAAACAAACAAAGCAAACAAAAATACTCAGCAGATGGGGTTTCCAGGAGGGTTGATTTACATGTTAAAACTTGAGTAGATATCAATGCTTATCTGTCAGCTTTGGTTTTTTGAGTACATGATGGTGGGCATGAGTATGGGGGAAATATGCATACTGTGGTCTTTTGTGAAGCTGAGGAGATACCTTGCTTCAAGCAGCAGGAATTGAAGAAGGAGATTCCAGATAAACAGAATGATACCAAGGTGCCAAGTGGAGTTTTTGTTTGAGGAAGAGAGCACGTGGGCAAAAAAAATACAAATATTTGCAGTGGGTGGTGGTGAAGAGGTAAAACTTGCCAACACTTATTTCTGATAATTTTCTCTTAAAAAAAAAAAAAACAAACAAAAAGAAAGCAGTGTTCATATCTGCTCTAAAAAATATTTCCCTCAGCCACTTCTATTTAGTAGGACTTCTCAGAATAGCTGTTTGTTTCTTTGTGTTATGAGCACTGCTGATGCAAGAGTACAGGCTGTAGGCGTCCCAGTACAGCTGCAGTAGTTGAAAGAGCAGAGACTGGAAACTGCCTCTTACCACTGGTTGAAGTTGCTGTCCTCATTTGTGTGGCATAAGATGTTTGTGTGTGTTCCCTTCAGGATATGGAAGCTGGGTTGCTTTGCCCATGTATGTCCTGTGTGCCATTGTGACGGAAATCTGAGAGATTTCCCTTCTCTGCTCTTTTGGGCAATATCTAGCTCTGGACATCTATGGGAGCACAGGCAAAAAAGTCAGTCTGTAATACCCCATGGGAAAAGCCATGTAGCAAAGCTTTTACTCCTTTCTAGGGCCACCAGTGCCATCAGTGCTATGGTAATGCATTGGTAATGGGTCAGTTTCTCACAACTGCTGCCCCAGTGGGAGCAGCTGGATGATTGTCAGATCATGGATCTTCCCTTGAGATGTAGAGGGAGAGTGAAAGCAGTGGAGTGGTAGAGTTTGTTGATTAGGCTCAGAAAAATGCAAACTAAGTAATGTTAGCATGTTGTGCTACTTAGCTTCTCCAAACTGCCCGGTTCACTCTTTGCCTTTGAACAGTCCAATAAGTAGCAGTAAATTCTGGACAGCGGTAGGGAATCAACCAAAAGATGTTTACATCTAGAAACTAAGTTTCTTGTATGATGTTCAGGGAAACAACCACCAAGAAATAGCTCTCCTTAGGTCACTGTAGAATCACCTGGACCTCTGTGTGTCTGACAGTAACTCAAAGCAATGCACAGGAAAGAGCACTAAAATGTAACGGTGTTTCAAAGTAAGAAAACTAGAGAGCAGCAGGGCTCTTGCCTAGCTCAGGGTGTCCCAGTTCCTAGAAAGCTGAGCTGTCTGTGGCAGGTCTTTAATCAGACAGTTTGAATTTAGGCATTACGACTTGATTCAGCCTCCCTTGCAAAGCTGTAATTTCCTCACTTAAGAACCTGTGAATTGAGCCTGAAGAAATCTCCAAAACACTTGGGAGTTGTCAGATTTTCCCTTTAGATGGACTGCAGGTTGTGTGGTGCACATCAGACAGCCAGCAAGCATTTAACAAAGGCCAGGACAGAAAGATTAAACACGTGCCTCTTGTTTCTGGAGCAGGATGTCTAGTGTAACTGGCTTAGGAAGGGAACAGTGTTGCACTAATTGGAGTTATACTGCAGCTGACATTCCTGTTATTATTCATGCAATGCTTTGAGGCCCTGTTGTGCTCAGCAACGCATAATAAATAGACATAAACATCTTGTAAAAGATGATCCCTGGATTATCCCTGGAGACAAAAAAAAAAAGGGAAGAAAAAGAAATTGACCTGAGAATGAAAGTGGAGATGCAAGAAGACAAAATGTCTTGCCTGTAGGCATATATACAGCGGATTTCTGGCTGAGAGGGAAATGGAGCCCTGGTCTTTCTGCTTGTGATGCTGAGGCCTTTGCTGAAACTATAGCCACCTTGGCTCATGCCTTGGGTAGGTTAACGGCTGTATGTGCAGTGACTGCTGTATTCAGAGGAAATTTTTGAATGTCTTCTAGATTAGAGGAGTAGATTTATATGGAACATACAGAGACCAATGTCTCTGATTAGTGCTACTGTACCACTCCTGATGGCATCAGCAACCTCTTTGAGGAGGCAGGGTTCGAGCCTGAGTATTCTTACATGACCTAGTTTTCACTGACATTATTTAACCGGCATGATGAAAGCGTGGTGGTACTGGGTTTTATGTGACCACATGGGCTTACTGGAGACAGTATTGTGTCTGTGCTTCTGCACCTTCTCTGCCTTAACTTTTGAGCTGGTTGTGGACTATGTTGAAAGCACATGTGACTGTAATGTAGATACAGCTTCTGAGATATGCTGTACTTAACTCCTGCATTCCTATAGAATGATAAGATGGGGGCAAGATGTGATCTTGTACACCTGTGCTTGTGATTTTGGTGTTGCATACTCACTAGGTATGCAAATGAATGGTGAGACTGGGCCAGGTCAGTAGTCTGTCTAGCTTTTCTCTTTCGTAGTAGCTAGGCATGCCTGTTGAATCAGTCAACACCAGCCCACAGTAGTAATGGGGAAAGAGGGATTCGTTGGCGTTCTTATTACTTCGGCTTCTAACTTGCCCTCGCTTGATGATTGGATTTGTTTTTCTAGGAAGAATCTTTGCTGTTATGAGTCACTCTGGCTTATAAGGATTTAGCTTTCAGCTGTCTTTTGCCTTATAAGGTGATGTTGCTTCTGGTATTTGTCAAGTTTAAAAAAATATTTGTAATCTAAAAATTGTCAGGCAGCTTTCCTCAAGAAACACTTGATATCTACTTCCTTCATTCTTTATGGGTTGTTTTTCTTTTGGAGGGATAGGGGAGGGAGATTGGAGAGGGAAAACAAAACAAGAAAAACTAAAATAAGGCAACATCCAGGGAATGCATTACTGATGCTCCTTTGGGGACTGCTTGATTTATGTGGCAGTGAAATGTCAGACAGCACTGTTCCTGCACATACCAGGGATATAGCTTGCTTTCTGTTGTTCTGCATTTCTAGACGCTAAGGAAGTCAGTGGCATTCAGCACCTGAGGTAGTGAGATCGAGGGTTCTCTGGTTTATTTGGTTTCAGGAGTCGCACTAGCAAACCAGCCACAGTTGGTCTGTGGACTGAATGTCTTTCATACCCGGGGTTGGGGAGGTGGAATTTCAGTCTTTATCAGGAGGGATGTCAGTGTGTTTATAGTAGCTGAGTTTTAACCTTAAGTGTGTTACAGAGGTGCTAACTGCATTGTGCTTAACTTTAAAAAGAAATATATAATAAAATAAAATAAAAAAAATCCCTGCAGTTCCAAACTTAACACTTAATATACATCAAAATTCCTGTGGCACAAAACGGTAGTGTAATTCATCATCTGCTGTAACTGTGATAAAGCTGCAATGGATGTGGAAAGACTTTTGTTTCTAAGAAATCTATCTGTACTACAGACCTTACTACTACTACTTCTGGAGGTGGCACTGAACTACTGATATTGCATTTGAACATTACTAAGTATTTGAGTATAGCTATAACCAGATTTACTAGACAACTAGACCAGTGGTTTTTTTTTGTTGCTGTTCTTCACTGTGCAGCGTAATTTTGGGGAATTTTACTATTCCCATGCAGAAGATGCCTTTTACTTGTGGTCATTTGCAGCATAAGCCACCCCCACTGATCAGGGCAAATGCTTTGGAGGCATTTCTCAAAGTCTCAAACTTGAGTGGTTAGAAAAATTATCACTGTGACTTCCTGTGACCTTCTGCTTGCACAGGAAACATAAGCTTGTGCTCTTTTCTGAATGCTTTCGATGTATTGTTCCATAGGGGCAACAGAGCTTGTTTCTTGGGATACTAATGGGCCAAAAGCAGATGGTCTTATACAGACACTTCCTACCTGGACTTTCCTCTATATGCGTGGCATGCCATCTTTCTCTTGCCTTTGTGCGTTTGCTCACTTTGTTAGTTTGTGTGATTTTTCGTAAGAAAAGGTAGCCCCTTTAGCTGCGTTTTAATTGTGTATTAGAAATGTGCAAGAAGAAATCTTCTCCAATAAATCAATCAGTATTTGGTGACTTGAGTTTCATTCTAGTGATAAATTGAGGCTGAAGAGTGTGTGAGGAGGTACACAGGGGAGGGGAAGAGCATTGTGAAGTAGGCAGTTGTAATCCTGGATTGAAAAGTGCTCCTGATGTGACTCCTCATCACTGCATGCCTGTTTTACTCATAAATGTGTTTTGTCTCTTGCAGAGGCTTCGTTGAAGGGCTGGCCATTATTGCTGTGGGAGATCAAACGCTACTTCCAATTGCACCGTGTGTATCATCTGTAAAACCACTAGTCACAGTAAGTTTCTCCTATATACTATATTTTCCCTAGTGAAGATCTATTAACTGTAATCTGTGAAAACAATCTTATTCTCAACTTAAACTTTGTCCATTCACTTTACTACCACAAAACACTTTGATTTACCAATCCTAAGCTGAATGGATATATATCACTTGTCCTCCTCAGACTGGATTCTCAGTACTGAAAACTCACCTTTCATGGCTATCTGCACACCTTGTACCCCAAGCCACAGTACAAGGATGACAAGATGACCATGTACTTTTGTCGTTCTGGTTATTCATCCACTGTCCAAGATGCGAATTGCATAAAATATTCTGTTCCTGAGAACAGCTTCTGAAGGAAAAACTTTGTTTAACAAAAAAAGGAGAGAAAATCATTGCTTAGCCAAGGGAAATTGAACCACTCTGCTTGTTCTGAGTGCCAGAAGCAAACACATTGTATACTGATAGTCATAGGCAGTGATGGGAGAAAGGAGGGGGTGTCTCAGTGCTGGGGTGTTCCTGAATTTGTTGCTAGGTGTGCTTTTAAAATGAAAGGCTGGAATTTTTTCAGGGCTTTAAGGGAGCTGGCTGATGGCAGTGCTACTTGGATACCAAATGAAAATTCTTGAAAATTCGTACTTTTTTTACTTTTTTTACTTTTTTTCTACCTAAACAAAATACTGTGAAGAAAATGCTTCCTGAGTCCTACCAGTGATCCCTGAATGTCCCTGTAACTTGTCTGTGATTCTTTTGTCAATAATTCCCTTCTGTCGATAACTCAGTAGAGCAGACGTAGGTGATTTCTTTGATATTTTGCATTGCTTAAAATGACATTAAAATTGTTTGCAAAGCCATCTCTGGTTTTGTATCTTCTATGGGGAATCTATCTGCGTACATAGAAGGGCAAGAGTAAATCTAGGCCTGTGCAAATGTCTGTTATGAGGAAAATGTGAGGACTCAATGAACAACAGAAAAAAAAAAAAAGGTAAGTGCTTGAGGGAGCTTAGGACACTTGTGCAATTAAATACCACTGAGTATTAAGGTGGCATGGATTGGGTAAAAAGGGAAGTATTTGTGCTCAGAAAACTGATTTTCTTGAGAAATAATGACAACAGCAGGAAGAAAAAACATTTTAAAAGGAAAGGCCCCACAATCTCTGAAAGGATATAGGAAAGAGAATTGAACAAAATGTGTATTACTAGCCTCTGTCAATATTGTTGATGCGTAAATTACGTAAGATACAGAAACTGAAAAAATGCATTTTTCTAGTGAGCTTTTGTTTCTTTGGAAAGACGGAGCCAGTTTGCAGCATATATAGTGAAGAATAATTATCAGAAATTGAATATTGAGCCAAAGTAATCATTTTAATCAAAAGTAGTTAGAAATTAAGCAGAGTCAAAGGAAATGCAACTGCTCAGCTGGAACACTGCTTCTAGTGCTGCAAATGTCCTCTAAGATGCATATTTTATGTATTAGGAATATTGATCAAGGCCACAGTGTACCTAGATTTAGCTCTGTTTTTCCTGATCATCGTGATCAAAAGCCAGCTCTTCAAGTTCCACTACTTGTTCTATGATCAAGAGCAGTGGAGTTAGTGCTGGTGTGGTGGGGGACCCTGATATTGTATGAGGTGGTTAGCGTGGCTCCTCTTTCCTTCTGATTTAACACAATGCAGAAATAAGTGCTTTAATTGCAAGAAATTGAATTCTGTATTCTCTGAGGTTGTCTAGTAAATCTGCAAATGAACTTTACCTCTGCTAAAAGAAGCACCATCTTGTCACTGATGCTGCATATGATTTGGTTTCCTTTTTTTTTTTTTCCTTTTCGTGATGAAGAAAGAGGATTATGCATGGATGGGAAGTGAAGGGAAGGTTGCATACTATGCTAATGATACTGAGGTGTCAATATGGCATCCTGACATCCACTGTCCCACTCTGAGCACCTAGTGCATTTCACCTCCCCGTATGAAAATGCTTCAATCTGGGGCATCAGAGGATGCAAACAGCTCTCAGGGTCGTGTTCATGTGGCTATATTGGAATGCTTTGCCTGGTGTTGTCATGTCTGCTTAACTCAGCTGCTCTGGCTGTCATGTGTTGGCTTCGCATTGGGTTTGTGGGGAAGACTTTCACCTTTGCTTTCCCAAATGTCGCCACTCTTTTCAGAGACTGATTATCTCATAGCTGCACAGCCTACCTCAAAATAGATGCTATTCCCGGTGTGTCGATGAGTAGGATCTTGAAGGAATTGACAGCTATAAAGCATTCCCTCTGAACTCTGAGATGAAAGCAAGCCATTTCCTTTCTCCTTCCAGAGATGTTTGGTTTCTTGGTGGGTTGTTTTGTTTTGTTTGTTTTAGTTTTTTTAATGCAACTCATATCAGATACCATAGCAGTATCTATGGCAGCGTGCTGTGATGCTTCATGCTTTGGGAAACTGGGAATAGGGAAATGAAAGACAACTCTGCCAAGAGGCTTCAGTCTGTGTTGCTTGGGTGGAACACAGGACTCTTGTGGCATTACCTGAATCTCACTGGTGACAAAGTGTGAAAAGGTGTAAACTCAAGTTACAGCTTACATGTTGAGGTTGCAAGGATGCTCCTTGGCATTTGATCTGCTTACTTACTAATGGTGTGGTGTATGGAACAGAATAAAGAAATCTGTTAGGCTCTGTGCTGCAAAGATATACACCAGCCATGCTTTGGCTCCCAGCCCAGGGTGATAAGGATGGCTGATCACATGCTCTTCCAGTGTTGACAGTTATTACTGTAGGGGAGAGATGTGACTTGGGTCTAAGGCAGGAGTAACAGTGTGAGTGCTTTTTAATGGGAAGGTGGATTTTAGGAAATAATGTAATTTCTGTTCTACAATAAAAGGAAACACCAGGAATTTTTTCGTCATGCACTTTTTCTTAATTTTTTTCTTCAACTTTGACTCCTAGCAGTGTCCTTGCATCCTAAAATATGCTGGTAGTTAAAAATCTCTCATTATATCTGTGGTTCATCCTGTCTCATAAACTGTTCCTCGTCATTCCAGAGCCTACTACCTCAGAAAATGTAAAGAAGTGGGCTGTTTTGCGGAAATAACTCTGTATTTGATCCTTATGAAGGTGTTTGGAAGAACTGAACAAGAAAGCAGTGTAGGAACTTGGAGGGTAGATTAATTGCATTCCTGTTTCAGGCTGTTTATTCATAGCTTTACCTTTAAGGCAAAAAGAACTATTTTTAGCTTGCCTTTTTTCCCCTCCTTATTAACCCAAACAAATGTCTTACTCAGAGGAGAGGGTGGAGTTGGGAGGAAGGAAGGGTGGAATTGCAGTGGCTTCATTAAATCAGTTTCAGGACCATCAATGCACAATTTCATTTTCACATTACGGTTCTGAGTATGCAAGAGTCACTCTGCGTTTTCCAGAGAGGGAAGCTTTGTGTGCAGAAGGGGAGAGTGAGGACCCCTAAGGCAGTGAGGCAATTATGGAAAGCTTATGACTTCTTCTGAGTTTTCTTTCTCCCTGCGTGTTTTTTTTTTCTGGTTACCTCTGCTATGGCTTAGTTTGTTATGTCCAAGGAAAGGTGTGGTTTGGTGATAGTTAGCTCAGGTAGCTGCTAGCATTGCAAGATGCAGGCCATTTAGATGTTGCTAAAGCACATGTAAAGCAGAAAGGATTGCTGAATCTGAGGCCTGTAGATCTGATCTGTAACAAGTGTAAATCCTTTGAGATGGACTGACAGACAACCTTGCAGCCACTGCTGTCTGGTCGATGCTGCTTCATTTCCTTGAGTTTCTTGGGCTTTAATGCTGGTTCTTCAGTAGCTGTGAAGTCTTCCCCTCCCTTGGCTGATAAGAGATGAATGACTGTTGCAACAGAATCTGTGAAGTCTTCCTCTGTTAGTAGGAACGGAGAACTGCTCACGTTGTCCTGCGTGAGTGTTCAGGCTGCTCAGCACTGCATCCTAATTAATTTCTTCTTGATATGTATTGACCCTGTTGTGTGTTCTCCTGCCATGCTGGACAACTGGTGAAGAACAGAGGTTGTTTGTGTCTATTAAAAAATACAAACCCCATATCTCTACTTTTTTTTAGAAATAAAAAAGTAAATCCTTTTATGTCCATCTCCCCTATCATGCATGTCGGGGGTTCCTAGTTTTCCTCTTGCTACTGTTACTAGACCCTGTGTATGAGCTCAGAGCTGGACAAGACAACCTGACTTTCCAAACTTTAGTCCTAGAGAAGACTCCCTGCTGCTGAAGATGAACATGAGACAGGAGCCCTTTCATCAGACTCTCAGGTTCTCTCTTAACTGCTTTCTTCTAGTGTTCCTCTTCTCCCACTTGGAGGCTGCTGCAGAGAACAACTGCTCTGTACTTGGATTTTTCTGATCTCTAGCACAGAACTGTTCATGGTTACCTTATCTCACTGCTGCACCAGGATCACCCTATGGGTTAAACAGCTCTTTGTTTCTTGCTTCTTCCTTCCCTTAGCTTATTTACACCAATCCTGTCCCTTATCACACTGTGTTCTACCAATTTAAACAAGGGAAGCTCTCCTGAGATAGGCCTCTTATTCTTAGCAGCGATTCTGTACACATATTCTCATTTCAGTTAATAATCTCTGACTTGTAGTGTGACAGGTACTGTTCACAATGAGTGGGAAAGGTCTGCTTTCAATACCACTAATTTCAGCATCTAAATGTCAACTGTGATTTAAGCTAGATCACATATTTGAGAAGGATCTTCTGGTCTTGCTTTGAAGACAGCTGTAATGGGACTCTTTCCACTTTAGGGGAGTTCTGTCAATGGATACTTTGATGTTTAAATAGGTACCTTAATTTGAATAGGCTACATTTGGCAGTGCATTCTGAAAAGCCTTTCTTTGTTAGTTTACTTGAGGCTTTTATTATTCAGAAATCCAATTTTCTTGAAAGTGCTCTTTTACTTGTAGACTATGTAAAGCAATTAGTAAATGATATGGATCTAAACTTCAGAATCGGAGCACTCCCATTCCAAGAAAATGTCCCTTTTAAGGTATCTTTCAGTATCCAAAAATGGCTCACTATCTTCCATCTCTGGATGACACTGGGCACTGCACCAGCAAGAGTGTTTGTAAAGAATGAAAATAAAGTCCATTATTTATGACCTCTCTGAGCTTCCCTGGCTTGTGTGAGGAAAGTGAAAGTACTTGGAAATACTTCACCTCCCCCTGGATTTCTGGCTTCTTTGAAGGTTGTCTTGATCTTTGTGAATAATCTTTGGCTTATGCTTTTGATTTCATGCCAGCAAACTAAATCTTTCTATAATGCGCATTCCTTCAGGGTTTGTATATCATGAAGATTTGAGGGATTTCTCCCACTGTTCTGTATAGTGCCATTCCCCTTCATCTGGCATGGAGGAACAGCAGGATATGGTTGTGAGCAAGGCACAGTCTGCCACGTACAAAGTCAGGGTTTGTTACCTGGTTGTGCTGCAGGCTCTTTACCTGTCTGAGGGCAAACTGCACAATTGCTTCCTGTACCTGGCTTTAAACTATGGGCAATGACACTTGGACCAGCTGAGAGTCTGCTTTCCTAAATGCTTGTGCTGGCACATTCTCTCTGACTGTTTAGCTGTTGGAGTTATAGTGATGGTAGTGCAAAGCTACCAGTGCAGATCAACTGTTGGCCCCCAAAATCTACCTGAAACCGGTTGCGAGATCGTACCCAGAGAACGATGATCAGTGGTTCAGTGTCCGAATGAGATCGTTGACAAATGGTGTCCCTCAGGGGACAGGACTGGGACCAGTGCTCTTTAACATCTTCATCAGTGACGTCTATGTTGGGATCAAGCGCACCCTCAGCAAGTGTGCACGTGACACAAAGCTGAGGGGTGGGATGCCATTCAGGGACACCTAGACAGACTTGAGCAGTGGGCCCAGGTGAACCTGCAGCCCCTGCTATTTGTACTAGCTGGGGGATGTACAGATGGAGCGCAGCCCTGTCAAAAAGGACCTGGAGGTACTGGTGGATGGCAAGCTGGACGGGAGTCAGCAGTGTGCCCTCACTGCTCAGAAAGTCAACCGTATCCTGGGCCGCATCAAAAGAAGCATGGCCAGCAGAGTGAGGGAGGTGATCCTCTCCTTCTGCTCTGTGGTGGTGAGACTTCACCTGGAGTACTGCATCCAGATATGGAGTCTTCAGTACAGGAGAGACATGGACCTGTTGGAGAGCAGCCAGAGAAGGGCCACAAAAATGATCCAAGGGATAAAACACCTCTACGGAGACAGGCTGAGAGAGCTGGGGCTGTTCTACCTGAAAAAAAGAAGGCTCTGGGGAGATCGGATAGCAGCCTTTCAGTATCTGAAGGGGATAAGGAAGGAAGAAGGAAGGGGGCAGACTCTTTAGCAGGGTCAAGGGGAAGTGGTTTCAAAGTATAAGAGAAGCTATTTAGATTGGATCTGAGGAAGAAGTTGTGTGTGGTTTTTTTTGGTTTTTTTTTGCAATAAGAATGGTAAGGCACTGGAACAGGTTGTCCAGAGAGATGGTGGATGATCTGTCCATGGAGACATTCCAGGTCAGGCTGGATGGGGCTCTGAGCACCTGATCTAGTGTAGATTTCCTTGTTCATTGGAGGGGAGTTGAGCGAGATGGCCTTTAAGGATTCCTTGTAACTCAAACAATTCTATGGTTCTAAATAGCTGAGCTTTAAGTTCTTACTATTGAGAGTTTATGTTAGGGTGCTAGTCATCAATTTGTCCTAAAATTAAGTAAATGCCCTATTCCTCTTTATTATATTTAAAGGATATAAGCTACCTTCAGGGTTTTAATGAACATCCTAGCATGAAAAAATGAATTGCTTTTTCCTTTTTATTCTTCTGGAGTTTTGGTCCGCATCTAAATAACTTTGGCGAAATTCTTTCAAGCGTTTACCTTTTGTGTTCATAATTTTGTTTATAATTAAATTCTTGGGCAACTACAAGCTTTTGCCTCTAGAAAATGTCTGTATGCTCATCCTGCTAGGTTGCTCTACCAGCCTACATGTTAAATGTATTAGATATATATGCTAGGAAAGCACCCCATCTTTAAATGTATTCATCTTCTCTAAGATGGCAGCCATCCTTGCGCTCTGGACATCCTTTGTCATAAACTCAGCCATTAAAATAACTTGCTGTACATCCTATTGTCCTTGAATAATTTTTCATGTATACAATTATAGTCCCTTCTAGCTCCTTTCTGCATGCTTCTAGGGACAAAAAAAAAATGCTCTGCTGCTTTTAAATGTATTCTTCTTTTGCTATATCAAATGTAGTGTTAAAGTTCGTTGTGCAGTTCTCTTCTAGTTACTTGCTGTAGTCCTTTAAAAGTACAATTACATAATTTATATAAATTCAGAGGGAGCAAGTTGAAGATGTCTGTACCAGCCTATTTTTTTAATCCTCTGTGGAAGCTTGGAAAAATTCAGGGAAAGTAATAGGCATTTGAAATTGAAGTTTAGATTGGACTGTTTCTCACGTACTCCAGATGTTTCTGGAGTCTTCTTGACTTTCGTTGATAGGAATAATCTCTCAGTTTTAATAATTAACTACTTCTGGGTTATGAAGCAATGTCCCCATAGCTATCTGTTCTTGACTGAGATGGTGGTCAGTGCCTGGTTTACTTTGAATTGAGAGATTAGCAAAACCCCCCGCACCCTCACTTTATTTAGTTTTGAGTAAGTGCAAGGAAACAGCCTCTTGTTTGCAATTTGGTCTGAATAAGATTGGTTTGCACCACAGAAACATTCATGGGCTCTAAATAGCATGCAGCTCATGATATGTAAACACTGTACAACTCCAGAACACGAAGATGGTCCCTAACTTCAGCCCAGTGAGGAATAAATGACTGCTGGGTTAGCAAATACTCCTGCCACAATAGAGATGTCATGCTAGCTGTGCCCAGCCCTTCTGGAGGAAGGGAACACCAAGTTTGTACTATAGGCTGTTGAGAGCTGTACTTCCTGCGTACACGGTAGAGTTGGTCTCTATGTAAAGGAAGTATCTAATGCTTCTAAGATGCTAGCATGCACACAGGAGGCTTCTTGTCCCAAGAAGCATGTGGAGAAGGTGGTAACCAGCAATGGGCTGCTGGTATCCTGGTGAAGGTGACCCAGTCCTGGTTGTGCTTTTTCCAGAGGACCCTGTGCAAGTGAACAGGGAGAGGGACTGTGGGCTGCGCAGATTGCTTTTGCTACCTGCCTTCAACCAAAAGTGCTATGCAGCCTGAGAAGAGAGTGGTAAATGGCCATCCAAGGCCCTTCAGCTGGGAGCCTGGTAAATGAGAGCCGTATGAGCTCTTCTGCTGGGGCATAGATTGGACACTTGCAGTCTACATCATTAAGTTATATTTTAGGACTCACTTGCCTTGTTCACCTATTTTTAAAAAAGTTATTTTAACAGAAGCTGGAGCTTATCTTCCCCTTTGCACCTTGAAGCTGCATTCGAACCCAGGATTAAGAGCTGAGGTACAGTCCTGCTGACGTGAACTTAAGGGAAAAACTTTGAAGAAGCAAAACTCTTGTCTTGAGGATTTTCCTCTGATGGCTCTTTTCATGCTTTTGAGCATCACTGAAGTGCTGCTTTTTTTAATCTGCAAACTCAGGAATATAGCGTAGCTCTCATTTGCATTTTGTGTGTATTTGAAAGGCCATCTCTGCAACTGTGAAGGCTACATCTTGATTCATTTTAATTGGTAACATAGATTGTACAGAAACTCAGGAATTTGCATTCTCTAGAGTAAAATTTCCAGTCAGCACGGAAAGTGGATTCATTTTTGCAACCCCCATGTCTGTACTTAAATCTCAAGTTAGGTGCTGCAATCAGTTTGACACTCAGTGAAATGAATCCACCATTAGCTTTAAATACCTAGGGACTAGCTGTCCACATTTGACTGAGTTATATGGGCTCATCTTGCAGTCAGTAAAGAGAAATAGATGTTTTGGGACGCAGTTCATCTGACCCCTTTTTAGACAACAGCTTTAGAATGAGATGCATTCTACCCTGGAAGCGCTTATTTCTCTGTCAGCTCTAGTGGTGGTCCAGGCAGCTAGCACAGAAGTTCAAGTCAACGTTTGCTCAAATGGGTCCCTTATGAAATGCATATAGTTTTAAATTTAACTGATTAGGTATTTTCAGTAAAGTGTTGTCCCTAATCAGCAGGCATATCCTTGTACCCAGGAAGCTGGTTGTGCGCTGTAATTTCTTCTATTTTAATTCTCCATCTCTCTATTTGGTGACTGAAAGTTTTTCCATTGTGACAGGAGCATTGCCTTCAGAAAGCTCATTTATCTTCACAAATACTTTCTGTGGTATTTTTCCACTAGTGCTGGCCTTTTGCTTATCTGTCTTAGAGCTGGATTAACTTCAGAAAGGCGAAAGTGCCTTGTATAGAACTCTGAGGCACATTTATTTCTTTGACCAGTAAATCAGTATCATAGTTCCCTGGGGACTGGGAAAGAGGTATATTATGCTGGAGTTGTACTTCTGAGTCTACTTTCCTAAACGCTGAATTTCCAAGGAAAGGTATAAATCTCCTTTTGTGATGGAGAAGAATGTATATGAAACAGTTTTCAGTAGCCTTATTCTCTTTGTGTTTATGCTTTGTCTCTCTTTTCTGCCTTCATCTCTTTCCTCAGGTGCTATGGTATATTAGTCTCCTTTGAGGTAAGCATAACTTCTTTGTCGCTGTATGGAACTCATTTGTATTCGGGGGGATTTCTTCCTATGTCAAAGCCAGTATTTTGTTGCTTTGTAACACTAACCTTTTTGGAACTCTTCAGCTAATATTTTTCTTGTCCTCTCTCTTTTACTGACTGTGGTACATTGAGTATTGCTTCCCTCCCTAGTAATTTTTTTGTTTTTATTCATGACTAATACATCCATTTTAGGAAGCAACAAAACCCATTTACTAAGAAAAGCGAGGCTGGTTGTAGGGGCTTGATTCAAGTGACAATAGGAGGTACATACTCAGGAGTCACATTTGTTTTATAGATGAGGTTTAGTGTGCAGCACAGAGGCGCAAATTCTAGCTCTGCAGGATCCTTCTGTCTGTGTTCAGGTGGTTTCTTCTACAGTTTTGAGAGGTTGTGCTGAGGCTAGCTGGAGACAGTTTAGTTGAGCAGAGAAGGCAATGAACTGTGATCCAGTTCTCCTGCCTGGTGCTAGTTTAGTGGAAATCCAAAATGCTTTCTTGCTACTATGCCTCTTTTTTCCCTGCCATTCCTGTATGCTTGCTTTGCAAGCTCTGCCAAGAAGAAACTTCATGCCTTCAGTGCCAGTACAGAAGATGGTGCATGAAGATTGATTTCTATTTTCACGTTTTCCTCTCCTCCTGCTCCATTTCGGAGTTATTTTGAGGTAATGCTGAAGTTCCAATAGCTGAATATAGTTTACCTGATACTTTTTCCCCTTCCCTCCCAGGTCACCTTGGGCATGTAATCTCGGCACATTCTTGTTATGTTTGTTTTAGAGGACTGGAAATGTTCATGGCATGTAAGGAAGGAAGAAGGACTTGCCTGCATTGCAAGTTTCAACCACTGTGTTCAAATAACATTTACTTTACAGCAGTCTCCATTTTGATGACTCTCAGCCTTCTCTTTAATTTGTGGATAATCCAAACCTTAGTTCTACACCTCTGCATTGGCATTCTCCTTGCCTCACAAGGATGCTGTCCAACCAAAACTGGAAACAGCTGCTCTTCATGACTATGGAGCACTCAAAGTTTTGATACCCTGCTTTGAAAGTGCTGGAAACATGAATGACAAATCTGGCCACCGAGCAAATGAAGAAAAACATTCAGCAATGGAATTTTTCAGACTGAAGTAGAGCTCTGATAGGTAGAGAGCAGTAGGAGAGAGTTGGTGGGAAAATTTAGCAAGTTTATATTTTTTGGGGTGTTTTAATTGGGTAGGCTGGGAGGAAGAGAATACGATGCTGGAAACAAACATGGAGTCCTGGGAAGAGGGAGAGAAAGTAGTTGTAAACATGACCAGGAAAATAATATACTTCATGAGCAAATTCTATTTAAATGTAAATTACCCAAAGTGAATTTTTAGTGGAATTTTTAGTAGCATGGTGTGGAAAGACAGAAGTATTTTTCCTCATGTTTAAATATGTGATTCAGACAGCTGTAGAGAGCTACCACTATCCCCCTTCTCTCTACCTCCTCGCACTTAACTTCTTTCCTTTAAACTCCTTAGAGCCATTCCCTGCAGCAGTGCTTCCAGGTAGTGACAGCTAGGATGTTCACTTGAGTCGCCAGAGCACTGTCAGGGCCAATTAGCATCCTAATGACTGGCATGTACCTTCTTGATAACATTCAGCCTGTGCTTTATACCAGGGGACCTAGCCTCTCAAGAACCTATCTTGTCTCATCTGGTCCATACCAGTTGTATAAACTTGTTTTTTTTTCTTAAAAAAAAAAAAACAAAGAGAAAAGAAAATTTCCATTTCATCTTGTCTTCTGAGTCCCAGGGACTTTGACACAGAACAAATATACTGTCCTTCCCTTTAGCTGGAAATGACAAATTTTGGCTATGGGGAAGAGAGTTGAATCAAACAGCTCTTTTTACAGCTGCTGAGCAATTGAGGATGAAGCTGCAGTTCAGGTTAAGCAAGGCAGTATATATTCTTCAGAGCTGTGTTGAATAAGATCAAAGATAGACACAGCCACACAGTCTTTAAACTTCAAGTGCCTGGTCAGTACTGATACTGGCTAGGGTGGTGCTTTCCTGAAATTACTGCTACCTGTTTTTTGGCTGTCTACTGCCAAATCCGCTTCATAGTGGACTAGCATCTGCAGTCTAAACTATGCTTTTGTCACTCAGTCAAAACAGGGCCGGATGCTGTGCTGAGACCTTTCCTGCAGCACAGACTAAGGCACCAGGCGAGAAGGCGAGCTGCAAGGTTTGAGAAGCCAAGGTGTAAGCCTGTCACTCAGGCAATCTTTATGAGCATGGAGATTCTTTGTACTTTGCTTTGCCGGGCTGGAGGGGGAGCGCTGCTTTGGCAGTAGCAGAGTTAAATGCTGACATACGAAATCACTCAATTTCTGTGCTGTTTTATCATTTTGTGACAACCCATTTTTTTCCAGAGTAACTCATGACTTGTAATCTTAAAAGTCAGTTTCTCGTTGTTGTTGTCTAACCCTGCCCCGTGTCTGCAGCTCTTCAAGGGTTTTAATGAAGTGCTGCGATGCCAAGGCCAGCTGGCTGGCACAATGTTAGAGCTGGCACAGCCACACTAGGTCAGCTGCAGGGAGAGGTCAACAGTTTAATGGTCCTTAGGAGATGCCAAGTAGCCAGTGATGCTGTCAGGGAAACAACAACAACAAAAAAAAGGCAGCTACAGAGCAGTGTGTGCAGAGGCTGGACTATGTCTACAGCAAGACTTTATTTTCCTTTCACTAGTAGCATAACAACTTTTAACATTGTAGGTTTTGAAAGATATTCCTAAGATATTGACTGCAAAAAGTTCTGTTCCCCATTAGAGACAGCAAATCCCAAATATGAACTCTGGAGAGTGAATGAGCAATGAGTGTTGTTATCAGTAAGGTCATTAGAATTTTTGGAGAAGCACACAAATACCTCTTCCACCTCCCAGCCCAGCCTATGAGGCTGAAATACAGCATATTAACATGTCCACATGGTGCATGTGTTATTTTTAAAGTTGCTGTGAGAATTTTTGTATTCTCCTGATTTCTTTGTATGGTGTTTGCATTTGCTATGAGAATGTTGTTGTATCACTATGACTGCTACTTTAATTATGATCACAGATGTGACCTGCAACATCAGAAGAACTTGATACAAAACAGGATGCAGGTAAAGGACAGATGGAACACTGATGTTCATTCAAGTATTTGCATTTGTATTTTATCTCTTTTGAACACGTCCCCCGGAGACCTAAACCTATGTCCTGAAGCCCACTTTGAGAAGTGCCACTTAGAATGCCATGGTAGCTGTTACACTCTAGTTTTTATGTATTGAGACTGTTTTTTTTTTTCCTGTAGTAGTCTGCTTACATCCCTAATTCTGATGAAGGATGTAGAACAGTTTTAAGTCAAAGTAAGGAAGGTAGCTAATTCTGTGGCTGGCTTAACAAGTGCACAGTGCCTGGCAGCTTTCCAGTGTATGTACCAGAAAGACTGTAAGCTCTTAGGCTAGGCTTCAGGGACTCTACTGCAGATGTTGGCAACTGTTGGTCACCTGGGAGCCAGGGATTCATGCATTTGTCCATGCTGCAGAGCCATAGTGGAGCCTGAGCCAGTCCTCCTGTGGTGGTGGTTTCCCAACCTTCAGAGCTCCGTCTGGTTTGTGCAAGATTAAAGCCAGAGTCTGAGAATGGGAGCTGAGGCTTGAGGCTGATCTCTGGCTGCCCTGGAAAACATAAATGCAGTTCTTGTGACTGGATGTGTCTGTTGTAGCTGCATCTGCAAAAATCACTTAGATCAGTGGTAGTTGCAGATCTCAAGAGGATTAAGAGCCAACATGGCTTCGTATATCAAAACTTTCTACTTCAGGTCTCCATTTGCAAAATCAATAAAGTACTACTTCTTCTTTTCACCTCCCAGACTGCCTGTGTAAAGATGTCTAGAATTTATCTTGAGGATTTGTTTCTAAAACAGTGGGGACGTGTGCTCAATTGGCTCTGTTGTCATCACAGGGTAATTATTGCTCTGTGTCGGAAGATGGGTCTGCTATTCAAATGTTTCTGAACAAACACAGTCAAAAATCAAAGTCTGAAGCTCAAAGTAAAATATGGTCAGATCAATATTCTGAACTCTATAGTTTTCTGTAGTATATGACAGTTCCTACAGATTAATGTAAATGCGAAAGCCCTTCTAGAGAAAGCAAACCTCAGGATTTCATGATTGCATTAGGCATTTCAAATGGCCGTGTAAAGAT
Organism: Numida meleagris; assembly: GCF_002078875.1. Lineage (NCBI taxonomy): Eukaryota > Metazoa > Chordata > Aves > Galliformes > Numididae > Numida > Numida meleagris. The sequence goes on along the minus strand of NC_034414.1, from coordinate 15,760,652 downwards.
TTGTATTTTTGGAACACATTTCTTCTTGGTGCAGCTCACATCTTAGTTCAGTGGTGAATTACTTTAAATTTGAAAACGAATTCTCTGTCCTGGTGTCAGAATGCATTATAATCTTAATGGTAACTTATAAGAGAAAACAAATATTTTGACTTGTGCTTCTTTCCTCAACATCTATTGTGTAAAGAACAGGAAGAACAGATTATTCTTGAAAGAGTCAAGGCTGGCTGAAGAGCTAGTACGACAATGACTCTTTCTAGTGTTTCCAAATATCAGATTTGTTTAAGCTTGTTTCTAAATCAAATTTTTTCATGTCCACCTCAATTAAGCATTTGCTAAGGAGGCAAATGGAGAGTCTGGAGTTAAACTTATTTTTTTCGGAATACTTGAAAGAAAGTTAATATTACCCTGCCCTTCACAAAACTTATTTTAATCAGTTTCTGAGACTAATTTTTATCTTAGTTGGTTGTGGTTCATATTCTTAGCTTTTTATCTAGTGACTAATGAAATCTTATCCCAGCATCATTACTGTAAATTGAACTTATGAGCCATGTGATCCAGTATGATAGATGACTTTTGTCCTGAAGCAAAATAGGACTTTTCATATCTGCATTGTGTTGCATGCTCTGGCACTACTCTGGAAGGTAGTGGCTCTGCAGTGGTTTTGCATGAAGTATAAAAGGGAGCACTGCATTCAGTACTTATTCATGCAATAAACAAGTACCAATGACTAAAACTTGTTTTGTATTAACATCATGTTCTGTACTGAGTATTTTAGTTGGCTGCTGATGTATCATGTATCAATGCAAGGAGCCTGTGGCCTGTGTGGAGAAGACTTCTGAGCTTGGTGCTGGGAGCGGTGTGTAAACTGAAGGCCTCTGTGCCATGGTTCTGGAATAGACTTGGTAGCAGAACTGCTGTGTAACCTGTTATCTGCTGACCTCTGAATGAACAACTGCTGAGATAAAGTAGTCATGTTGCTAATAGATACCAAGAAAGATTTTTTTTTTCCCCTTTTTCTACTCTCATTTTGCTTCTTGAGCTACATTAGACTGATTAGTTCTTAAGCCTCACTGTGCGGCCCAAGGAGGTTTTCGGGAGAAAGCATGGGGGAGTAGCGACCAGAACACGAGCTTTGAGATCCAGACTCTATTGTTGCAAACTAGATTGAGGTAGGTTGGTTTCTTTTCTGTGTCCAGGAGGAACAACAAAGAACTTGTATGCTGTCACTGCCTGGCTGAAAGGCAGCTGTGCCATTCTGGTCAGTTTTGGTTGGCTGGCTGCAAGCTCAGACACAACTTTAAAATGCAGTCCTCCTAGGTTTTCTAAAGTTAAGACTCTAAGGCTTGGTTCTGCAACAGTGATCTGCAAAATTTCTAGCTGTGCAGTTCATTCGAGTTTGTGTGGCCCCTGAGACAGTTCATTGTCTGTCAGAGCTGCTTGCTTTCTCCCTGTTTCAAGAATGTGGTTACAAATACTGTATTTCTTGCTTATTACTTTGAACATCTTCCACCTGGCAGGGCTTTCTTTTTCAGCACCCAAGTGCAAAGCATTTATCGTCATTCTCAGAGCTCTTATATCCTATCACAGCCCTGCACTGCTTAGACATCACTCTCTTCACCTGCTCTGTCAGTCTTGAGTGCTAATTTGTCATGCTTTTTTACTAAGCCTGCTTCATGTTTTCTCCCATATCATCTCTGCACCCAGTTAAAGGTCAGCAAAGCTCGTAACTCTTGTTCTCTTCAAAACCTTCCCTTACCCACCCTCTCCGCTGTCAGCAACAAGCAAGGAGATGATGAGGCCACTCATCATTAGGGAATACCTAAGAATTAAGCTTCATACATTGCCCTGGAAGTAGTCCTTCAAGGGAGAAGCTGCTGAGGGTGACTGTTGGCATCTGTGTTCCCCATTCTTTCTCCATGGGAGGAGAGGAATGTGGAGGGTGGTAAAGTACTGCCTGTTGGTATTGGTCCCCGTGGAGCTCCTCTGCTGCTGTTCCTTCAGGAGCAGCAAGGCTGGCTTTCCTCAAAAACCCACCCCTCAGCAGTTAGTAGAGGCTACCCTAGAAGAAGAAGAAACTTTGAGCTGACAAGTGATGGCATCATGTCTCCTTCATGCACTTTCCTCATAGCTGTCTGAATCTGTTCCTTTCCTGGGGACTTAAATGACAATATGCCTGCAGGGAAGGGACAGCATCTCCACAACTGTATGCCCACTAGGTCTGGTATGATGCTTAGCAAAATATGTAGGAACTTCTAGGTGATGCTGTGGTTTGAATGTTCAATAGTATCTTCAGTACTTCCACTACTGGTCGCCACATGCTTGATTCAGTTCTCTCCTCCTCTCTTCCACCCCAAAATACATTCAATCTAAAAGTTTGCGTAGGAGGAGTGCCCTTTCCTTGAGCAGTTGTGAAATAGTGAGTTGCAGTGAGACTATAGAATAGTGAGAATAACAGCAGTTAAGTGAAATAGTGCTAGCTGTGGTTTTGGTGCCAATAGCAATGAAGGTCTCTCTAAATAACATTCTCTTTTCTTTACTCTTCTGTGTCAGATGCCTTTGGACTTATTTTTACCTAATTGTTTTATATGTCTGGGTTGTTTGTATACTTTAAAGCCTCTAAAGTGGAGTTATTGAATAAACAGTTGGACTTGTGTATTTCTCATGGTTGGCTTCACACAGTTTTTTTTTTCCTAATCTTTGTTTACAGGACATGGCATATTACATTCCCCTCTCCTTCTTGCATTCCCCCAGAAGAGCCAGAATCTGCTTCTAATGCTTTTTGTTTAGCTGACCACAGTCCTATTCTAACATGGGAGTTACTTGCTTTTTGTGTGGCAAGGTGATATATCCAGCTCTGTTACTGATAGACGTGTGCCAAAACTAAGGGTCTGACTGAGAATCTGTGTGGAACTGTGAATTTTTCCATTGATTTTTTTCAATACATTCTGACTCTAACTCTAATTGCCTATCGTTCTCAGTGAATCTGTGCTGTTCTGTTTACTTTTCTTGATGAGATAAGGATTGTTCTGTTCCTTGGCGAGATGTATTCCCAAGCATCTCTTCGACTGTACAATGATTACTATATTTTAGCAATCTGATGCTAATAAGTGCTGCAGCATTAACTGTGTCTTTGAGACAAGGCCAGCACAACTGAGAATGCTGTACTACAGACCCTTTGTACAGGAGGCTCCTGTGTTCATCTTGGCCGTGGTATAAAAATGGATGACAGTGGTTGCCATAAATCTAGGAGGACTGCTCCAAAAGTAATGCCCCCTATTTTATTATGTTGGTCCATGATGTCAGAGGCAGATGGTGGTATGGCAGTAGAGGTTGACCCTTCCCATCAATATTCTGTTACATTTTGTTGTGACAGATGGCAACAGAGGAGCAGTCTGACAGAATGGTGTCTGACATGGAAGCGTGTATGAAGCAAATATGTGGAATTGAATTCCTCCTTGTGGGAAAAAACGACACCATTAACATTCATGGACACTTTCTGAATGTTTGAGACCAAACAGTGGGTGTTCGCCCAGTGGGGTGGTGTGTGGTGTGATTCAGCAGTGGCAAAAGCTATGTGAAAGGTAAGTCATGTTCTAGATAGCTATGCAGATTTTGATGAGCACAGCGTGCAGCTCCTGCTCATCACGGGCAAAAATTCATAGCTAATGGTGGTGGAAAAATGTTGAAAAATACCATTTGGTAGCTGGGGACTTGCTCTACCAAATAGTGTATTGTGCTCTTTGTACCTGTTGTAGTTTCGATGGAAATAAATAGGAGTAACCTATGTACATCCAAACTCCCACAGTATCACTGTAATGAAGGCACAACCATGACATGTCACTTCATCTTTTACTTACCTTGGCTCTTATGCTTTTTTCTTGTCAACTCCTAGCTACTCTCATGTTTTTTTTCTCTTTGCTCCTCTCCGTACCTTATGCCCTGTTAATATTTTTGTAATGTCTCTACATGTTTTTTTTTTCCCATTCTCTGGTTTTTACTCCGAGCTATTTGAATGTTACTCTCTGAATTACTCCTTGATATTTAGTGACTTGTTTTCCTCCTGTGTGGTGTTGGACAGGCAGCTGTCCCTTCGCTGCTGGGCTGAGTGGGTGCTTTGGTTGTGCATCCGAAGATCATCAGCTCAGTGTTTTCCCTGACAGCCCAAACGAATGTTAGAGAAGCTGTATTTGTGGCAGGGCAGTTTAGATTTACTCCCAGTTCAGGCACTTTAGGGTGGGCATCAACAGGAAGAGATTACAGCCTAATAAGCATAAGGAACCAAGCAGCTAGACCAAGAGCAAAGGATGCAGAACTAAGATCCAGTGGCATGCTTTGTGGTCTTGTTGTGAGGTCTTTGCTCTTATTTTGAACACAGAGCACTCAGGTAACCCTTTACTTCAGGTTAGCAGTCTAGGTTGCCAACTGAAAGCAGCTTACTAATGTACTAACTTGGGCTCCCTGACTGCTTGCTGGATCTCTGAAGGATCTCAGCAAACAAAACCAGCTTTAGAGGCCCTGGTGTGCTCCCTAATGTTGGAAGTAGCCAGGGTCGTATGGCCTTCCAAAAATCTACCTTTGATTCCTCTATGCCTGCAAATCTTCACATTGATATCTGACTACCGCACACCATAGATATAGCTGTAATATTGCCTGATCCTGACTATCCCCACTGAGACTCAGTTCCTGGAGGAATTAACTCCAGGAATGGCTGAACATACATGCCTCTATCGCCATTTTCTGTGTTAGTGTCTCAGAGGAAAATGATGCATTGCTTACTGTTTGGATTCATGTCTGGAAAATATTTCTGGGCATCTTAGGGAACAGCACATAAGTCTTTATTTCTTAGGGAGGTTTAGCTTCTGCAGAATCTGAATCTCATCTGTAGCCCACATTAATTTATTGCATTTATATATTGAGCAGGCTGCATTCAATGTGTCAATTGAATACAGAGATGATTTAAAAACATGAAGCATTTTGGAGAGAGATTAAACTGTTTTCTTGTTCAGCATTTCATATCTTATTGCCATGAAAATTGAAACTGTAAGTATTAATAAATTAATTGACATACTTGTTAGTCTCATTGTAACATTGTGGCCAATCCACAAATGATGAGTCATAACTTCAAAAGCATGAGAATCCTTAGAATTTTGGGGTTATTTCACAGTGCTGAGTTTTATTTTTGTCTTCTCCTTTAAAGAGCACTTAAGGTTAGAATTCCTAAGCTTTCTTCTGCAGTGAGGAGTAGCAGAAAGTTTGTTTTCTTTTAAAAAAAGACAAGATAGTTATCCTCAAGAAAAGAGATTTATAGGAATAGTAAAAGTTGACAGATCTACAACTTTCCCTGTATCCTTTCAGCTGTGATTTAAATTCCTTAAAGAAACAGCTAGCAAAGAACGGACTAACAAATGGATAATGTTAATTTGAGATTGTCAAAGCAGATCTGAGGCTGGCACTTCCTTCTTCCATCTTTTCTTCCCCCTGCCTCATTACCCTTTTATTAAACCCGGAAGTGGTTACAACAGCATTAGCCCCAGTTGTCTCTGTGGCCATGCAGCAGGACCACAGCACTTCTGACAGGAAGCTCAAGCAAGATAAGTTCCAGAAACTACCTCATCTTGCAACTTCTTGCGAGAGTGGTAGTATTGTACTAGAACCCATTGCTACTGAAATGTAGTGGTGTTACAAAATTTGGAAATATTAGCTCAGTGTTCAGAGGTGATTGAAGACAAAATGAAAAAAAGTTGTTCTGTGCATGAATTCATGAATTTCTAGGCTCATCAGCCTGGAAAAGAAGTAAATGAGAGATCATGAGAGAAGGCTAGTGAAATCATAAAGAGGGAAGAGAAGATAAAATTGGGAGTGATTGTTCGCCATCTCATAAATTGGGTATTAGAGCTGTTTGATGAAGTAATATTAGGTTGTGGTTTTTTTTGTAAATTAAAACCTATTTTTCTGAAATACAGAATGGAAGCGTGGAACTCATTGCAACAGCATGTTATTGGGGCTAAAAGTATGCATAGGCTTAAAAAATTAAAATAATATTAATGAATGAGTGTTTCATGGATTATTAAACATGATAGTTCAATCGCAGCCTCCAGCTGAGGAACTGTAAGCCTCTGATAGTTGGCTGGAACACTTTAAGGAAAGGAATGCACCAGGAGGCAGTCACGCTACCTTCTCCTGGTTTTTAATTCTTTCCATTGTCCCTTCTACCAATTCATTGTTTGGGAGTGGATGGTAGACTGGTTGGACGTGTGTGTTCCTGTTCCTGTGCTTAGTGGGTTGTGGGGTTGGCATGTGACTTGGCTTGTGTAGGACTATATATTGGAGCAACTTCAACAGGCTAATGAGAAAGCTCAGAGTCAAATGAACTCCTTCCAGACATCATCACATGCATACTCATATTTTCTGGAAGGCTTTTCTGTGCAGTTAGGTTTCATCTGTTTTATTTCAATGGAATAGGATCTTTGTGCAGATTACATGGTGAAGTCTGCTGAGATGCACTTATAAAAATCTCCACTAGTTGTCACTCGAGCCTTACTTTAAATCTGACTTCAAACCCAGTTCAAGCTCTTCTTGGCTTGTATAAAATGATTCCTAGGCCCCAAACAACGAGCATCTGTGACAAATGTTGCCATTGGGTCTTTATGAAACTCATCGATAGGAAGCGTTTTATATCTATGAGATGGCAGCCTCAGAGAGTGTTGTTCTGTGGGTTTTGGCTTTTTGTGCCATTATTTTAACAGCATCTTGTCCAAGAACTGAACTAGTGTGGGGCCTGATGCGTCAGCTGCTGCATGCACACTGAGCAACAACTGCCCTCCCTGGAGAGATGAGAGTCTCAATGAGCACATCCCGTCCTAGGGAACGAGAAGCTACAGAAGCATGAAAAGGTTGTGGCGGTGCCTCAGTCACCTTGATTTTAGATGTTGATAAAGGCTTCCTTGAGTACAAGGTAGCAGGACTGATGGAAAGAGTGGCATCAATGATGAGAAGGGGCTCTGTAGAGATGCAGTGTGCCTCGTTCCCAGGATTATTTCCTTCCTTTGGTTTCTTCCAGTTAAAACTACAGATGCTTCTTCACTGTGCATGTGTTTTGCAGGTACACCTTTTGCCTAGTTTTACTACTTTGATGCTTATAGTCAAAGCCACACTGAGTTTAATAGATTTCATAAACTAGATAAGCATCTTATTTTTCTATCCTTAATTCTGCGTGTTGCAGCTTTGAACTGAGAGAACGCGTCCTTTGTTATTTGTGTTGGATGTGGTATTTTGTTGAACAAATCATGTTCTGTACAATCTGATGCTTGTTGTTGCGAAGATGGGAAGGGAGAGATTATGTTTCCTTAGAATAGTTTGCAGCCTGAGTGAATCACGGGAAAATGTAAATGTCACAATTTAGGCTTTTAATTTCTCATTATTTTAACAAGACTGTCTTGTCCTTTAGTTTCATGGCTGGCAAACCTGTCTTGCCATTTCTCTTTATCAGACTTGCTTGGCTTGCCCCACTCCACAAAGAGTTGCAGGTGTTAACCCAATTGATAATACCTGAGGTTGATGCAGATCATTCCTCTTGGGAAAGCTGTGCGTTCAGACAGGAGTAGCTCTCTGTTTTCTGTGGAAGGAGATGAACAAGACTTGCCTGATTGGCAAGCTCATAAGGAAAATGTGTTCCTGTTTCTGTGTGCTTTGGCTTCAGTAAACTTCTGTTATTTAAGGTAGTAATCAATGATGTAGTTCAGTGAACAAGAGCAACTAGGACCTAATCTACCCTCCTCCCACAGGCTCACTTTGCCTGTAAATACCATGACATGTTCTACAAGGTGCACTCTGGAGCAAGGATGGCATGCGGTTTTAAAGCAGCCTACCCTGTGTGGGAGTTTGTTCTTACAAATCAGTTACTGTTTCTAATCTCACAGTGCTTAAGTAGTAGGAGAATCTAGGAAAAAACAAACTGTTTTTCATGATTTAATGAAAATTTATTTTCATAAAAATCCCTATTTTAAATGAAATGAAACTGAAATGGTTTGTTTTTCAATGACTTGTTCATCGTAAGAGTGTTGTTCTGTCTCAATTCTTGCTATGAAACTTTCTTAGAAATTATTGTTCAAATCCTTCCTCCTGTAAAAGAGGAAAGAAAATTAGCTCAGATTGAATTGCTCTCAAGATGTTTCTCCTTTAATGTTAGAGAATGTTTATTTCCTCCTCCAGCCATGTTTCCTTTGAAATAATTATGTGCAGTTTTGGAAGTGCTTTGAGTCCAGAGCATCAGGATGAGTATCAAGGAAACATGGTATTATTTCTAAACCAATGGGTAGAATGCTTGTGTTTGAATCTTAGTATTTATTATGTTTCATTTATATACTGAGATCAAGTGAGGTAGGGATTTTATTTGCATGAGAAACATGTCTTTTTTTATCTTTATTGTAACAGTCCATATTTTGCTTGTTTTGTAGAAACCTTTAACTGTTTCTCTGATTTTTTTCTTCTTTCATCTTCTAAAAACCGAAGTAAACCACGAGGATTTGGAATTACCTTCCCCCATATCATTTTTCAAATGTGGGAGAAAATGATCAGAAACTTATTGCTCTTAATCGCCTTTTAATTATTTTACACTAATTAAATCTCACCATTGCTCATTAAGGTATTGTGCAGAAAGTGTATTAATAATCCTCCACGAGCAGCATCTGTGAAAGCTCTTGGTAGCTGTTAACTTGGCAAGGAGGATTTTCACTGATGTAAGCAAATAGCAAACGATGAGGTTTGCTGCTCTGTTGTCACCTGGGCCAGCCTCAGAGGAACTGAGGGGTGAAAGATAAAAAATATAGATTTATATAACACCAAGAAAACAAGCTCCTGAGGTTGGAGCAGCCCATTCTGGAGATGATTGTTTAACTCATAAAGTCACCATTTTTTTTATTCTGCACATTCACAGTCCTTATTAGCCAATTTGGTGGCTTCCTCGATTCAAGCCATTTTGTAATAAAATCAGAGAGTTTCCAGACAGTAGTGACTCCTTAGGTGCTTACATCATGTCTCCTGTGGTGGCAAAAAGTCTGAGGCAGGGATCAATGAGTTATAATGCATGAAACAACTTATTTAAGCCTGCCCACGTGCTTCTGAGAGAAGGATGATACCACCAAGACCAGTACTTGAGGAGTTGAGCTGATGCTTGGCGTGATATAGGTGTAGTTTGACCTTGAGGGGATCCTTCAGCTCTGTCAGTGACTCTTCATTTTAACAGTTGCGCAAAATTTCATTCTACTGCAACCAGTCTTTGAGCTTGAATTAAAAACCTCTGTGTCCCTGTAATGCAAAGAATAAAGTGTGTGGTAAAACAACTTCAGGTGTGAGTTGGATTTAAAGCTTAAGGAGAAGTTTGAGGAGCTGTTAAGTTTTCCCAATGGCACCCATACAGAGACGATGTTGAAATAATTTGGTAGCAAAATGAAAGTAGTTGCAGTAGCAGTGAGGGAGGCTTTATCTGCTTTTCCAGTACACTTGGCAATTAATTACTTTGATATGGCATCACCTTTTTTTTTTTTTTGCAAAGGTTAATGTTAGTTATAACACCATGTCAAGTAGCTTAGCTCAAGGCATTGCTGTGAGCATGAAAGAATTTGGTCAGGTACTTCCTGGTGTTCAATCTCATATAGGATCGGTCTCATCTCCCTTAAAAAGAGAAGCAGAAATGGTATGCTGTCTTTGCATGCGTGTCTCCAAGAAAACAAATAGTGTAGCACGCTCCAGGGTTGGAGTTGTATACAACACTGTCTGAACCTTAGTTGACATTTTAGGTATTCAACTGTGAAAAAAGGAGAGTCTGCCTATTGGTTCATGAGGGAATCTGGAAATGAGGAACTGCAGTAATTAAAATCTTTCTGGTGTGAAATTCTACTGAAAATACTTAGCATCTGCCATCCAAAAACTTTAAAATACTAAACAAGCTTTCAGCTTTCTTACGAGGAGGTAAACATCAATGTTCCTTGCTTTACAGAATCTGGAATTATATATGCGCCAAGTGACTTTGTCCAGTCATATGCAGTGAACCAAAGTGGAATTCTCTGAGGATTTTAACATTAATGTTGGAGGTCTTTCCATACATACAAGAGCAGTTACCACAAATGGCAAAGCAGTCTAACCTACTGTAGGCTGAATGTGAGTTTTAGGAACTTGTCAGTCAAGGAGAGGTCAACTGGCTTGTTCTGGAAGGGTTAGGGAGACTTCTGCTGTTGTGAAAGACAGAGTTAAGACTATAAATTTGCTTCTTCCTTGCACAAATTTCTTTCAGAAAGAGCAGAACTGATACAAGTTGAATTTTAAGGAAAAGCATTTCTTCAATCAAAAATATAAGGGCACTTTTAAAAATACAGCTTAGAGTCTTACTTAGCTTGTAAACCATATTAACGCACCATATGAAATGGCTTATTACAGAAGCATGATACTTGAAAGCAGTCAGATCAGTAATAAAATGTAGCTTGACCAAGATCTGGCTGAAAAGAATTGGATTGAATAATAGCTGTGCATAGTAAAGTATTTCAAGTGGAGCATTAGGCACTCTCACCTTCATGGAAGTGTAATTGCATTTCACATAAAATCCTCAAAGCACCTACCTTTAAGCTTAGTTGGGTTACCAAGGGGAGACATTAGAAAGGGATTTGGGGGTTGTATTGCACAAGCCTACGTATTGATGGAGACTCTGAAAGACTATAGGCAAACCTTGATGAGATTGGAAGCAGAAATAAGTGATGAAAAGTACAATACATTTACCATTTACAGAGATCTCTGCTGCTGTGTATTCTGGCCTGATGATCATTATTATTTTTATTATTACTTATAGACTTATATTTGGAGATTTCAATGTGACTGAGTTTTGAGATTTGTGTTGTCTTTAAAGTGCTCAGTATGGCAGTCAGAAAGTGTAGCGGTAATTCATCAGGTGTGAGCACAAATACTTTTTTGACAGATGCAATTAAGCTGTGTGTCTTAGCAACATTTTTCTTAGCCACAGGTCAATGTTCTCTCCATTTATTCAGGCCTTTCTTTTAAGTGACAAATGATGCAAGACAGCTGTTTTAAAAACAGGACTCACTTCAGAGTCAGAGGTGAGAAAACGCTTTGTGTGTAATGGAAAGGCCAATACCAGTGTTTCCACAGAGAGCTTTAGAAAGTTTTTTTTTGTCTCTAAAAACAGGAGGTAGATAGCACTACTGTTTCTAGTGTGAACACAGAATATCGTTGCTACTTAGCATCCTGCTAGTGCTCATACAGGTGCAGGAATCTGAGTGCTCTGCATCACCTGTGGGTGCAGAGTCAATGTCGTATACTTCTAGCCTCACTGCTCTAGGAGTATACCTGCCTTTTATTCTGCCATATGATGAGATTTTTGTACTGTTCTGCTCCCAGCCCCAACTGTCTTGTGTTTGTGCCTGCTTTCTGATTGTTTGGTGAGCCGCTGCACTTACGACAGAGTATCTTGGGTCTGAACTCCCCAATGGGCTGCCCTTACAGCCTCAGTCCAATGTCTTTATATAGCTCTTTACATACCAAACTGTTTCTCAAGTCAACTCTCCTTTCCTCATTTGAGGACCTTGAACTTGGAAAAAATGGTATATAGTCTTGGGCTGAAGTGTTCTCTTGAAACACTGGACTGGAAGTGTGTAAAGAGACACGCACTAGATTCTCTTGTGAACCATGGTAGCATTTTTCAGATTATAGAGAACTGCTTCTTGTGGGATAAAAAAGAAAGTTAATTCTTCTTTTCTTAGCCTCTCAAAAGAGGACGAAATAAAACAGTTGTTCTCATAGCATGGGATACCCGTATCAGGAGATTTTATTTCCTGATGAGGAGGAGAAAACTATTCTTGCTTTCTGTATACTCTGCCTGCTGAGAGCTGTATGAAGCAGATGACTAGATATCTCATGAAGACTTTCAAGCATTCTTTTGCACTCCGTAGTAACAGGCCTGCAAAGCAGTGTAGGGTATGCAGAAAATGGCAAGGAGCAGAAGAACACCTGTCCTCTCTAAGCCTTTGGCTCTCAATAGACATGTTCAGGGGTTAGCAGTTGATGGATTGTCTCTAGTAATTATATTTGCAGCCGTTTAAAGGCAGAAAATGTGATTTGGTGTTGATGACTGGAGTTATTTAAAGTAGCTGTTTAAAACGTGAAGCCTGTGGGAACTGTGTTGATTAAGAGAGAAAAATGCCAGATGTTTCAGGTACAGTAGATGTCGAGAAGGGATTAATTAATAGTTTGTGTAAGTATGTATTTGCTATGACTAAAGCTCATGTACTGAGAAGGGAGTGATTAGTTTCTTTTGCTAAGGGTTAGTGAGGAAAAGTTGCTGGAAAGTGATTAATGAGGTTTCACTATACTGAGTTTATGAATCCCATGCACAGTGAATTCCAGCTTTGAAGGTCTCATGTTAGATATTCCCACAATTTCTTTCCTATTCTGTTACTTATCTAGGAATGTACACGCGTGTTGTGCAGCCTTGTAGATGTGAATTTGTAGAACAAGATACTACTGAAGCACCCAGCACTCACACTTCTATACATTTCTAGGATGTTTACTTTGGACTGGCTCTAGCCTGTCCGATGGATGCCTTGCCCATTATCAGATGAGCACATCCTCCTGTAGTTTGAAATAAAAATAATTCAGTTCACGTGCTCTGAGTCCAGTTCCACAGTGTGAGCCAAAGGATGCTAAGATGGGGGCAGACACTGCACTCCTGATCCAAAATACTGTTATGCTATTTGAGAATGTAAGTCTTCAGTGTTTTCTGTTTCAAAAGATCTCTGGAGCTAAGTGTTCCGTTCCTTCCTCCACTTAGCAAGTGAGGAACTGATTCAGGGAGAGGCTAAGTGCCTTGAGCGCAGTTGCAGGAGTGCTTGATTAGGATGCTGAAGGCACTCTGTTCTCTGCCAGTGTGATACACTGTCTTGCATGTTCTCCTGAGATTGCTTGTCAATCGGTGTAGCTGTAATCCATGTCTGAATGGGGACAGCGACTGCGTAGGTGTGGTGTTTTCACACGGGCAACTTGTGATGATACTGACGTTTTTCTCTAGAGGCATTTTATAATGTGTGTCTGGACAAAGCACAGTCCCTGAGATGCTCATTGCTGGTTACGGTTCTCATTTCTCAGGAACTGTTGCAAACGTTATCTCTGAGACAGATTGACTGAAACATCAATCAAAACAATTGATTAGTTTTATTGTTTGTCTTCTTGAATGCAAACATTCTCATTTCACAGTTGCCAGCTTTGTATATTCTGTTACTCTGTTAAATTTGGCATTTTCCTTTGGAGCTCTCATGGGCTGTTCAACTGCAAGAAATGGTATGCTCTGCCTTCTGAGCCTGGATGCCACACAGGTATGAAGGGTCTTAGTAGTGTAATCTGTGTGAGTTTGGTCTAGACTAGATTTTCGTCATAACTGTAATGCTTAACAAGATCGTCCTAATAAAGTTAGTGTGTTTCAGGATGTAGAATATAATGCTGGCCCTGTTGATATTGTTGACAAAACTCCAGTAATCTTGGCCCAGATGAAGATTTTACTTGAATAATTCAAGGTTTTGTATTTTCTGCTGAGCCAAAGCCCTTGGTTTTTGAGGCATCCGATGAAATAGTTTTATCTCAGTTTGTTTAGGCTTTGTTTTAAATGCCAGCTTGTCACTTCTGTTAGGTATCTTTCTTCTCTCTCATTTTGTAGGGTTTTGTTCCTTTCCTTTGGAGTCCAAATGCAACTTGTTTATTTTGGGAGGAGGCAGGAGTGAAATCTCTTTTACAGTTATCTGACATGTGCCATCCCCCAACAAAGCCCACCAATTTCATTCACTTCCTCAGCATCGTGGAAGCATTAAGAGTTTGAAGCCTCTTCTAAGAAGCCCTCTTATACAATGGCAATCTTCAGCCATACTAGTCTGTTTTGTGTATATGCACAATATGTATATACATTTACATGTTTTTATAAGAGTATGTACACACTCTTTTCCTTTTTCTTGGGTGTTATTTCTGTATAGAGCTTCCCAGGAGCATTCTCTTTCACAGGTTGACTGTTTCAATGCCTGTGTAGCCTAAACACTAGAACAAGTCTACTGTTTCTTACAGTTCCTGTTGTTTCTGGACTTAGTCATTTTAGCCCTCTGGTGCCAGCTGAGGCTCTTGGAAAGAAAGAATGCTCTCTTTTATCCTGCAGTTCATTTTTCCCATGGATCCTCTTGGATTTTACTGACAAAAAGGAGCCCTGTTCCTTTTCCTCTCCTAGGATTTTCATTGACTTCAAGGGAAGTACAAAAGTAATTCCCACTGTCATGAAGCTCAAACCACAAGTTCTGCACCCAAAACTGTTGCAGAAAACTGGGCTGGCACTGGTTGAAGTACTGATGGATTCAGGAGTTGCATCATGATATTGGTTTGGCTGTGTTTTTACCAGTAGGGATGAATATGGACTGCAAAAAGTTGGTCATTTCCCAGGAGTCTGTAGGAGTTGTGTATATTACAGATCCGTGGACATGGGGGTTTGCTAGGCGAACATACCTGCTCCCCCCACTAAGACGTTTGTCTTAAGTGACCTGTGGAAGTTTTGCTGGCTATAGTCTTAACACAAAACAGAATTCGTGACCCTGCTAGTTGCACAGTGTCGTAAATATATCCTAGAGAGTTGCTGCCTGTTGGTCATGTCAAATTACGCATTTTGAGTAAATACTCATGCTTGCTATCTTCTAACTCTGCTCTGTGATGAGCTTGCTTATAATAAATGACTTCATTGTGACATTCAGTGAGTTAAATACAGTTGCTTGATCTTACTATCAGGGGTGTGCGCTGTTATCTGGGAACAGTAACAAGATGCCTGATTAAAATAACATCACTCATATCTCCCATCCCTGCTCTCTGCAAATGCCAGTTTCTTCTTGACAAGCGCTGTAGCATTTCATAGCACTGCACACACAATCTTAATGGAAATGCAAGTGAAGCTGTCTTAATGCAGCAATTATGATGAAACATAAGATGTTTGGGCAAACATCTGGACTGTACAAATAAGCTGTAAGCTGTAATTCCGTGGCTGCAAAGCTCTGAAAACTGGTGATTTTACTGTCACTTTGAATTGAAGGTATTTTTCTATCATGTTTGCCGTGACACAGCTTGATGGCCTCGTTGCTGGTCATCAGGATCACATTGCATCGTGTTCCTTACTGCAGGTGATGTTGAAGAATTTACCCTTTGGATGGGTAACGCAGAAAGGGAATATGCTCATTTCAGAGTGCTCTAAACATGGTAGGCTCGGGTCAGGTATATGACAAAGTGGTAACCAGACCCAGCTGAAAGTCTTAGGTCGAGGGCTGAGGCTCAAGGTTGCCTGTCCTTTGCACAGTGTTCCTGTTTGTTCTGCAACAGGCATTTCCCTGATGTGTTGTTTCAGTGGTTATTTGCTCTTTCCTCTTGTTAGATAGCTTCAGAAAGTACTCAGCCAGATGGGCTGTTTGATTTTCTGGATGTTTCACTCTTTCATGTTTAGTGGAGTCAATATATGTCAATTTTTCATCCGTAAAGCAGAGTTAAAACTTTTCTATTTAATATTGTGCTGTGACGATAAATTAAGAGGTTCATTTCTTTTTTTTTGCTGTGTCAGGAAGAGAGTTAATATAGTTTAAAGATGAATATGCAAATTTCAAATCTGATCTTTCCTTTCTCCCTGTCTCCCTGTGATACATGTATACTTTGAGGTTTTGGCTCATATGTATCCATGTATGATTTAAGTAATGGCACATTTTAAATATATTTTATTCCTTTTGGATTGCACAGGATAATGCCCTGTACACATGTATGTTTATTCCACCTTTCTTTGACTGTGCTTTATGGCTGTAGGGAGGGAGGTTGTTCTTCAAGGACTTATTCATACTACTACTTAATTATCAGGAGAGAGTGTTAACTGTGTAGCTGGATGACCTGAGATCGGGAGTCAGGCTACAATTGCCAAAGGGAGAAAATATCTTGTGGTTAAGATTGAAGACTGCAGCTCTTACATTTGGTCCCTCTCTTTGCACATCCTTCAGTATCCCAGTGTCATTAAGTGAGGGAGCTTACATTTCCCTGTCTAAGCTAAGTGTTGTAAGAATAAATTAATTGGTATGGATGAGTCACTCAGATGCTCTGGGACTATGGGTTATTTAAAAACGTAAATTTATCACTGAGGCCAGACTTTTCTGAAGGGCTCAGCTTGGGTTTTTAGCTCATGTCGATAGTTTTCTTACCGCTATCATTTAGCATTTGTGTCTCAAGCATGCTTAGAAGCCCTCATAAACATCAATAACGTGTTACGCAAAGGCTTGTTATCCAGGAGTCCTTGCCCTGAATAAGTTGCAGTCAAGTCAGGGGCAATACATGGAGGGAACGTGGCAATAGAGTACACAATACATAGAGCTATCCAACTGGCTCACATATTGCTCTTTATTGTTACTTTTTGGCATTTCTTGCTGATAACATATCTGATGATAGGAGGACAGAAAGACTTTTTTTAGAGAGGTATTAATGTATACAGGCAATCCCAGGGGGGAGGACAAAACTGAAAAAAGCTGAGAAATTTTACAAATGACTGTGGGATGATTTTGGTGTAAAAGAGCTGGGAAGTCAGAAGGAAAGTGTGGTGATAAGAATCCTTGATGTTAAAACATCAAGAGAGCCAGTGGAAAGAAGCATACGAGTTACTGCGATTGTGGCTTTAAGCCAGGAGGACTCTCTGTGGCAGCATTTTAAACAAAGGTAAGTAGTACAAGGTGGTGTTTGTCACGAGAAGAGAGGAAGAGGTTTCAGTAGCAAATTTCCTAGTGAGATCATTGCCGTATTAGTGTGCAGAGACCAGTCTGTCTGTGTGCTGCAAGGTGTATTTCCACTCTAAATTGAATTATTTCAGCTGTCAGCAAATAGTTGATAATATAGTGATCTGTGCTTGGGAGATTCACTCTTCATATTAGTGTTGTATTGCAGCCAGTGCTGAGGCTAGACAGAGCCACTCATCTTCACCTGAAGGTCCCATGTGGACTCACTTAACTTACCCATGAGTGGACAATTAAATAAGAAGAGAGACCTTGTCAGCTCCAGGCATTAATATAAATCTTGGTGCTTGTAATACATTTACATGGCTCTCCCAGGTCTATCCAGACTTATAATCGGCTCTCTTGTTCACAGGTCTTCTGGGATATTGACTGCTCTCTTCTGCTTTGTAGTCCTCCAAATCAGAACTGAGCCCAGGAGGTAACCAGCAGCTTGTTTCTCTGAGAGGTACTTAGTAAATGTGGATATTTTTTTGCTTTGGAGTACGGAAACATTGCCTCATGTAGCGTTAAATGCTCCCTGGGGAAGCTGAGACTCGGGCTTAGCAGGTAGCAGATTTTCACCCTCAAATCTCTATTGTTCAGATATGTTTTAACTTTAAAATGGCTTAGAGTTGTTGTTTCCCGATGGCTGGTACAAGGTCTTTGTGAGCGGATTTGATCTTCTCTCTGTTCAGTAAGAGAAAATGTCTGTATTTTCGGGCTCCAAATGGATTAATGGTCAATACATTTATCACAAAGATTCTAAAGAATCTCTTCTCAATTTCTTTACCTTAACCACATGGAGATGTGTTAAAGATATTACACGTATCGTGGTCCTAACGTAGGCATGATCCACGTGCTTGGGTGGCTTCTGCTATGCTTAAGCCTTTGCTGATGAGCTCCTGAAAGATTTGTGAGCTGAATGGAGTACAGATTTTGACTTATCCTGGAGGAACCTCTTAAGGAGTGAAAGGCAAGGTGCAGATGCAGGCATGCTGGAGCAGAATAGCAAAGAGTTGTCAGAGTTGAATCTGTTCATGCTGCTTTTCCTGGACAACCAGCAGTTTCCTGTGTTCAGACTAGTAAGCTACTGCCTCCAAACATTCGCAAATTGTTTATATAGAATCACATAATATCTGGGATGGATACATGACTGGAAACTGATATTTTTGGATATTCCCCCTGAACCCTAGGAAACACTTTTTGCTCTCAAAATGAGGCTTTCAACTCTCTTCTGTTCCCACAAATAAATAAATAATGGGACATAATTTTATAACCTATCTGCACTGGGAGGTGAGAACTGAGCCTTCACTTCTGGCTTTTCCAAATAGAGGAATTTTACTGGCTTTCAATGGGAAGACGGTCCTACTGTTGTGGAGCCCTAAAGCAAAGTCATTTCTTCAGCTCCTTTCCTTCCTTGCTTCCCTCCATAGAAAGCTCCAAGGTAGTGTCTACCTGATGTGTTATTGGGCGCTTGTATTTCTAGCGTAGATGTGTTGTGAAATCCGAAGTAACCATAAGAGGTAAGGTCAGCAGAATCAAATACTGTCAGAGGCTGATACCTCTAGCTATATGAAGGACATTCAGACTGTCAATGTTTGTTTTGAGAGCAAGAGACATGGATGCTGTGACAGAGCTTTGTTAAGGTGACTCTATGATACAAAATGACTGGCATGCATTTTCTCACTTGGACTGATGAATGCTGGTGCAGAGATAGAAGCTGCCCACTGTATCCTCATTGATCTTCTGTTTTCAGGTGTGTTTTGAGAACCACTTGTAGCAGGCTGCTGCCAGTTACAGAGCAGCCAATAATGATATGAGATAGATGGTGTCAGCTAAGTTTGAGTGGCTATATTTTTCAAACATAGCTTTCAACGCTAAGTGACTGGGCGTCTTCTCTGGGCAGCTGGCATAGCCGTTCCTTATCAATTTGAGCTCAATTTTGTTCTTGTGCAAATGCAAACTGTTGGAAGTGAAGATGAGTTGTATGTGCAACTGCAAGGCAGAATTTCATTCAGACTCATGCTAAATCTGAGTGGCAACAGTTGGTGACATATTCAAATGGCCCCAGATGCTTTGTTTTATTACACAAACCACTGTGAGCTTGCTATGCTCTTTGCCATCTTTCCCTTTCCTCCTTTTCCTTCTGTTCATTCCAGGTGGATGCTAATACATGTACTGCACAATCTGTTAGAGCTTTGGGGGTAACGAAGAGACACTGTGGTGTTAATTCAAGGCACAGCATTGAATGTTGGAAATGGTCCCAGTTGATGAAAGATTTGTGTGTGTGCGTGTTTTTGTGTGTATTAATATAGACTGTCTGGTTGATATTTGTTTTTTTAATTCAATTTGATGAACACAAAACATCTTCTGTTTCTGCTACTGCAGAGACAATATTTACAGCTGAAACTCTTGTGGTGATAATGCCTCAGTAGTTTATGTTCCCAAGCACTGCTGAACTGCTGATTACGACCTTTCAAGTCTTTGTGGTAACAGCCGCAGTAATGCTTTGCCTTCCTTTACTTAGGCTGTTTATGCTGGAGGTCAAGTATAACTGTGTCAGCAGTCAGAAATACCCTGCAAGAAATAATTAAGCCTTTACACTTTTCCTTGCATTGTATTTTGTCATTTCTTAAAAGCAGTTTTATTGCCTATATGCTGGATATTTAGGCTCATGGCTCCTTTTCAGTCACTGTTTTGGTTTTTTTCCTGAATAAGTCTGAATCTCAGACAAATAATTTTGCAAAGCAAAGTAGGCACTGTAGCACGAATCCAGAGGGAAGGCTCCCATCTGCTGGTCCACAGCTCCTCAATGCCTTTATGGATGATCTCTCTGGACAGAGGTTTCAATACTGAACCTGCAGATGTGGTTCTGTGACTGTTCTTTACAACAAGATGTTTGTGTTTGGTCTATTGCAGAATTGTTTGTTCTAAGCCCCCTGGGATTCATTTTCCCTGCCCCCCCCCCACTTCAATATGGTCTGTACCGATGGGTCTGTGTTTCTGTCATGAGCAATCCCATTAATGGCCATAAGGAATCTTGGCATTAAGCTACTGCATAAATGTGTGGCTTTGGCTTTGCTGTAAGCTGAAGTGCCAGTATTAACGTGCTGCTCCTCTTGGTAAGAGATGATTTCAGATTAAAGTACTATTGTGCACATGCTGAGTAAATGAGTGTTTTGTCTGACCCGCAAGTGAGTTGTCCTTTAATTCAGAGATCAAAAATAGGAGTGATATAAGTCATAGCTCAAATGTGCAGACAGTATATAACATTACTATGTGTAGTGTAATTTGAAAAGAATAGTCTGATTTCAAATTCCTTCTGAAGATTTGCAGCAAAAGGGGCTTGTTTGCTTATTGTCCTCTGTGTGTTGGGCTTTGAGTATGCATCCAGCCTGCCTACCTGATTGACTTGAAATTCCAGTTGGCTTCATCTATGTTAACTGCTCTACTAGACTTCCTAGAAGCTGATGCTGGCTGCCGTTATCTTCAGCTGAGTAGCTGCTTGTCCTCTAGAGGAGGTTCAAATGAATAAATTCATTTAAGATATTGTGTCACCAACATGTGACACAATAAGAAGCTGGTGCTTCTGTGAGCACTGAACGTTCCTGGAGATCAGACTGTGCATCTCAGATAGTACTCTTAGAGCAGTGCGTGGCTGTCTTTAGCCCCAGACTTGCCTGTCCTGTAAGAATGCTTTGTCCCATTCATGTCAGAACTTCCTTGTTCTACCACAAGCAGAGCTGGCTCATACAAGTCACAGCTTCTGTCATTACACTGCTAATGGCCAGCCTCAGTCCAGCTCTGGGCAGCCTGAGTGAGGCTGCCCCAAGGGAAGGACAATCCAACCCTGTATTATGAACAGTCATATTACAGGCAAAGTGTGAAAACTTAAATTCTGACATTTCTCCGCAATTATGTGTTTGACTTTGTAAATCAGTACTCTTTTTGAGGTTCTTTGTCAGCAGGATGCATGCTAATTTATTGACAGCTAAGGAGCAATAAGACTTGGAAAACATTCACCCTAATTAGGAGATGGATATTCACTGGAGTTCAGGATTTGTCCATGCACTTGTTTTTGCAAGAGGTGATCTCTTTTGTCTTTTTCTAGATGATTATGTTCAAAGCTTGTCTTTTCCTAGTGTGATCCCATAGCTAGTGTCAGGCCCCTTCCTCCTAGTCCTGCTTCAGTCTCTGTTCCCTTGATCACTTAGCTGCTTTTGTGGGCTTTCAACCTACTTTTTCTCTCCTGACCCCACCAAATACAGTATTTACTTATTCACCTTCCTTGCCTTTGCCCGGCTAGTTGCAGTTCTCTATTTCTCCATTGTTCTTATATATTACTTTTCCTTCAATTTTCTGGTCTGTGCAAGCTCTGAAAAATGCTCGCATTGTCCTTCTCCTGCATGCCCCTCACAATGGCTGGTGCTCCACTCCTTGCCTTGGTTCTTGTGCTGCTTTCTCTGCCTTAGCAGGTGAGAACTGCTCAGAGTGCTCCCGCTTGCTTCCCTTGCCCCTGCAGTGTTGAGGCATTGGTCTGGCACACCCTGGAGATGCTGTTGCAGAACATACAGTCCAGTTCTCTAGCCTGGGGTGAGCTTGCTGTCCTGGGAGCTTTGTAAGTGTGAGGTATCCTAAAGCCTTTACTGAGCTTGTGCAGACTGCAGCATTTCAATTGCAGGTGTGAAGCTACGTCATAGCTGCTGTTTTATTCCAGAATGTGTAAATTAGTCATGTTTGAGTGAATTCTGGCTGCATTGCAGTTAAGAAAAAAAATAGATAACGCCAGCTATAACAAACAAACTCTGAAGCGTTACAGGTAAGTGAGATATTCTAAGCCCTTCTGGGTATATTAATACATTATCTTGTTAACACTGAAGTTCTTTCCCTCTCTTTACTCTCTTGGACCCTCTGTCCCCAAATAGGAAAGTGATGCTAAAAACATCCCTTTGTCCTTTTGTTAAATAAGATGATGGCATGATGGCCGTGAAGATGATGCAAGGCTGAGCGAGTAGTGAAACTATGCTAAAAGAAGCAAAAACATCAGAAACCAACAACCACTCTATTCCCAAGAAGAAAAAAGAGAATTTTTCTTATCTGATAGCGATACAGAGGTGGGTCCTGGGCACCCTCATTAGCCCTATGGGAGATACAAAGAAAGAAGCAACTCTAGAGATACCAGGCTGGGATTTGCTAGTGTCTAATTTAGATTAGATTTACAAGTTTCTGTTGGTCCTGTCAGCTTGTTGAAGTGAAGGATATTGCTTATACTCTTTCCTCTGGAATGAGGCACAAACCATTCAGGAGAAATTTGTGCTTGAAGGGCAGCTGCAGACAACCAGCATCCTATGCTATGGTCAGGGCTGCTGCCTGGGAAGCTCTCCTGAAAGAGTATCGGGCCTTGACAGATGTGGTAGGAATTAAAGGACCTTCTCAGATGAAGTCTGTTTTATGTTATTATCAAAAGTACTTTTCCCACTGTTTTTTCAGCTGAGTGAATCAACACTGACCCTTGGTGGTTAGAATGACTCAGTGCCTGCTGGTCTGCCCTGCATGGCCTTCCTTTATTTTAACCTGTATATCTGGCTCCTGAGAACCCAAGTAACACAGGTGTTGGCTAAAAGCATTGGATATCTTATTTTGTAGCTGATCAGGCTGATGTTTTAAGATGAAAATGTCCTGTAGCCAGTCCAGTTTGCATGGAACCTTAATTTTCAAGTGGCGGATTTAAGCGAGGCTCTTAAATCTCATCCTTGGATGTTCCAGGCACTGCTGTGTCAGGTTGCAAAGCAGAGGTTCCCAGTGAGCTGTTATTCTATGATGTTGCCGTGTTTTTCGGGTTTTACTTCTATTCATTATCGAACCTAGGTTGTGCTGAAAAATAGAATGTAAGTAGTTACCACCTGCTTGCTCTTCAGCCAGACAATTTTTGTTTTTTTTAAATATTTTAATAAAATACTCCTCAGCAGAGCTCAGTTTGTTTCCCTGGCTGGCACCTGATTTCTGGATCATTTTCTGGCCAAGTGGCTCAGCGTAATGTCTAACATACAATCTGCCGTTGCTAGAATCTGTTTAAACTATGTGAATACTGCCATAATAGAGTGCAGGTGAACGTATGGTCTTGCAGGAAAATTATGTGAACAGAGAGAAGATCATTCAATTCTCAGCTTGTTCCTGTTATTCAATAAAATGTTTCACTGATGTATATAAGACATCTGTATATTGCTGGTGATTATAATTGACGTATACATAAAAAGCACAGATGCATTGAATGGTGCATATAATGGTAACTTCTGAGGCCCAAATTCAGACACCCAAGGGACCTACAAAGGGGACTCGAAGTTCCTTGAAGGTGTTTCAAGAGAATAATTTGCTGCTTTGTTTGAAAATATGGTTTTAGTATGTGATCTCACATACCAATGTTTACATTGTTCAGGAGCTGGACAGGAAAACTCTCAAGACCTTTTCAAACCCCTCACCTTCAGTAATGCTTTGAGGGTGCATGCATGTATGCAAACTCTGTATTGATATAAAGACTGTGGGGAGTCTTGAATAGCTATGTTTTTCCAAGCTTTTCTCAAATGCTACTGCTAACTGATTTTGGATATAACAAAACTGAGGAGGTCGTGGAGTTGGCCTGCGTATGTCTGGTCTTACTTAACTGCATTTAAAAGAGAGCTGTGAGACAAGTGAGTGGTCAACAAACAGCTGTCTTTCAGACTGGTGGCCACGTAAATAATGTGCTGCAGAACTTTCCTGGGAGACTTAGAGTGGTAAGACCTCTGTGCTGCTGGATTTTATTATTTCCATTGCTAATTTTTTTTTTAAATTTCATTCTAAACTCTCTGCTGGAGCTGGCTGTGGCACTTTGATTATGAAAGAAAATTAGGAGCTTGGGGGCTGAGATTTATATTGCAAGCTGCTGTTGTTTTAAAATACATGTGTATTTGCTGTGGCTCCCGTACAGGGGTCTGCAGAGACCTGTTAGGACGTCCTGTATTCTGTTTCAAACTGTGACTTCCACCTGGATCATTTGGAATCTTGGTTTTGTTTGCATGAATTATGCTGCTGTATGGCAGGGAGCCACTTAACTTCCAAGTCTGTCACATCTTAGAAATAATGTTTAAACTGTAACTGAAATTAAATAGAGAATGGGCATGGGAGTGAATGCTTTCACTTGAAATTAATATAGCATTTTTAAGTCCTATAGACCCTATAATGATGTAAAAATAATTGTACAAGTGTACTGTTTAGGATTTGAGAGTGAAAAGCTTTTATAGGACAGTGCACATGCAGACTGTAGAATGAATCCTTCACGTTTACATAGTCTATTGTGTAAGGCAAAAGGTGTTTGAGTCTTTTCCTATTTAATCAAGAAGTCACAGAACATGTCAACCAGGGGTGACATTTCCCTTGGAGACGTGGTCTATCCCCGCCACAATTTATAACCCTAAGTGAAATTTCTCTGAGCCTTACATCCCTGCTGTGCTGAGGACAGATGACACGTACCCGTACTGCTCCAAGCACCCCAACGCATGTGAACAGAAATTGTGCACCTCAGTGGCAATTCCTGCCACCTAAACATCATCTGAGCTCCCTGGTTTTCAGCATTGCTCTGGACTGTTTGGACATATATTAAAAAACAAATGTTTCCAGTGATGCAATGATCTAGAACTTGGGAACCACAAACCTTATCAGTTCAAGAGCTCAGGTCAAATATGAGCCATGATGTGACATCTACCAAGTGGGATGTTTCACCTGCAGCTGCTCGTGTGCTAGAAATCACCCTTTGAATCTTAGTTTTTGAAGAAATAGAGAAACAATGAGATACTGTAGCCTTGAGAGTCATGTCACTTTGAGGAAAACTCACCATTTCGCCTCCTGCAGGCAAACTGGAATGCGGGCTTTCATAAAATTGATAGGGTGCCCTTGTAAGCCTGTTCTTCTTCAGGGAGCTCCTACAGTGTCTCACCATCTTCAGAAAGAATGTGTTTGGAAGAAATGTCGATTGAACAGAAGCCCCCCTCCAGGACACAGCTTTTGTTTATTAGGAAGCACTGATGTATGAAATAACAGTGCTGTAATCATCTGTAAATGAACCACAAACCAGGAGTACATCCACGAGCGTTTTATAATGAGATGTGTTCTCTAAAGTTGCAGTTGGCTGGAATAAATCAATAGCCCATGGAGTGCAGTTTTATTTTAGCCCTAAATGTGCGAAAGGCGGTTTTAAGTGGCTCAGTGTTTGAGAGCACGGTATGAAGGACTTTAAAACTTCCTGACTCTAGCCATTTTCTATGCCTTAAGTTGTGTGCTAACTAAGTAGTAATAAATTTCCTGAATATATAGTAGGTCTTTCATCTTTATCTTCTGTGACTTATTCAAAGGAGAAAAATAATTACAGCTCCTTGTTTTAAGAAGCATTGTTCAGTGTAGCAATGTTTAATGACTCCTCAGTTAAATACCATTCCCAGCTCATCACTTTCAAGCCATTTGTTGTTTGTCCAAGGTGCTTAAAAGGAAAAAGGCAAGAACAAGAGAAAGCAGAGGAAGCTCTAAAGTGTATGTTGATATTTCAGCAAAAAGACTGAACAGTAGAGGAGTTGCTAGATTTGTTGTTCAGACATCTGCAATGTAGTAGTCCATATCATTAATGTTATAGAAGAAAAGAATGTGCTGAACACTTTCTTGGACTGTGATCTCTTCCAGTATAAAGGTGCACAGTGTTTACCGCAGAGGTGGTGGTGGGTTGCTTCTCATTTAAACAAGCAAATTCCCTGTATGGCATAGATTTGTTACTGCTCGATCCTCACTGGGAGAATGCAAGTCAGAGCAAGGTTGCTAAAGAAAAATAAATCAGTTGATGACATAGGAATTTATGGTCCATCACAGAAAACAGAATGGGAGCTGTGATTTATATGTTTATGTGCTTTAATAAATATGAAAAAATAAAGCATGATATTATTCATAGGAGCCCTGATGGTGAATGATGATAGTTCAGTCTGTACCTGTCTCCCCAGTAGATGAGTCTTTCCTGGGAAGAAATTCTTGGCCAATAGGCAGCATTTTAACATACAGCTTTTTTTGTTTGTCTGTTATTTTTAAGTTTGTGTGTTGGAAGCACAGAGTTTATCTGATAGCATGCTTTGTCAGTAAGTATAAGTATGTATGAGCAGGAAATACATCACCTATTTCTCCCTAAGACTTGTCATCCTATTTATTTATTTATTTTGCTTGGCTGATGATATAAGCCAGTGCACTGTTCCATTCTATGCCAGTTCTGTCATTCCTAATACAGAATCTCACTCTTGCAGCATACTTTGACATTTAAACATTGATGAGAAATCCTTTTTCCCTTTTTTTTGCCTTTCCCCTTCCCTTTTTTCTTCCGCCTTTCCCCTTCCTTTCAAAGGGCAGGTTCTCAAGGGATAGTGAACATTTCAGTGGTTGTCTTTGGATTTGCTTGGGTTGCCTTCAATAACGTTTCAGGTAATGAGCCTTGGAAATTCTCCATGAGCTTCTGCAGTTTTCTGAGAGCTGCCCATCACAGGTATTTCTTCTTGGAGTGTCTTTAAGCAAGGTAACACATGTTGAGACTTCACAATCCTCCAGGTGCTTCTATGGTGCTGGAGTGGCTTATCAGCCACACTGATGTTTTACCTTGCCTTGTTTCTCACTGGGAGAATGTGTAGCCAGTGAAATGATTTCATTAAATAACAAAACAAGGGAGGGAGGCTAGTACTTGAAGAGCAAACCAGGGGACAAAACTACTAGTGACAGGCTCTCAGCACTTGCACACTGCATCAGCCATAGCTTGATCACACAGATGGGACCAACACATCTGGACCTTCCCCATGTATTTTTCCTGTGCAATCTTCTGGCAATCATTGTCTTCATGCCTGGCACCATTTACTACCCTACTGTCTCCTGGGCTGAGAAGAGAAGTGTTTGCCATCCCTCTGGCATAAAATAGGACGCGTAACAGAGTTGGTTTCTACTGCTGATGTGTCATTTCATCATCAGCTATGCAATTGAATATGGGGAGATTGAACAGTGTTTTCAATTCTTGATCTGCAACCGTTCTAAAGGCTTACAGCTTGCATGATACATTTAATGTCCATCTATTATTAAAAAAAAAAAAAAATAGTGAGGACAAATCCATCTGTTTCTTCTGTGTCCGAACTCAGGCTGAGTACTCTTTCCTGAAGCACTTATTTACCAAGGAATGATTTCTGTTATGTTAATAAAATAATTGTGCGTACTGCATGTGGAAAGTACAGATATGAGTTTGGAGTTCTGAAAGTCCAAAACTGAGGAGTCCAAAAGAGGCTAATAATCTCCTGTGGCACAGAGCATAGGTCTGAAATGCCTATGAGGGCCTCTCAACATGAGCGCTAAAAGTCACCACAAATCTTACTTCATATGTCTTATTTTGAGAAATCTCGTTGAGGACATATTCGAGCATGCTTTAAACTTGATCTGTTCAGGATGTCCCTGAACAACTCCAGGAAGGAGAGCAATTGGTGAACTTGAGGGCAGGCAAGCCAGGGCTCGTGCTTCACATATGGTGTTTCATGGAGAAATGCTTCCCCGCTTGCTATATCAAAGCTTTAAAACGGTGTAGTGGGCTCAGCCAGCTTCTACCTTCTGTATTAATTGAAGAGGCAGCTTCTGAATTGCGTTACCTTTTGCAATAACATTTGTAAAGTACTTAAATGACACATTTACAATTGCTCTCTTCTTTAAATTTAAATCTTCCTCATTCAGATAGTCACAGCTCAAAAGCCTTGCTTAAGGCAATAGCATGCCATAAAAACCTAATGCAAGATAAATGGGCTCTTCAAGCTGCTGAGTGATGAGAACTGGATCTATTTAAATAGTTAATACAGACTGAGTTTTTTTTATTGCCTTTAGCTACCTCTTATAGATCTTTCATTCTCTTTATGTTGGTCCTAATTATTGTTATTGTAGTCCAAAAAATTTAACCAGTGCTTATCTAAGATGAAGGTAGATGAGGCTGTTAAGGATTTCATTGTTTCACCTACATAGGCGGTTTTGTAGCTTAGATTTGGCAATTGATGCCCGTTAGTCTAACCGAGTTCCTCAGGGTAAGAGATACTGGTAGCATAAAGATAAGTGTTGCAAGTGTACCTCTATTTATAGCGAGTATAATCTTGGAGATGAATGGCAGTAGGTTGACTGCCTGATTTCACATAGCTCCTCAAATCCTCTCGGATGGGAAGGTGAAGAAAGTCAGTGCTGGGAGGAGCCATTTAATCAGTGCTTCCCATGCAGTGGAGAGCTCTGTGAACATTTAATCTCTTTCTCTCCATTAAATCTCATTTAATGCCAATATTATGGGGGAGAGATTTTTAGAACTTAATGTGAGTGACTCCTTTAAAGTTCTGTAAAAACTCAAAAGGCTTTAAATACTAATCACTGGTGGATAATGTGACCTGTAACCAGTAACCCCAACAATCATGTTTTCCTGGACTTCGTGTTCATAAAATAACTTGTTACAAAACCAGTGTGATAGCCCTAGCAGATCTTTTTCATGCACTTTTGTTTTATAAGTAAGTGGCTTTCCACTTTCTTAGTGCTTGCATGGGCGTTTCTCATTCAGCAGACAGAGGAAATAACATAGCAGAAGTATGGCAGTGCTACTCGTCGGCTCAGTGGAAGGCATCTCTCCTGTGCAGCATAAATCAGGAGACTTTAGGAGCAAAAGTACAGTGCTGACTTCTCATTTCCTCATTCATCTTTGCCATGTTGCCCCCCCGGGGGGGAGGGATAATATTTTGATGGCTGAATGAAATACCATTAACTTTACCATTATCATCAATCATTATGACAAAGGAGAACAAGAGTAGGCTTTGAACTAGGTCTTGCTACTTGTTTAGTCACCGAAGCATTTGCAAAATATGTGTATAACTCTATTTCATTATGGCTGTGATTCTGTGATACAGGTTTTTTTTTTTTTACAATACCTGTTTGAGATACTCCTACCACTCACTTGCACCCCTAAGGCATAGCAGCATCTCCATTCATTGCTCTGTTGCAATTGCAGCCTATCTGCTCAGGGAAGCAGTCTGGCTCACCTTTTTAGAGAGAAAAAACAAACAAAAACCAGATAACACATTTTTGGGGAGTGGTGGTTGTTGGAGTAGGGGGGAGCTTTTCTGAAGCTGCTTCCATTCCCTGGTCTTCTCACCACCTGGCTTTGTGGAGAGCTAACCTGGCACTGGGAGGAGTGAGCTGTGCTGAGGGACAGGTGTGACTGGTGTGCAGTCAGGGAAGAGGTAGAGGGTTTTGTGCCTTTCTTAAGAGACATAAAAGCTTAAAAATTAAAAGGTGTAAGTAGTGAATTGTATTGGGAACCTGAAGCCTAATTTGCTAACCTGTGCAGGTGTTGGTAATGCCTCAGAGTCAAAGACATAGAATAGGCAGGATCCTTTGGAAGCTTTTTTAATAATCTTTTTTTTTTTTTTCCTTTTTGAGGCTTCTTTGAGACAAATTCCTTAGGAGAAGCAAGGTGTGTTGCGCAGAGCAGGGCCCAGTGTAAGGATGTGGACCAGGGCTGTTAGGGGATTGTGAAGCTCGGGACTTCCTCTGGGTCTGCTGTGCAGTTGGGAAATGAGGCTGCACCAACTAACTTCTATCAAGTGTCTGTTTCAATAGCAGCCGCTTGTGATGGCATACAACAAAGAATTCTTCAGATATCTTTTCTCTGTATTTTGTTCTCAGAATGTCACTGTGGATGTGTCGGATCTCAGCTGTCTTTTTGAAAGGAACTGCTGTACCTTGAAGAGGGATGGTTATGCCCTGTCTCAGCCTTGGGTTTTTAGGTATTTTTTCTTGTGAACTATTGTCCTGCCTCTTCCTTGGTGTAGCTTACGTCTCTGAAACTGAGGCAAATGGCATTTACTGATCTACTCATTAGAAGCAGTTCTCTTGATTGCTCCTCTGGTGAATGTGGCATGATGATAGTTATCAGTCTGGCAGAAGATCAAAATGTTGTGCGTCCTCAGATTTCCTCCTGAGTAGCATAACTTTGTGCTTGTTTATGCTGTCAATGTGCGTGAACGCTTAGGAGTCCATGAAGCAGAAAGACTTAAAAATAAATAAGTAAATAAAAAATAAAAATCCACTTTTTAATATGTAAAGAGTTCAGGTCAGGATTTGGCAAAGAATTTCATAGAATCATAGTCATTTATGTTGGAAGATCAAGTCCAGCTGTCAGCCTGACCCTAATTTCCAGGAGGCCCTGGCCTTTGCTCAGTGAAGCAACACTATTTACTCAGCTATATGCTTAGTTTATGTTGCTACCGAAGCTCGTGCTTGCACTAAAAAGGCAACCAAGGAAAGAAAGAATTCTGTGGCAGACTCAGAGGACTTTCCTTGGGAGCAAGTAATCCCTGCCCAAAGATCTCTGGTCAATTATTTCATGTGCTGAGGAGATCCACGCAGACTACTTTCTATGGGAGGAAAGAGGTCTTTTAAATTGAGTTTTTGTTTGTCTCCTTTCAGTTTTATGCATTGTTCAAATGTTTTCGCACTGTTCAGCCAAACTCTTTTACTGACCTTTTGTTACTGAACATGTATTACAGTAGTATTTGGGGAGAGCCAAACCCTGTCTTTGTGCTGCAGAGTAATAAGTGTGTAGGAGTTTCCACTCTGTTTTTCATATGCAATTAGTAAGCGTTCTTTGTAACTGGGGATAAATCAAGCAGGAAAGTCGAGGAGGAAGAGGCTTGGTAGAAAAACACAAAAACAATAAGGTGATGTGATCCAGCTGGACCTGCTTTGAGAAAGGAGTTGAACTAGCTAAGGTCCAGAGGTCCCTTCAAACCTAAATTATTTCACACATCTGAGCCTGAAAGAAACCAGAGTACCTTGGAAACACTGTAGTTCTACTGTTTACTTGTAGAGTGTGTTAGGTTGTGGGTTTTTTGTTTGTTTTCGCTTTTGTTTCCTTGTTGCTCTTTTGAGAGTTATCTAACTTTGATCACTGAGGTTAATCAGGCAAGTTAGCCACAAGTCTCCCTTTACTACCATGGGAGGAGGGCTCCTTCATTCAAAGCTGGAAGCATTGAGTGTCCTGCATCTCTGTTCTCTGTGCTGGTGATAGAGGGCATCTGAGGAAGGGAAAGAGCTACTGAGGAGGCCTAAACCTTCTCCCTGTTTTCCTCTTTTGCAGCCTCTGGAAGGACCTTATAGTCTGTTTGGAGCAAGTTATGTAGCAAGTTGATTGTATGCTCTCAGCATATGGCACAACTGAGCATTTTTGTGTTGTAAATCAGTATAGTCAGCTCTGCAATATCCTGCTTCCTTCCTGTACAGTACAGTTTAGTACGTGGCAGAAAAGAGTTAGCTTCTCAGTGAAGAGCTGGAAGAAGAACATTGATCTTGCTACATGGGTAGTGATCACACACGCCCCTTAACCTGAGTATTTCCTTGATCCTTTCTGCTTGTGCATAAGGGGAAAGCTTGGCAGTGGTTTGCCTTGCATTGAGATTCTGAACCAGACTCACAGTCACTGCAAATGATGAGATGATTGTAGTCTCAGGCTGTGCTGGCAATGACAAATTAAAACCCTTGAGATACAAGCGTGAGTAGATACAAGTGACCTTAACTGACCCAGAAGTAAAACTGTATTTGCATCAGAGGTGTGGAGGGTTTAGCTCATTGTATAGATGGAACTAGACACTAGCCTAGGTAAAGTTTACCAGAAGAAGCCTGGCTGGCTTTTATTTTACCTGGTAACCAAAATGCTCACTATCATTTGAGATATTGTTTTACTCTAAAGTCTTTTTATTTATTAGCTGTTCTTTCTTCAAACGCCCTTTCCCAGAGATAGTCTTTGCTCTGTGCCTCATTGGGTTTTGTGCTTTTTCTATTTTCTTTCCATCCTCTTTCTACTTTTCAGTGTCTGCATGGGCAGATTGTGATAGGACAGGGGGGAATGACTTGAAACTAAAAGGGGAGATTTAGATTAGATACTAGAAATTCTTAAAGTGTGATGGGGCACTAGAACAGTATGCCTGGAGAAGCTGTGGATGCCCCATCCCTGGAGGTGATCAAGGCCAGGCTGGAGGATGGGGCCCTGATCCTGATGGGTGCCAAACCTGCCCATGGAAGAGGGGTTGGAACTGGATAATCTTTAAGGTCTCTTCCAATACAAACCGTTCTATGATTCTCTTTGTCCCAAAGCCTTTAGGGCCTAGTTCTGCTTGTCAGTCGACACTGAACACTGCAGATCATCCTTTATTCACAGGCAAGAAAAAAATGAATTCTTCCTACATCAACGTACTGAGGCCTTTCTTCACAGAATCCAGAGGGATTTTCACATTTCGAGATACAGAAACTCTCTCTTACTTTGTGCACCTGTTTTGTATCTTGCAGAACAGGATATTCAACTTAGTTGGAGATGCTGAGTGTAATTAAGGTAGAGAATACTAAATGTCACTTCTTAGGCTAGAACTATGTTGCTTCTATGTGGTGATGTGCACAGGAAGCTGTTTTCTAGGTCTACAGAAGCCAGCAAGCCTGGTTTGTGTCTCATGAAAGAAGCAGCCATATAAAAAAAGAGTCACTGTAATATTAAAGCTGGAATGTGAGTCGTTCTGCATGGTTGTAACTTTTAAATTTCTGGATAGTCTCATTACTTTACAAAACTCTCAGGGGCATGAAAGTTAGCTCAGACAATGATATGTAGGAATTGTCTTTTATTTAATGCACACAGTGGAAACTGCGGTATAATTTTCTCAGAGAGGTATACTCCCTGTAGCTGTTGGAGACTGGTGCTTCTTTCCTTGGTACCAGTGTCACAAGCAGCGGTTTCCTGTGTTTCCTTGATTGATAGGCTTGCTGGCAAAAGCTGTCTGGGGTAGCAGGTCACTGTAAAATGGGGGCTTCTTTACTATCATCAAAAAAGGCTGTACCTAGATAAAGAGAGGAAAAGCAGATAATTGAAATTAACTGAGAACAAGAATGTATTTGAAGCTGAAAATGTGAAGGACAGAATTATCCTTCACTCGACGAGTGATTCCTCTTCAACACATGGTCCCATGCAAGAGCATATCTATTAAAAAGAGAAAAGCACTTTGTTTTCCAGCACTCTATGTCTGAAGACCTCAAAGAGCACTGTGAGTTAAATCTGACCATTTCCGTGACAGACGTGAGATCACCTCTGTTTTGCAAAAGAAACTGAGAAGTTCAGGTGCTACTTAGAATTATTAAGTCATTAACAGAGATAGAAACGTAATGGGAGTCCTGACTCTTAGTCAAGCTTGTAGGAAGAAATTAGCTGCAATGAAGCTATTAAGCTAGGCTCAGACTTTATGTAGTTGAACTAATAACTGTTGTTTTTTTTCTGAAGCATTGAGCAGCCTCCATCTCCCATAGGAATTTGCTGAAGTGTTGGGAGCTCAGAGGTTCTGTAGATCAGACTCATGAAAAGCGAGGAATGTTGTACAATTGTTTACATTAGACCTATTGATCCCTCTTAAACAAAAAGTTGTGTTATGCATAGTATGACAAGAAAAAATAGCCTCAAGATTATTGGCAAGCTTTCTGAGGTCATTTGGAGTGCACGGAGCAGCACAGAATCAAAATTGGACAGGCTGGAAAAAAAATAGTGAAATATGTGGGCAGAAGATGAGAAAAAAGAATGAGAGATACTGGAGGGTAGTAGCAAAAGAGGACAAGGTTGGTCTCAGTGCAGAAGAGAATGGAAAAGTGTGTGCATGATAGCAGGAACTACATGGATTACTTGGCAGAATGGAGTATTTTGGGCAAGCAGCGCAGCCCTGAGGACAGAGTGTGTTCAGGTCCTTGCATTCTTTTGTCTCCTCTCCCAGTGAAGTGCCAACCTCGTGTCCTGCCTGTGTTTTGTGTGATGGTGCTCTGATTTTGGCTGACTCTTCCAGGTATTGCTCTAGTATTAAGCAGAACAGCTATTTCCCAAAATCTGCAGGCAGCAGATTGAAAAAAGGAGGATGAAGAGTTGGAGGTATGTGAGAACTGCACAGCTTTGGTTGTAAAACCAAAGTTTTACTCCAAAAGTTCTCTAGAAATGAATCCATGTCAGCAGACTTATAACTCAAAAAAACCTCTTCCTTCACTTCGCTCTGCATCACTAATGTGTTACAGGTGTGAAAAGAAGTCAGATTCATAGTGTTTTGTGTTATACAGGGGAAATAAACATTAGGTGGTGTATGGGAACTGTTAGGTCATGGCTTGAACCAGTGATTGAGCACCTGGTGAAGGGGTGTGCCAGCCCTGGGAGCACAGCTGTGAGCGATTCACCAGCGCAACTGGAAGGGGTGGAGCCTGGGTCCCCTCCTCCCTAACCTCATTTATGGGCTGGCAACTGAAGGGGGGAAGCATCTCTACTTGGAGGTTGCATACTTTGGAGTGTTTGGCATGCCCTGATCTTTGGAAAGGTGTGACTCCTTTTTATTTACTGGATTGTGTTTGCTACCTTTTTGGGTGATCCGAAGCCGATTTTAAAGCAGCTATATCTGCTGCTTCCTATCCTTACAGTTTGTTACAGACTCTGCTTTGCCATGACTTGGGGATGAGTAGTATAAGTGTCCGTGGGGAAGATAGTGAGCTAGATCTTTTTGTATTCACCAAAAGAAAAGAAAAGTTAATGAGCATGTGAGAGAGAGAATGGGTGAACGTGTATGTGAGACATGGAGGAGCAGAAATGCTGGCAAGGGCAGACTCCTGGACTGTGGTGGGAATCCTGGATAAACTTCCTTTGAGGACTCCTAGTGGAAAACACACATCATCAACCTCTCATTGGAAATTTATTACTTCTATGAGAGTTCTGTATTTCTGCTTCACTTGTAAATAGGAAAGATGATCTGTTTCAGCAGAGCGTTATTACCAGGGACGTCCTCTGTGGGAGTTACTTAACAGAGAAAACAGCCTCTGGAGAGCAGTTCCAGTGCTCATGATGTGACAACTCTGGTCTAACATTTTTGGTGTCTCAGGTTATCCTGTATGTCCTTGGGTAAGTCAAATAAGTGAAATAGCTTCTCTATGCCTTAAGTTCCCAGGAATAACATGACAAAAGTAGTACTACCTGGCTTGATGGGTGTAGGATGATAAAGGTATTAAAACTGGTGAAGCAAACAAAGATAGAATCTGAGTTAACAGATATGTCTGCCTACTCTGAGTCTCTTTTAAAATAGGTAGGTTTTTGTAAGCCAGACCATGGAAAAACCCTGCAAGAAAATAAAAAGCTACTGATTTGCCCTACAGCATTCATTTCTAGCATTGAAAAACCCCAGTGGATTTCTGGTGTCACGATTTCTTTTCTTGGCTCTTCAAGTATGGACATACAAGTAAGCGTCTGGTGTAGCCCTGGCTTTTTGGCCACATCTCAGAAAGCAGTTGGCAGCATCAATCATGACTTACAAGACAGCAGTAGAGCCAGCCTTCTTCTCTTTTTTACTTGTTGTTTGCTAGCCGCAGGTCACTGAGAATGAAGATCAGAGGCTTTGAATAGCAATGCACAGCTCCATGTTTTTCTATGGTCAGTACTGAGAGTGAATCCCTAAGCACTGGGATTCAATTCTGGGTGATTCTGGCAAGTCCATAGTGAAATGCATGTGTAGCACTGCATGACTAGCCCAGGAGTGGGGGGAGCAGGCACTTGTGTACATTCATTGCTTTGTGTTGGGAATACTCTAACTCTTACTTGCATTGAGTCTGACTTCTGTGATCTGCTCAGATATTAGAGATCTGACAAGAATTGTAAGCTAACATTTTAAGGTGATGAAAGGAAGATCTGCCCTCCTGAAATTTGTTCAGAAGATAAATTAGCTTCCAGTTGACTACTTTGCACAGCTCTGGTAAGTAGTTGATTTTCATAAAATATGGGCAGATGTAATCTTTCTAAGTTTTGCTCCTTCCTGAACAGAGCATAAGCCTAAACAGGGATGTCCTTGGGGAATGAACCTAGGAAGTCTGGATCAAAAGGAACAAATCTGCATTTCTTGTTATAAATGATTATGCATGTATTAGCTGGAAGCTTTCAAGTATCTGTGTTCAGCCTATCCTCTAGAGAAGAAAAAGATGATGGCAGTTTGTGCTCAGCTGTATCACAGCCTTTCAAATCCTCACCAGCCTGTAGACCACCACCTTGTGTTAGAGCAGATGCTCTTGGAGCTGGAAGTCGGGAATTACTTCTGTCCATTTCAAAGCATAGCTGGTATGGTGTCGACTTCTCCTTAGCCTTGATGTGTGCTTTGACTGCGTGCAGTAAGTGTGGGGCAGCAGTGTTGGACCTACAGGGGACAATAGGATATTTATGGCCCCTGAAATGGTGGAAGATGCACTTGAGAATTGCAAAGCTTTCTGTGCGGATTAGAAATGCTCAATGCCTATTAATATTGCTTGTGGAAGTATGCTCCCCCCAGTATGCTTGGTGGCCAGTTAAATGACTGATGAAAGCTTTAAGTAAGCACTGAGGAGGCGGTTGCATTCCTTTCCTAAATGATAGCTGAGCCTCTCGTGTCATTTGTTTGTATGGATGAACTGAGGAACATAACCTGAACTCACTGTGATAGTGCATCCCTGTCCCTTGCAGTTACGTGGTCTTACGTGTTCTCAGTTTCTGCAGTGTTCTCAGGAGCTTGGCAGCCTTTGTGGGGAGGAGATCAGACAACTAATGGAGAAATGGCAGGAAGCAGAGTGTCACACAGCTGCAACATCAAGGCATATATGGGAAATTGGGATTTCCCGTGGTTGTGGCTAGGGGTTCTGGTTCTGCTGCAGATCAGTCATGCCACCTGGGGCACTTCATCTCTCTGGATGTTTCTTTTCTCTTTTTTTTCCCATCTTACTGCTGGGAGGGGACTGTATTGTGCCCTTTGTTTGTAAGGCATTGGACTATATGAGAGCTAGGGGTCTCCTGACACATCTGTCATGCTAATAATGATAGGAAGGAAAGAGGGCCCCTGTCAGAAACTTCTCCATGCCTTTTAGCTATCAGTACATTTTCCTTCCTCTTTTTTTTTTCTTGCTTGAAGTGGAATGATAAGTCTGTTATCTTTTATTCCTTCCAGAAGTGATGAGTCTTGACAGGTCTGGAAATGTGTTTCCTGCAGTTACTCTGAGCACACAGGGGCCATGGTGGCTCATTTATACACCCACACAGCACAACCCAGACATTTCATTAGCTTGGCATATATCTTTTGTTTGCAGTGACAGACACGTGAAAATAAAACAGGAACAGGGCTTGAGGAGAAAGGAGAGGAGGGAAGGGTATGCGTTGCTGCCTAAAAATTGCTGTCTCGATGTGTTACTCCCTGCATATGCCGGACAATAAAAAAGTCATCTTTTTCTACTTATTGTTTACTAGTAGTGCTTTCTATGTTATGAAGATGACATGGACTCAGATAAACAGACTGTGGCCTGGATGGCTGCTTATGCCACTCAAACAAGATTGCTCTGTGATCTTTGCTGATAGAGGAAGGGAGAAGGGCACGTAAGGATTTTCCAGTTGGTTGGGATTGAGGGGGTACCCTGG
The DNA here is from genome assembly GCF_002078875.1 of Numida meleagris. Lineage (NCBI taxonomy): Eukaryota > Metazoa > Chordata > Aves > Galliformes > Numididae > Numida > Numida meleagris. Next base: position 15,723,293 of record NC_034414.1, on the reverse strand, counting down.
AGACAGGAACATAAGGCAGATACGTGGCCAACCCTCTCCCCTTCTCCACCCTTATCTCTGATCACTCTGCTCCTGGGTATCTCCTGTAGCAGGAGCCAGTGTATGCTGGACCCTTCAAGGTGAATGAGAGCAGCAGAGTGATGGACAGGGGAGGAGGTTGTGGGCACAGTGCTGCTGTCTGGCTCGTGTGCCCATAGCAAGGGTTGTCTTTGGCTGAGCACATTGAGGCTGTGAGAACTGAAATGCAGTTGAGGCTGTGAGATCAGCAGAAGGCTAATTTTAAATCCCAGAAATGCTGCCACTCGTGCACTGCATAGCTCCAGCCATCCTGCTCTCTGTCATCTTGTCGCTGATTCATCTTTCCCGTTTGGAGTTGTCCTCACTATTTCTCTGTGCAATTCCTGGGCAAGTGCTTTTTGTCCATAAGCCTGTTTGTGCGCTTGCAGCTAGTGTCCTGGAAATGTTTGTCCTTGTCAGATCTGTCCCTCTCGTTCAGCCAGCTACAGAGCCTGGCAGATCTAGGCCTACTGCCAATGCTTTTGCACTGCTTTGGTCTCTCAAGCAAAAAGCCACTCTTTGCTGTGGGCAGCAGAGGCTGACAGATGTTTTGACTTCTGGTTTTGTCCCTGCCCGGCTGTCCTGGAGACAGAAAAGGCACATTGAATCCAGTGCAGATGGGAGAGATGTCTGGTGGGATCTACCAAAGGTCAAATGAAAACTGTGGAAGGAATGTATTTGTGCCATCCTTATTCCATCCTGAACTTGAACTGCTACAGGGAAGAGCAGCTCTTGGTATGTCACTCAGATCTTTGTCATATAATCTAGCTTTGTTCCAGCCTGGCTCTCTTCTCTGGAAGGCTGTGTCAGTGCTCACATTCTCCATGTCTCCATTTAAACAGTAATCCTAGCAGGCTGCACTGAGGAGCTGCAATGTTCGCCCTTCTCATTGCTCAGGGCATGACCGTCTACATGGCTGCCACCAGAGCTTGAATTCCAGTGCTGAGTGAGAGCCTCTGTGGTTTGAGCTAAAAGGAATGTTTTGGAGATATTTCTTTGGGCGGGGGGAGGGGAACAAAACTCCACAAAACAAACACACACCTGAATATCCACAAACTAAAAGAGCTGTAATGACTTTGTGCCTTCTGTGAACCTGAGGGAACCTACGACATGTTCTGAAGAGCAGGCGTTCAGGGCTGCTCTGGTGTAATTGCCCTTGCTTGTGCTGGTTCGCAATTTGAAGGCAGTTTGGAACCTAAGCCCTTTGCTCTGCTGAATAGAGGCGAGATGTCGGGATTCATTTTCTGGGGTCATCAGTAGGATCTGCTACAGAAAGCAACTTCCATGCTGTTGTGTCTGACATGTAAAATACTGACTGGAAAATAAACTTGATACTTATTACTACTTTTTTCCCCAAGGCTTGAGCCAAAGCAAGAAAATTAATAGTAGTATTCTGTGTGCAGCGCTACAGATTATTTATGATGCTAATGCCTGTTTAAAGCCATTAGTTAATTGAACATCAAAGAATTATGGGCCTGATCTGCCAAATTCATGCAGTGTTACAGTTTTTATTTCATGTTTAAATTCTGGTCTTTGGTCATGTTTATTGACTGAGCAGCAGCTCTGGGCTCAGGGTATTTTTTATTTTTATTTTTTTTCATTTTATGGTAAATTCCCAGAATTATGCTGAGTAGAAGAATGAGTAGGATTTTTAAAATACCTCTTAGTTGTGTCCTCATCATCTTGTGCGCTGAAGGCATTGACTCATTCATTGAATTGTTATCATTGCTGCTTGGAAAGTGTGCTTTCAGCAGGTATCTAAGCAGTGCTAAATTGTAGCAGGTCCATTGCTATTTGGTACTGTTCCTTCTTTAAAGTGCTAGACAAATGGTACTTAAACCTTTTGAATCAAGTGATGGTTTGCAGGGATGCTAAAATGATTTAAGAGCCCTGTTCCTCTGGTTTAGAGTCAGACTTGGTGCTCTTTAATCTTTTTAGGTATTTAAAAATACATGCTTTCTTCCCCAAGGGTTTGCTGAATCTGTCTCTTCTAAGTACTAACAGGGCCCCTTCATCTACAGTGTTCGTGTGTTGTCACAGCAGCATAGTGGTGGAGAGGAGATCCATGCCTCCATTTTATCATAGAATCATAAATGGCCTGGGTTGAAAAGGACCTCAAAGATCATCGAGTTTCAACCCCCCTGCTGAGTGCAGGGTTGCCAACCACTAGACCAGGCTGCCCAGAGCCACATCCAGCCTGGCCTTGAATGTTTCCCAGGATGGAGCATCCACAAAACGGGATGGGAGCTAAGGCTGGAGGGAACTGAGTGATATCCCCTAGCCAGACAGGGTTTTGGAAGCACAGACACCCAAGTCCTGCACTAATCCCTGGGCAGGAAACTGCTCTGCTCTGTTATGGGCTTGTGCAAAGTGTGCTCTGACACGCTTTGCTCAGCCAGGGTCTTGGTCTGTTTGGTCACGTATACAGGTAGTTGCCAGAACTGCTGAGGGTTTTGTGATAAATGAAAATACTGGCAACAAAACCTTTCCGGGTTGCATTCTGATGAATTCTTGTCTGTGCTAAGGAAAGAAGGATGAAGATTGTATAGAGAAGAATGTATTTAAAAGCACTGCCCTGCTTACATTGTTCATAGTTCCACTCATGATGTCCCACAGCATAAGAGCACACCCAATAAAAGCTTGCCAGTGTCAGCCACTTTCCCTTGGTAGTTAGGTGCACATTGAACCTCCTCTGCAGGGCTCACCTATGCAGTGTCCAGCTCAGGAATTGGATGGGGATCAGAAGGAACTTAGGCAAAGTTGGAGTGAGTTTGAAAAGATTCTTACTTTGAATTTCATAAGGTACTGCTGCTTTGGGATCCAGCAGTGGCTTAGAATTACTGGGGGCAGCTGGAGCCTTGGTTTTTTTTGGAGAGAAGTGGGGTTTCTGTGGAGAATGTCCTTTCTGCGCAGCCTGTATTTTGTGCTCATTGTTAGCTTTCTATGAAGAATGCCTATCTACAGCTATTACAGCTGTGCTGGGAGCAGTCATCCCCTGGGAAGAAGGACTAGGTAGAACGCAGGAATATATTTTTGAATGAGAACTTAATTAAAAATGTTTAGAAAAAAAGTGATTCTGTGGGTTAATTATTTCTGGACAGTCTTTAACAATGCATCTTAGCTTTTGTATATCTCTTAATATTTGTTTTGAGGTTTTTGTTGCTGCTGCTGCGGTTTCTTTTTCTTTGTGTTGACTGCTCCTTGGTTAGCCACAGCGTTTTGTGTTGGCTTGACAATGTTGTGTGTGTCCCAGGGCCCGTGTGTTGCAGTTATCTGGTCTGAGCCAATTGAGCAGCTGTAGTCCTCTGGCAGGCTGTCTTCCTGAATTGAAAAATGTGGTTCTGATTTATTTTTGTTTGTTTTAAATCCTGTTTGGCAGTCAATGCTTTATGCTTACTATGTTCTGATTATTGACAATGGCAAACTAGTTTGTTTGAAGTTTAAAAACCTGAAAAGGGGCTTTTTAAAAATGAAAATAATTCAGCACTTTTGAAATCTCTTATAATGCCTTCTGATTGTCTTTTTTATTATGTATTTTAACTGAGATTATCAAATTTTCTCCTGAAATTGGCTGAGCCGAGCAGCCATTTGGTGATGTACGTGAATAAGTTAATGTATTTAAGAAAGGGCAAAAAACACCATGTAGGCAGAGGTTGAGGACCAAAAAAAAAAAAAGGTGAAAAATAGCAGAGGAGGGAGCACCAAGGATGGAGGAAGTTTTCTGATGGTGATGCAAATATTCCCTGCGCTTATGGTGGATGTGCACTGAGACAGGTGGATATTCCCAAAGGTAGTGATGGCCATGGAGATCCCATGCTATGCAATCTCCTCTGGAGCCAGAGGAAAGATTTAAGAAGGAAAGAGTGGCAGAGAGGAGCTCTTATGTACTGATGGTAAACCCACCCACCTGTGCTGCACTCTAGAGTGATGAAGGGAAGGGAAGAAAGACACTGAAAACAGTGTTTGTCTTTCGTTTCTCTCTGAGTCTATTTTAATGAGTAACAGGTTGTTTTTCTCAAGTCATCTCTGTTTTGCCTGTGATGGTAACTGGCAAGCAGAATCTCCCTGTCTCTATCTCAACCCATGATCTATCTTATTCCTGTTCTTGCAGTCTTCTCCCTGTCCTTGGTCTCCAAACTGGTGAATGAGTGAATGATTGGGTGGGTACTGACGCTTAGCCAAAGCTAACCTGGCAGAGAGTACTAGAGGTTTCATACCAAACTAAGCAGCTCTCACCCTTGTATGCCATTCTGCACGGCAGCTATGCTGCCTTGTTGAGATGAGCAAATAAATGCAGCAGCATGGGGCTAAGACTGACATTGTGTCTTCACTCTGTCATTTGCCCAGCTTTGTAAGAGAGTTACGGCCATGCTGAGTTCTGTGCTGCTGTGAGTGTGGTCTTGAGAACTGAGCTAGTTTAAACCCATCGCAACTATGTAAGAGCAGGAATCTTGTAATACAGATGAGGCAATTGGTCTGTGTGCTGAGTGTATTTGGTGATGTAACCTGTGTGAGATGAAGGTGGTACAAGAGGGAAAAGGGAAATGGGAATCAGGAGCCTTGCATTTGTTGACTGAGATCCAGCTAGTCAAAGTAGAGCCACCTGTGACTGTATGTAAACTCAAAGGATGCTTTTTCTCACTGACATACCCAGTCTGTGAATTTCCATCTAACACGTTGCAAGTGTGGATTATTGTAGCAACTGTGACTGCTGATAAAATCACTAAGGACAAGATGGAAAGCAGTAAGTGGATGTAATAGGTGAAAATGGGAAAAAAGAGACAATATGAAAATTAGACTGGAAGTGTAGGGTTATGGCTGAAACTGTTGATGCTGACTTTACTAGAAACCACATTTCTTCTCTGAGAAGCCTTGGCTTGAACTATGCCAACTGAATAGCACCCCCCCCTACTATTAGCTGCAATCCCAGTGAAGCATCTCTTGGAATTTTAAGGTCTTAAATCATTACTTTGCCTACAAATTCTTCAACTGTATGTGTGATGTGGAAATGCCAACCTCTTTGCTTGTCTTCAACTTTTTTTTTTAGTACTGCAAAGCAAAAATAACATCAGCTGGTTGTTTTCAGTTTTCTGTGTTTTAGAATAATAAAAAGTGATTATGCGAAGAGGAAAGTATTTTCAAAATTTAATTTTTGTCATTGCTATTGGAAGTTTTCAGTCACTTGAAAATATAAGTATTTCTAGTTTTTCCATGGTGTCAGGTGAAATAATGTAAAAGACAGAAAACAATCCCTGTTGGATACATGTGTTCAGATCTGGAGACTTGGGGATCCTAGTATGGAAGTATGTCACAGATTTTTATATATACAAAAATGGTGAGGTGAAAGGCTGCATGCGGCTAATTCAGATGAATGCATCTCTCCTTTCACATTTGCATCAATGCTGACCAAAATTAGAGCCTGCCCAAAGGCTCTCAGCTGGAGTAGGGATTTAGTCCCTCTGTAGAAGAAGTGAGGCAAATTTACTGTTTATATTTGTGCTGAACTTTGTAGGGTTTCCAAAGTCTCAGCAATGGTGATGGGAGGAAACATGCTAACTGTGCAAGCGAGGAGTTTCACTTTGGATGTGTTAGGTTGACTTAGCTAGGCTGCTTTGCACACCCAAACTCATCACTGTACAACATTGTGAGGTTTTTTCTATATGGTAGTCTCTCATGAACTTGCAACTGACATATTACTTGCAAAGATCTTAAGCTGGATGCCAGCAAAAGACTTTTGCACTCTGCACTCGGTCGGCTTCTTTCTTTTGCACTCGGTCGGCTTCTTTTGCACTCGGTCGGCTTCTTTTGC